>NC_091475.1:213421144-213721144 GCF_036971445.1 Narcine bancroftii
TGGGCAGTACACAGAGAGGTCACCCTGGGGAAGGGCAGTACACAGGGAGGTCACCCTGGGGAAGGGCAGTACACAGGGAGTCACCCTGGGGAAGGGGCAGTACACAGGGAGGTCACCCTGGGGAAGGGGCAGTACACAGGGAGGTCACCCTGGGGAAGGGACAGTACACAGGGAGGTCACCCTGGGGAAGGGGCAGTAGAGAGGGGGGTCACCCTGAGGAAGGGGCAGTACAGAGAGGGGTGTTCACACAGTGGTAGGGGCAGTACACATGGAGGTCACACTGTGGAAGGGGCACTACACAGGGAGATCACACTAGGGAAGAGGAAGTAGAGAGGGGGGGGTCACCCTGGGAAGGGGCAGTACACAGGAGGGACACCCTGGGGAAGGGGCGGTAGAGAGGGGTGTGGGAGGGGCAGTACACGGGGAAGTAACACTGTGGAAGGGGTAGTACAGAGAAGGGAGTCACCCTGTGGGAAGGGCAGTACAGAGAGTGGGAGTCACCCTGTGGGAGAGGCAGTACAGAGAGCGGGGTCATCTTGTGGGAGGGCGGTACAGATGTGAGTCACACTGTGGGAAGGGAAGTACAGGGGGTCCACTGTGGGAGGGGGGTCCACTGTGGGAGGGGGGGTCCACTGTGGGAGGGGGGGGTCCACTGTGGGAGGGGGGGTCCACTGTGGGAGGGGGGGTCCACTGTGGGAGTGGGGTCCACTGTGGGAGGGGGGGTCCACTGTGGGAGGGGGGGTCCACTGTGGGAGGGGGGGGTCCACTGTGGGAGGGGGGGGTCCACTGTGGGAGGGGGGTCCACTGTGGGAGGGTGGGTCCACTGTGGGAGGGGGGGGTCCACTGTGGGAGGGGGGGGTCCACTGTGGAGGGGTGGGTCCACTGTGGAGGGTGGGTCCACTGTGGAGGGGGGGTCCACTGTGGGAGGGGGGGTCCACTGTGGGGAGGGGGGGTCCACTGTGGGGGGGGTCCACTGTGGGAGGGAGGGTCCACTGTGGGAGGGGGGGTCCACTGTGGGAGGGGGGGTCCACTGTGGGAGGGGGGGTCCACTGTGGGAGGGGGTTCCACTGTGGGAGGGGGTTCCACTGTGGGAGGTGAGGTCCACTGTGGGAGGGAGGTCCACTGTGGGAGGGAGGTCCACTGTGGGAGGGGGGTCCACTGTGGGAGGGGGGGTCCACTGTGGGAGGGGGGGTCCACTGTGGGAGGGGGGTCCACTGTGGGGAGGGGGGGTCCACTGTGGGAGGGGGGGTCCACTGTGGGAGGGGGGTCCACTGTGGGAGGGGGGGTCCACTGTGGGAGGGGGGTCCACTGTGGGAGGGGGGGGTCCACTGTGGGAGGGGGGGTCCACTGTGGGAGGGGGGGTCCACTGTGGGAGGGGGGGTCCACTGTGGGAGGGGGGTCCACTGTGGGAGGGGGGGTCCACTGTGGGAGGGGGGTCCACTGTGGGAGGGGGGTCCACTGTGGGAGGGGGGTCCACTGTGGGAGGGGGTCCACTGTGGGAGGGGGGTCCACTGTGGGAGGGGGGTCCACTGTGGGAGGGGGGTCCACTGTGGGAGGGGGGGTCCACTGTGGGAGGGGGGTCCACTGTGGGAGGGGGGTCCACTGTGGGAGGGGGGTCCACTGTGGGAGGGGCAGGACTGGGGGCACGCAGTGGGAGGGGCAGTACAGAGGGAGGAGTGGCAGGATTGAAGAAATGTACACATTTAGAATCTCGTCCACTTCCTTTGACTCCAAACATGAACCTCCTCTTTTGTTCTGAAGTTGGTCCCATCCTCTTCCTCATCATTCTCTTGAAATATGGAATGGAACTTTCTTTAATCTGTAGGCCAAGTGTCCCTCATGGGGAAGGGGAGAGGGGGAGAGGGTAGAGGGGGGAAGGGGAGAGGGGGGGAGGGGAGAGGGGGGGAGGGGAGGGGGGAGGGGAGAGGGGGGGAGGGGAGAGGGGGAGAGGGGGAGAGGGGGGAGGGAGAGGGGAGAGGGGAGAGAGGGGGAAGGGGAGAGGAAAGGGGAGAGGGGAAAGGGAGAGGGGGGGAAGGGGAGGGGGAAGGGGAGGGGGGAGGGGGGAAGGGGAGGGGGAAGGGGAGGGGGGAGGGGAGGGGGGAGGGGGAGAGGGGGGAGAGGGGGAGAGGGGGGAGGGGGAGAGGGGGGAGGGGAGAGGGGGGAGGGGGAGAGGGGGAGGGGGAGAGTGGGGAGGGGGAGAGGGGGGAGGGGGAGAGGGGGGAGGGGGAGAGGGGGGAGGGGGAGGGGAGAGGGGGAGGGGATGAGGGGGAGGGGAGAGGGGGAGGGGAGAGGGGGAGGGGAGAGGGGGAGGGGAGAGGGGGGAAGGGGAAGGGAGAGGGGGAGGGGGAGAGAGGGGGGAGGGGGAGGGGAGAGGGGAGGGGAGAGGGGGGAAGGGGAGAGGGGAGAGAGGGGGGGAGGGGAGAGAGGGGGGAAGGGGAGGGGGGAGGGGAGAGGGGGGAGGGGAGAGGGAGAGGGGGGAGGGGAGAGGGGAGAGGGGGGAGGGGAGAGGGGGAGGGGAGAGAGGTGGGGAAGGGGAGGGGAGAGGGGAGGGAGAGGGGGGAAGGGGATGTGGGGAGAGGGGAGGAGAGAGGGGGGAGGGGGAAGGGGAGGGGGGAGGGGAGCGGAGGGGGGAGGGGAGGGGAGGGGGAAGGGGAGGGGAGAGGGGGAGGGGAGAGGGGGAGGGGGAGAGGGAGGGGAGAGGGGGAGGGGAGAGGGGGGAAGGGGAGGGGGAGGGAGGGGAGAGGGGGGAAGGGGAGGGGGGAAGGGGAGAGGGGGGAAGGGGAGAGGGGAGAGGGGAGGGAAGGGGAAGGGGGAGGGAGGGGAGAGGGGGGAAGGGGAGAGGGGAGAGGGGAGAGGGGGGAAGGGGAGAGGGGAGAGGGGAGGGGGAGGGGGAAGGGGAGGGGGGAGGGGAGCGGAGGGGGGAGGGGAGGGAGGGGGAAGGGTAGGGAGAGGGGGAGGGGAGAGGGGGGAGGGGGAGAGGGAGGGGAGAGGGGGAGGGGAGAGGGGAGGGGAGAGGGGGAGGGGAGAGGGGGGAAGGGGAGGGGGGAGGGAGGGGAGAGGGGGGAAGGGGAGAGGGGGGAAGGGGAGAGGGGAGAGGGGAGGGAAGGGGAAGGGGGAGGGAGGGGAGAGGGGGAAGGGGAGAGAGGGAGAGGGAGAGGGGAGAGGGGAGAGGGGGGAAGGGGAAGGGGAAGGGGAGAGGGAGAGAGGGGAGAGGGGAGGGAGGGGAAGGGGAGGGGGGAGGGAGGGGGGAGGGGGAGAGGGGGGAGGGGGGGAGGGGAGAGGGGGGGGAGGGGAGAGGGGGGGAGGGGAGAGGGGGAGAGGGGGAGAGGGGGGAGGGGAGAGGGGAGAGGGGAGAGAGGGGGAAGGGGAGAGGAAAGGGGAGAGGGGGAAAGGGGAGAGGGGGGAAGGGGAGGGGGAAGGGGAGGGGGGAGGGGAGGGGGGAGGGGGAGAGGGGGGAGGGGGAGGGGGGAGGGGGAGAGGGGGGAGGGGTAAAAAGGTGATGTTTCAACGCAGCCTCAGGCTGTGCTGGGAGCCGCGGTTCTGATTGGTGGAGGGGAACCACGTTGGGATAATGACTCGCTTCACTGTGATTGGCTGAAGGGTCGTCGGGCTGTTTGTGATTGGATGAAGGGCCGTCTGGCTGTTTGTGATTGGATGGTGTGAGGGGTCGATAACTGACGGCACCAATAAATACGGTGGCGGGAAGATCGAGCGCGCGTTATTTGTTCGCTCCGTCCCCGCTGCCGCCATGTTCGTCGTCAAGAGAGGTTCGGCCCGGGGTCTCTTCGGGGGTGGGGGGGGAGAGCCGGACCCGGGGTCTCCTTTCGGGATGGAGCTAGTGAAGCCCCGGGCCTGGTTCAGCCACTGGTTGGGGGAGGGGGGGGAGAGGGGAGCCCAGTGGTTGGGGGGGGGGGACGAGAGGGGAGGCCAGTGGTTTGGGGGGGGGGAGAGGGGAGGCCACTGGTTGGGGGGGGGGACGAGAGGGGAGGCCACTGGTTGGGGGGGGACGAGAGGGGAGGCCACTGGTTGGGGGGGGACGAGAGGGGAGGCCACTGGTTGGGGGGGGACGAGAGGGGAGGCCACTGGTTGGGGGGGGGACGAGAGGGGAGGCCACTGGTTGGGGGGGGGAGAGGGGAGGCCAGTGGTTTGGGGGGGGGGAGAGGGAGGCCAGTGGTTTGGGGGGGGGAGAGGGAGGCCAGTGGTTTGGGGGGGGGAGAGGGGAGGCCAGTGGTTTGGGGGGGGGAGAGGGGAGGCCAGTGGTTTGGGGGGGGGAGAGGGGAGGCCAGTGGTTTGGGGGGGGGGAGAGGGGAGGGCCACTGGTTGGGGGGGGGGACGAGAGGGGAGGCCACTGGTTGGGGGGGACGAGAGGGGAGGCCACTGGTTGGGGGGGGACGAGAGGGGAGGCCACTGGTTGGGGGGGGACGAGAGGGGAGGCCACTGGTTGGGGGGGGACGAGAGGGGAGGCCACTGGTTGGGGCGGGACGAGAGGGGAGGCCACTGGTTGGGGGGGGACGAGAGGGGAGGCCACTGGTTGGGGGGGGGACGAGAGGGGAGGCCACTGGTTGGGGGGGACGAGAGGGGAGGCCACTGGTTGGGGGGGACGAGAGGGGAGGCCACTGGTTGGGGGGGACGAGAGGGGAGGCCACTGGTTGGGGGGGGGGGGCGAGTGCTGTCGGAGACAAACCAAGAGTCAGAATTCGTTATGAACCTGTATGACAATAAGTTCCTTTGTGGCAGCATCACACGTGCAAAATTGCTGTAAAATATGTATGTGCAAAAGAGAAAAGCGAGGCAGTGTGTTTCATCTACTCAAAAATCTGTGGTGGAGGGGACTAAAGTATGAGGAAGAGGCACCAGTGGATCCAGGCAGGAGGAGGTGCCAGGCAGCATCTGCCTGCTTAATACGAACACGGCTGTGGTTCTGCTCCAATTCCCCAGAACTCTTCCCTGTTGTTCCAAATCTGTCAGTGAGGCATCTTTTACTATGGGCACATCATCAAATTCATGACTAGGTGAAGCAGTTCCTCCTTGTCTTTGACTACACCCCTGAACCTTGGTGCTGTTGAACTGCCCATGTCTTGGGTTGAGAACCTGTGTCTGGACTGAATGTGGGGAAATGGCCAAATTCCTTGTGTCACTCTGGCGTGTAATGTCGTGGTACCCTCTTTCCCTTCAGCTGTGAAGGGTCTTGACTTTACCCCTCCATTGGTGCTAATCAACCTGTTGATTTTTATTTTGCTCCAGATTCCAACCTTTTACTCAACAGTTGGGAGGATCTGCTGCACTGGTCCAACTTTGGGGTTTGTCATTTGGAGTGCTCTGTCTCCAATGTCTGTGAGGGTGGAGATATGGAGAGCAGAAACGTGTGGTTTCTCTCAGCTAACTGAGTCAATGGTATTAAGCTGTCGAATTTTTGTTCATTTATGGGATTGCCAGATGGGGAAGCTGGTCTCTTGCATCTCTGGTTTCAGTCCACAAACTGGAAACAGGCTGTTTTGGAGTGAGGTGAATTTCTTTGGCTGGGAGTGGGATTGTGGACTTAAGGAGGAAGTCGGAAGAACATGACCCAGTCCTCATCGCAGGCTCAGTAGTGGAGAGGGTCAAGAACAAATTCCTGGGTGTCAACCTCTCCGAGGATCTGTCCTGGAGCCTCCTTGTTGATGCATTCACAAAGAATGTTCTCCAGTGGCTAGACTCCATAAGCAGTTTGAGGAGATTGATTATGTCACCCAAGACTCTCATAAACTTCTAGCTGGTTGCATCACTGCCTGGTATGGAGGTGCCAACTCTCAGGACAAGAATAAACAGGGTTGTTAACTCAACCTGCGACATCACAGGCACCAGACTTCACTCCATCAAAGACATTGACATGAGGTGGGGTCTTTATAAAGCAGCCTCTACTGTCAAAGACCCCACCCCTCAGGCCGAGCCCTCTGCCACCATCAGGGAAAAGGTACAGGAGACTGAAGACAGTACCCAGTGGCCCAAGGACAGCTTTCCTGCTGTCATCAATGAACCAAAGACACAGTCTCACTTTTCTGCATTATTAAAGTAGTAAGATGGTTAGAATATGAATGTTTCCACTATGATGCTGCAGCAAACCCTGAATCTCATGACTTGTTCATCCTGATTCTGATCATTGGGGAGGTGTTGCCTCATCAGCAACCTTGTTGAGCGGTGGAGGATGACCTGCTCAATGTTGTTTTGGAACTGGGGGAGGGCAGAGGGAGTTGCTGCCGGCTGCTGGCCTGCCCTCTCTTCCTTGTTGGACTGGTTTTGGGACCACGGCATTGTGTGGCGGGGAAACGGCTGCTCCCTTGTTGCTGGTGGTGAAAGCGGGAGTTCGGCTCACCTTGAGTGGGTGGGAGGCGTGTGCTGCAGCAGCCGGTGTCCGGGAAGTGGGTGAGCCAATCACTGTGCCGATACGCCTGAAAACGGCCCGGCTCACCAGGTGGAAAGTGGACCGAGCCAGCTCCTGACCCCAGGGAGAGTGTGGTGAGCTGGCTGTCCAACCTGCTCCACTGAAGACGCAGATCGGGGGTTTGGGAACCGGCGCTGTCACCATTTGTATCAACCTAACAAGCTCATTGTGACTGGGCAGAATAGGTAAAGAGCCAGAAGAAAAAGGGGAAAGCAAAATGAATGAGTATGGTGCTTTGGCCACATCCCCAGGCTTCCTGTGATATCCAGAGGGCTACCAATCTGTCTTGAATAAACCCAACAACTGACTCTCCAGGCTGCCTGGGAACAACTGATGCACTGCCTTTGCCCCAGTTCAGCCCTGCCCTGAAAGGAGAAAAAACTCTCTTAGAATTGGATAAAATAGAAGTGAAATTTATATTCATGAACAGGTCATGAAATTCGGTGCTTTGCAGCACCAGACTGCAAACATATAACCACCTTACAACATTACTATTTCAAAATAGTACCCAAAAGGTAGTAATGCAGTGTCTTTGGTCCACAGATTATTTTGAATATTTTTTAATTTTCCAAAGACTTGTTTCAATTCAATAAACAAAATATTACATTCTCTTTCCACATATGATTTACAGAGTCTTTGTTTCCCCTCCTTACTCCCTCCCTATCCCTTAAATTATATAAACATACAGACATCTAAAGACTGGCAAAGGTGATGATCCTTCTCGAAGCTAGAGGACCGCAGATATTAAATAAAAACAGGTCGAGGAAAAACACATCATCTGCACCACATTCCCCATGTCATATACTTAATCATTTACCTGCTAGGGTGAATTGTTTATTCTCTTATTTGGGGTGGGAATTATATCTGTGCATTGATGTGCCTCAGATTCGGTTGCCACACTTCAATGAATGTGTCCTATCTCTTCCATAAATTCTGATGGTGATTTTCTCCAGGGGAATGCAACCCTGTACTTCCATATTCCATCATGTGATTTTAGTTGGGAATTGGACTTCCACGTAACCACTATACAGTTCCTGGCTACCGACGAGGCAAATTGAATTTGGTGTTTGGACAGTCTTATCTGTAGTTCTCCAATCCACCTCTAATTTTTTTTCTCTTAAGTGTTCCACAAGTCGTCCTAGAAGGATCTCGCCCTTGTACACAGCCAGGTGGAGAGGACAAAAGTTCCTACCTCCACTCCACACCTTAAACACATTTATGAAATTTCAGGCTTTGACATGTAATTTTATTGGTGTGAGGTGTAACTGATGCAAGAAATTGTATTACAACAGCATGTGTCTGGCATTAACAATTCCTGTCAAGCTATTCCAAACACAAATCTTCCCACTATTGTTCATCAGTTGTTATGCCCAAGTCTGACTCCTATCTTTCCCTTGACCAATGTAAGCCCAGCTTCACTTTGGATCATGGAATACATTCTAGAGAAATTTACACATAATCCCCTTTCAAATTGGTCTCCATGTCACAACAGTTGGGCAGGGTCATTGTTCGTCCCAGTTTTTCCCTTAGGAAAGATCTTAATTAACAAAGCAGAAGAATGTTCTGTTTGATAACTTGTACAGTACAACTCTGATTCTCCAAAATCCTCAGTTATCCAAAATGTTTAAGGAGCCGGACTGATTGGGGACTGTCGAGCTCCTGGTGCTGGCTGCAGGCTCCCGGCATGAACGGGACCTTGGTGGGGCAGTGTCAGTGATCAGCGGTGGCCAACATTTTAATTTTGGTGAGAATTAAACATTAATGGTCAGAAAGCCTGACCTTGTTATTTTAGTTACAAGTGATTTGCTGTTGCTCCAGGGCTATATATATTTTTAAAAAAGTCCAGTTCTCTGAAAAAAAGTTTATCGGAGATGGGCCTGGTCCTGACCATTTTGGATAATCAGAGTTGAGGTGTATTTAGTCCTCAACTGCTCGAACAGTAATGATCCTCAATACACCTGATCCCCTTCTGGCACCAGGTGTCCAGGATCTTATTGCCCAGAGTCGTGTGTATATTGAATTGTTCTGGGTCAAGGGTGTTTCAGGAGATGACCCCACCCTCACTCCAATACATCGATTTATTTGCCACGCCTGGCACACATGTTTTAATGAGGTTATCTGGTTTTTTTCAAAACTAATTTGGCATCTCATTTGTGTCTAAATTCTCCTGCTATCTTTTCTCCTACTGCATGAAACCTAATTTGTGCCCAAGAAGGGGTTTTTTCCCCCCCCTCAAAAAAATGAGGCAACAAACCTCATCTAGGACACCCAGTAGTATTTTTTTTAATCTGGCAGGTTTAAGCTCCCCATTTTATATTCCCATGTCAACTTTTCCATGGAGATTCTGGACACCTTACCAATCCACAAAATGTTTCTGACACATCCATTGAGCATTTTAAAGAAGCACTGAGACAACAAAATGGGCAGCGTTTGGAAAGGATATTGTAGTCTTGGCATCACCTTCATTTTTGCACAGTTAACTGCCCACCCTTGTTATGGGCAGAGGTTTCCATCTAGCCAGGTCCTCGAGCTTCCAGAACAAAGGAAGATAATTTATTTATATATATATATATATATATATATATATATATAAAAATGTATATATATATAAATAAGGTCGGGTCAGATACAGCAATGAGCTCTCTGAACCCTTCTCCATTAACAATAGCGTGAAGCAAGGCTGTGTTCTCGCACCAACCCTCTTTTCAATCTTCTTCAGCATGATGCTGAACCAAGCCATGAAAGACCCCAACAATGAAGACGCTGTTTACATCCGGTACCGCACGGATGACAGTCTCTTCAATCTGAGGCGCCTGCAAGCTCACACCAAGACACAAGAGAAACTTGTCCGTGAACTACTCTTTGCAGATGATGCCGCTTTAGTTGCCCATTCAGAGCCAGCTCTTCAGCGCTTGGCGTCCTGCTTTGCGGAAACTGCCAAAATGTTTGGCCTGGAAGTCAGCCTGAAGAAAACTGAGGTCCTCCATCAGCCAGCTCCCCACCATGACTACCAGCCCCCCCACATCTCCATCGGGCACACAAAACTCAAAACGGTCAACCAGTTTACCTATCTCGGCTGCACCATTTCATCAGATGCAAGGATCGACAATGAGATAGACAACAGACTCGCCAAGGCAAATAGCGCCTTTGGAAGACTACACAAAAGAGTCTGGAAAAACAACCAACTGAAAAACCTCACAAATATAAGCGTATACAGAGCCGTTGTCATACCCACACTCCTGTTCGGCTCCGAATCATGGGTCCTCTACCGGCACCACCTACGGCTCCAAGAACGCTTCCACCAGCGTTGTCTCTGCTCCATCCTCAACATCCATTGGAGCGCTCACACCCCTAACGTTGAAGTACTCGAGATGGCAGAGGTCGACAGCATCGAGTCCACGCTGCTGAAGATCCAGCTGCGCTGGATGGGTCACGTCTCCAGAATGGAGGACCATCGCCTTCCCAAGATCGTGTTATATGGCGAGCTCTCCACTGGCCACCGTGACAGAGGTGCACCAAAGAAAAGGTACAAGGACTGCCTAAAGAAATCTCTTGGTGCCTGCCACATTGACCACCGCCAGTGGGCTGATAACGCCTCAAACCGTGCATCTTGGCGCCTCACAGTTTGGCGGGCAGCAACCTCCTTTGAAGAAGACCGCAGAGCCCACCTCACTGACAAAAGGCAAAGGAGGAAAAACCCAACACCCAACCCCAACCAACCAATTTTCCCTTGCAACCGCTGCAATCGTGTCTGCCTGTCCCGCATCGGACTTGCCAGCCACAAACGAGCCTGCAGCTGACGTGGACTTTTTACCCCCTCCATAAATCTTCGTCCGCGAAGCCAAGCCAAAGAAAGAAAAGATATATATATATATATATATATATATATATATATATAAATATGTGTGTGTGTGGCGGCGGCCCCAGTCCGAACAGATGTTCATTCTGATCCAAATTTGATAGTTTCAATGAAAGCAAGAAATCATCTATTTTGGCAGGGTTGGTTCATTGATTATTGAGGAATCTATTGGCAGTGGGGAAGAAGCTGTTCTTGTGCTCATCCTTAGGCTCCTGAACCTTTTCCCAATGGTAGCAGAGTGAAGAGGGCATGGCCTGGTTGGTGGGTGTCTTTAGGCCCTTTCAAACTACTGTGTAAAATGGGGCAATTTGCCCAGTTATGCGGCAGTTAGACAGGGTCCAACTGGGTCACTGACCTACCTCAGAGGTCGTCAGGGATCCCAGTTAAACTTAGCTGATTTGAAAATTAAATTGGCCAACCTGCTTATTCCAGTGATGTCATGCTTGTGTCAGCATCTGAACATCTGGCAGTACACACTATGAACCATATTAACCAAAATACACACAAACATTTCCCTCTTGAATATACATAGTGTCATTTTCTCCTCTTTTCCCCCCTACCTTCCCATCCCCCTCCCTACCCACTAAATGTTCAACATATACAATACAATAAACCCATTAAACAATGTCATCACACAATGAAAATAAACAAGAAAATTGTGTCATCTACTTTTACACACTGGGTCAGTTCATTTTGTTGTCTTCTCATTCTATCATTTTAGGGGGTGGAGGTCCGCGGTAGGACCTCTCTGTTCCATGTATGGTTCCCAAATTTGTTCAAATAATGTGACTTTATTTTTTAGATTATATGTTATTTTTTTTCCAATGGAATGCATTCATTCATTTCCATGTACCATTGCTGTACTCTCAGGCTCTCTTCTAATTTCCAAGTTGACATTATACATTTTTTTGCTACAGCTAAGGCTATCATAATAATTTTTGTGCTATTTAATACCGGATTTAGATCTTCCCAAAACTTTTTTACTTTCTCACATGCCCAAATTGCATGTAATGTTGTTCCAGTTTCCTCCTTACAGCAAAAACATCTATCTGATAATGTTGGATCCCATTTATTTAACTTTTGGGGCATGATATATAGCCTGTGTAACCAATTATATTGTATCATTGAGTGTGTGACATGTCATTGTGGGGGTCGGATTCCCCCTTAAATTGCCAGGTTGACAATTTAAAAAATTACTTCCATCACCTTTGCCTGAGTAATCGTACTTGGGTCCCAGAAGGGCAGGTGCTGCAATTTGAAAGGGGCTATTGAGGTTAGTCTGCTTTTTTTGTAGTGCATATTAGAATGTGTAGTCTACTCACTTTCTTATTGTATCAGAAATTATTTATCTCAGAACCTAGTCTATAATGAGTTAATGCAGCAACATGTACAGATTCTCTGAATTTCAGGTGCAATAATATCATTTAAATGAACATATTCCATGAGGCAAGAAAAATATAAATAGAAAAGGATAGATGAATACTCAGTAATACTTAATTTTGTAGCTTTGTTCTTGTTTGGATATATACGATATTGTGTGTCATATGAACGTGATATTAACTGAACATTATAGTATAGTCTCCGCTCCATCCTCAACATTCATTGGAATGACTTCATCACCAACATCGAAGTACTCGAGCTGGCAGAGTCCGCAAGCATCGAATCCGTGCTGCTGAAGACCCAACTGCGCTGGGTGGGTCACGTCTCCAAAATGGAGGACCGTCGCCTTCCCAAGATCGTGTCTATGGCGAGCTCTCCACTGGCCACTGAGACAGAGGTGCACCAAAGAAGAGATACAAGGACTGCTTAAAGAAATCTCTTGGTGCCTGCCACATTGACCACCGCCAGTGGGCTGATCTCGCCTCCAACTGTGCATCTTGGCGCCTCACAGTTTGGCGGGCAGCAACCTCCTTTGAAGAAGACCGCAGAGCCCACCTCACTGACAAAAGACAAAGGAGGAAAAACCCAACACCCAACCTCAACCAACCAATTTTTCCTTGCAACTGTGCCTGCCTGTCCCGCATCGGACTTGTCAGTCACCAACGAGCCTGCAGCAGACGTGGACATACCCCTCCATAAATCTTCGTCCGTGAAGCCAAGGCAAAGAAAAGAAAAATAGTGTCTGAACCCAGCTTTATGAATACTTGAATTATGAAAGTTCGCTTATAAGAAGAAATTATGTTTATAATGGGTTTTCACTTTTACAAAAATTGCCTTCCATACTGGTCAATGGGTCTTCACTTTACGAATTTACAGTTTATGAATGGTTTCTCAGGAATGCTCTACCTTTGTCAACTTGTGTTAAATTCAGAAATCCAACATGTGTAACTTGGTTCTCACGAGGCAAAATTTGTTCCTCTTTGATGATCCATAAGAACTGGAGTGCTAAATATTGGTTCTTGTCTGTCTTGTTTGCTTTTGATTTAAGTGTGGAGTTTCGGTTGCCATGTTAATTTTTTGTATATTCAGAATCAGAATTTATTGTCACGAACAAGTCATGAAATTGGTTGTTTGTGGCAGCGTCATAGGGCAAACATTCATATTATAACCATCTTACAACGATTACCATAAAAATGCACAAAATGTGAGGCAGTGTCTGGTTCATTGATTATTGAGGAATCTATGGCAGTGGGGAAGAAGCTGTCCTTGTGCCCCTGGGTGCTTGTCTTTGGGCTCCTGTACCTTTTCCCAATGGTAGCAGAGTGAAGAGGGCATGGCCTGGGTGGTGGGGGTCCTCGAGATTAGAGGCTTCTTTTAAGACACCGTCTCATGTAGATGTCCTCGATGGAGTGGTCTAGGGTCTGTGATGTCTGACATGGACAAAATCATCTGTAAAAATTGGACATGTATATAACTCCCAGGGCCAGGTGTGGGGTGGCAGGGCAGATGTGAAGGAGAAGGGAGTAGAGGGATAAGCTTTGGAAGGTGGCCTGAGTCTTTCTCTGGTACGGACAAGCCAATGTTGTTACAAGCTATCAGACCATTTGTTGGGTTCTGTTGAACCTGGAATCTCAATGTGTTGTGAAAATATCTATTTGGCTACCCTAGACTGAATGGGTAAATATGAAGGTTGTTGTGGCTAATGCTTCAGATCGGGCTAGATTCAATCATCTGGTAGGCTGCTGGTTGTCCGACTAATGCTTAAAATGATTGAGATGATTTCTGTTTCACTATTGGCACCCAATCTCTTAATCTGGCTGTGCCCTCGGAACATCTGTTTTCTAACTTTGCCTTATCTTTGATCTATAGGAACTGAAGTGCCAAATGTTGGTTGATAATTACTCAACTGGAATGTTATGGGACATTTCAGACCTGTGAGCCCAGTAACACCAGTAGAGAAGTTAATGGAGCAAATTTTGATTAATGATTGGAAAGGCAGGAACTAATCAAGGTAGAATAATTTTGTCAAGAGCATATTCTATCTGACAATCTTTGAATTATTTGAAGTAAAAAGGATAAATAATGTGGCTCAGAATTAATATGGGATTTGTTATTTGTGGCATTGAATTCAAGAGCTGGCAGGTTATAAATCCAACTTTATATAAACCCTTAGTCAGACCTCAGTTGGAATACTTCCCACTGATTGGCATGGATGTCACGGGCCATGCTGCATGACCAACTTTCACCCCAAAACTGGTGTAACTGACATGTTGTTACTGTTCAAATAAAATGATGTGTAATCTATGGTCTCCTGCTTTTCAGATGGTCATCAGGAGAAAGTCATGTTTGACAAGATTACTTCCCGGATTCAGAAACTGTGCTATGGCCTGAACCCTGAATTTGTTGATCCAGTGAGTTCATCATCTTTCTCTTATCGACCAGAAACCAATTCTAAAATTGAATTATTTCATAAACATGCTTGAACTCTACCTTTGATCACAGGGTAAATGTCACTTAAAAGATGAACAATTGGGAACAGCGGCAAACCAGTCCATGTTGTCTTTCCTGTCCTTGCAACATCCCAAAGTGCTTTGCAGTAGTTGAAGTACATTTGTGGCCAATATTCAGTGTTGTAGCAAAACACTGCCATCTGGAGTTGATGGGACCCTCCTGCCCAGGCAGGCCAAAGTTTCATAGCTACAGTAACCTTGCTTAGAGGTGCTAACTCTGTGGAGTGGGTGACAGAATCAGGGACTGATTCCTATGAAGTTTGTATCATTTCAGATGTCAGCACTATTGCGACTGCTGCCTCTCTCGGGCCTGGGTAAAGGTTCCACCACTTTGTTCACGGGGAATCTCCCAAGATATTGAGCATGTATCATCCCACTAATGTTAGCTTTGTGTGATTACTTTGCGTGAAAATTGCAATCCACTAATTGGCTCTCTGGTTTGCCATTGCAGCACTGATCACACTTTTTTGAAAATTTTATTTTTCATTTGCATCAATGCTTACTTATAATTCTTCATACAATGTAATAAAAATACAAAATTATATAATTTTTTTATTTTATCCCTCGCCTTCCCCAAAAGAAAAAAACACCTGAATTTATTTATCATTCACTATTTGTATATTCCTAAGATATTATTCTACCCTGTACATATTGGGGGAAATGGGTATTATGGACAATGTGGACAGACTCTTATTGATGAAATCCATAGATGGTTTCCAAGTCGTACAAAAATTCTCAGGCTGATTCCTTAAATTATAAGTAATTTTTTCCAAAGGTATACTATTTCGAATTTCCATATACCATCTATCCAACCTTAAAATGATCTGACTTCCATGTTGCTGCCAAACATTTTTGTGCCACTGATATTGCTACACACAAATTTTCATTGATATTTATCTAACTTCACCAAGCAAAAATATTTTGGGATCTTGTGGTCTCTGTAGCTTCATAATTTGTCCCAGTATATTCAAGTCTTCCCAAAATGATCCCACTTTTTAACAAGCCCAAACTGACCACATTTTTAAAAAGAAAATCAACTGGTTGTAAAGTGCTTTGGAGCATGTGGGAGTTTTAATGGGTGCTTCAGAAGCTTAGTCTTCAAACAGGCTTTGGATAACCCTAACCCTAATCCTGGGGAGATTTTATGAAAGAGAGCAGCAAATTAAATGCTTCTCCACCAAATAGAGATCAGACTGTGTTGATACTGATTGGGTTTGTTCTTCAGGCACAGATTACGATGAAGGTAATTCAGGGCCTGTACAGTGGGGTTACAACAGTCGAGTTGGATACATTGGCAGCAGAGACTGCTGCTACCATGACAACTAAACATCCGGACTATGCCATTCTAGCTGCACGGATTGCAGTCTCCAATCTCCACAAGGAAACCAAGAAGATGTTCTCAGGTGAGTAATGTGAGGTTGACAGCCCACTTAAGTTGTAGAGGGCAGAATTGGCCCATGCTGACCTTTTTACCCATCTGCCCACAGTAGGCCTTTATGCTTCTACACTTTTTCTATTCAAGTTCCTCTCTAAATGTTTGTCATTCCATCACCCCTGACATGCGACATGAGTTATTCCAAGTAGTTTTTTTAAAAATTGTCTTTAAATCCCTTTTCGAACATAAGCCTAAGCCGCCTTGTTTTTGATATCCTGGCATGGGAATATTTTCTCCCCATTCTATATTCAGTGAGGGAATATTACACGAGATATTATTGTTCACTTTGGCTTGTGATGCCAAGTTAAACAAATCTTGTTTGACTGATCATGGTCCATCTCCATCCATTCCTTTGTGTATCTGTCTAAATGCCTTGGGTTTTTTTTATTTGCTTCTACCTCGCCGGGGGGGGGGGGGGGGGTGAAAAATAAACTTGTCTCGTACATCTCACCCCTCTGCCAATTTCCCCTATCACTTAGCTCCTTTCTTTTATTTTCCCCTCCCACTGTAATTTACCTAACACCTCGGCCTGTGCGCCTTCCTTCCTTCTTTCTTTCCCCGCTCCCCCTCCCCCCCACCTGATTCGTCCATTTGCCTGATCTTTGCAATCCCGATGAAGGGCTTGGACATGAGATGTTGACTGCATGACCTGCTAACTTTCTCCAGCATTTATCTTTGTCGATTTAAATTTAGACATACAGCATAAGTTACAGTTCTCCAGCATCTGTTGACTTGTTTAATTCCCTAATTACCCAATCTTTGCCAATCAACTTGTATGCTTCCATCCAATAAGCCTTTGACAGTTTAACCTGTGTTAACAGCAAATAATCTCATCCAGGCAATCTTGGTTAACCTTTACTGCATCCTTCCAATTGTGGAATCCCATAGAGCTCCAAATGTGGCCCAGCCAAAGATTTGTACACCACAGCATGACTTGCCAACTTTTAGGTTAAGTTTCAGCTTATTGTACTGAAACAGTGAAGTTCTTAGTTTTGCCATATGCTGCCATTACCATCTAACCACTCGTGCGGCCACATTCGAGGAGCTATGGGGTTGTGACCCAAGATCCCTCTAAATTGATGCTCTCAAGAGTCCTACCATTTATTGTATATCTTTCTTTAACATATGATGTCCCAAAGTGCATCACATCACCTGTCCAGATTAAGCACCAGCTGTTTTCTGCTTGCATTTATAACTGATCTCTGCCCAGATCTCTTTCCATGTCTGCCAATTGATCATTTTTTTTGGTCGTTTGACATTGCTGATTTAATTAAAGCTTTTGCTATTACTGTGAGTTGTTTTTGTGGCTGATTGGCTGCCACTCATTTGCATTTCCTGACTCTTTTCTAGAGGTCATGGAAGATCTGTATCACTATGTGAGCCCTCTGACTAATAGCCATTCACCCATGATTTCCAAGGAAACTTTGGATATTGTGCTTGAAAATAAAGATGTAAGTACATTTGCCCTTCAGATTTGGGGTAAGGTAGAATCTCTAGCTGTTGAAACTGTTTTAATAGTTAGGTTTGGAGAGACTGGCTGGACCTATGTTTTTGGTCATTGTTCACCAAGCTGTCGGTCTTTGCTTGTCATAGATTTAGAATTCCACAGAATAGAATTAAGATGATCTGTTCTGCTTCTTTAGCGCCTGAATTCTGCCATCATCTATGACCGGGACTTTTCCTACAATTTCTTTGGATTCAAGGTAGGCTTTCTGTTGTTCACACACTTTGTTACAGCAGCCTTTTCTGAGTTGCCTTATTCATTCATTTTCTTTACACAGACACTGGAACGTTCTTATCTGCTGAAGATCAATGGAAAAGGTAACGTCTTCTCAAAAAACACTGGATTCATCCTTTTGGGTCTTTAAAGTCTTAAAGGATGTGGCTCGTGAAGTAGTTAATGCATTAGCACCTAGGAGGTTGGAAAATAATGTGAAAATCCTGCTTGGGCAAAGATCTGACAAATGGGCAATATTATGGGGAAAAGGACAACTCTACAGATATGTAGGAATAAATATGAATGAGTAAGAATAAAAACTAAATGTTATGGTAGCAGAAGAATCTTGTGGCATAATTCACAAAAGGCCTGTGTCCAGAAGTCCATGAGACATCGCAGAAAGCCCAGAGTCTGCCCTGTCATTCATTCATTTGAGTTGCAGAGAAAGGTTGAGCAGCCTGGGGCTTTTTACTCTGGAGCGTAGAAGATTGAGGGGGGATTTGATGGAGGTGTTCAAGATTTTAAAAGGGACAGAGAGAGTCAACGTGGATAGGCTTTTTCAATTAAGAGTGGGGGAGATTCAAACCAGAGGCCATGGTTTGAGATTGCAGGGGGAAAGTTATAAGGGGAACATGAGGGGAAATTTCTTCACACAAAGGGTGGTTGGGATGTGGAATAAGCTTCCGGCAGAGGTGGTTGAAGCAAGGACGTTATTTACATTTAAGGAAAGACTGGATAATTACATGGAGGGGAGAGGATTGGAGGGGTATGGACCAAGTGCTGGTCAGTGGGACAAGAAGGGTGGGGATTTGTTCCGGCATGGACTAGTAGGGCCAAACTGGCCTGTTCTGTGCAGTATATGGTTATATGGATCCATCTTTCCACTCTGCCCAGCTGCCGCCCTGTGGCCGCCACCAGAACCCATTGTGCAGCATGGGATTGGAACAGCTAATAGACTGCTCTATGGCAAGGGAAATGGAATTTAAAAAGTTTGGAGGTGATGCTTCTGTTTTCTTGGGCATTATGAGATCACATAGAGAGTACTCTAGTCAGTGTTGGTCTCCTTAAGGATTTAAATGTGTGGAAAGCAATTAATCTAGGGTTGACTTGGCGCTGCCTTGTGAGGAAAGCCTGGACCGTGTAGTCTTGGTGAAAATTGGTAGGAGGTGTCTTGATTGAAACAGTGGGGCAAGACAAGGTCATCTGCAGATGCTGGATTGAGTGAAATACACAAATATGGAGGGGAGGTTTTTTACTCATGCAGGATCAAGGCGAATGCAGTGAAGTATTTTGACAGCTGAGCCTCAACTCTGCTTCAGTTGTTCTTTGTGGATGTGTGACTTTAAATAGTTTTAAGGTCATGGCAGATGAATAAGAGAACCAATGAAGTGAAAGATGTTCTGTGGTTGAAAACTAATCTGAAACCGATTCCAATCCAGTTGGCTGCACCTTCCAACAGTCAAGCAGGTTCTTGCTGCTGAATGAGTTTCCTTCTGCTCATCTTTGTATTGATGTTGGTCCCCACTCTGATTCGTGCTCTTTTCCAGTTGCTGAGCGTCCGCAGCACATGCTGATGAGAGTCTCGGTGGGGATCCACAAACAAGACATTGACGCTGCCATTGAAACCTACAACCTTCTATCTGAGAAGTGGTTCACTCATGCTTCTCCCACCCTGTTCAATGCTGGCACCAACAGGCCTCAGCTCTCCAGGTACAGTCCTTCTGCTCTCCAAGGCTCAACTCTTCACTGTCTAGCTCTGACTTCCTGATCTTTGATGCCCAGGCTTGTGGTTCAAAGTTTTCACACAATGGGAATGTTAATTTATTATTAATAAGGCAATTATGTCCAATTCTTATAATTGGAAAATGTCAGTGTGACTAGATTCCTTGCATTATCTCACACCTCCAGATTCAGTGATTTGGTTAATTGCACTGTTAACAACTGAAAACAACTTTGGAAATATTGTTCTGTCTTTACCTGATTTCACTATCTCCATACAGTGCCACAGCATGTCCATTGATAATGGCTGTCAGGGAGGCCAGTTGTGTTTTCTCTTGTGTTTTGTATGATTCACCTACCATAAAAAGACACTTGACCCTTTGAGTATGTACTAGCTCTCCGAGCACTTGCATCACATTCAATTCTCTATCCTCTTGTGCCCTTCAATTCCTGATTCTTCTGCCACTCGAGGTGGTTTTCATTAGCCAGTTAACCAACTGGCATGGCTAGGTAGACCAAAGGGAGATGGTCACTCACAGGAAGAACATGCAGACTCCACACAGCTGCAGAGGTCAGCAGCAAACCTAGGTCTCTGGAGCTGTGGCACTGTTCTGCTCCCCACAACTTCATTCTAACACTGGACTGGTTAAAGTGATGCTCTCCTGTGCTGTTTTCTGGGGCACCTCGACAAATTTCAATAATAGATCTTGCCTTGTACTTATCCTGATGCTCTGTGATCTGATTATTCCTACCACTTTTGAACTAAAGCTGCTTTTTTTCTTTGCACCACTTGTGAACTCCTTCAGTCATCTGACGGGTTTGTGAAGGCTCTCCAGTCTAATACACTTGCTTAGACTGCTCTTTGCCTTCCAGCTGCTTCCTGCTGGCCATGAGGGATGACAGCATTGAAGGGATTTACGACACCTTGAAGCAGTGTGCTCTGATTTCCAAATCTGCTGGGGGCATTGGTGTTGCTGTGAGCTGCATCCGAGCGACAGGAAGTTACATTGCAGGCGTGAGTATGATGAGTTGGGGGGGGGGTGTGTGTGAGATCTGCTGTGCTTCAGATTCACATTGTTGAGAAATGGGGGCTTTTGAACAACGGCGTGGAGGATTAGTAAAAATGGGCTAGCCTTTTTCTGGTGTCCAAATCCGAAAGAGTAGGGGTAGTGTAACTATGGACTGCGGGCCAACTGCTGCCTGTTGCCCATTTTTAAGTGGCCCAGGGTGAATTTTGAAAATAGTGGAACATGACCTGTCTCTAACAATAAATTGCAGTGTATGGACATTGCACTTCTTAGTTTCAGCACTAGATGTCGCTGTCATTTTGAACAACTACTAGACTGTTGAAATGTTACTCATCGGTAAAAATATTCACCTCAGTTTTTAAAAAAAAAAACGTTTAGCTCAGGTTATTAAACATGGCGGAGCCGAAAAGCCCAAAAATAGCAAGGGAGTGTTGCGAATTTCAGACACAGTGGGGAAAATGAATACTTTTCTCAGAAATCATGGGGAACTGTATTTGATTTGCAAAGAATCTGTTAACTTTAATAGCCTATCTACAGATTTACACATTGCATCGTAATCAATAAGATGGACATTTTGGCCATTAACTGTATTCACTGAGACTTGTGGAGAAATGTTGGAGACTGCTCTTGTCCCTTGATCTTTTCTCCTCTTATTTGAATTGCGTGTGAATGAGAGCTTTAAAGTATTCATTTAAATTCAATTCAAGAGCAGCAGGTTCAAAATATTGACAGAAATATGCAATACATCAATAAACTACTGTAATGTCAACAGTTAAACTATTCAGTAGTATTTTGATAGAAACTAAATTTTTGATGGCACTGGGTTTTCTGCTCTAAAAACACTTCCTTGCAGCGTAACTGGTAACTGGCCTGTGGCTCATTGTTTTTTTCCATATGTGGCCCACAAAGTGTTTTGGGCTCTAGATTAATTAGCCCACTCAGATCTCTGCTCTTCTCTAGTTCCTGCCTCCCATGCAACCCCAGCTTTAATAGATTCGTATTTCAGATTTATTGTCAGAGTACATACATAACATTGCATACAACCCTGAGATCCTTTTTCTGCGGGCGAGGCAGAATTACCACTTATTGGTGGTGCAAAAAAAAGTACACAGCGTATATATCTAAACAAATAAAGAACTGTAAACAGATAAAAAACTAATTCAGTGATTTAAAAAAAAAAAAAATCAATGAAGAACGCAAGAGTCCTTAAATGAGTCCCTGATTGAGTTCGTTGCTGAGGAGTCTGATGGTGGAGGGGGAGCGGCTGTTCCTGAACCTGGTGGTGCGAGTCTGATGGCAGCAGTGAGAACAGTGTGTGTGCTGGGTGGTGTGGATCCTTGATTTCTGCTGCTCTCTGACGGCAGCAATTTCTGTATAGAGGGAAGGGTTTTGCCTGGGATGTCCTGGGCTGTGTCTTCTACATTTGTAGGGGTATACAAATGTCCCCATACTAATCTGTGATGCAGCCAGTCTGCGCTCTTTCCACCACAAATCTGGAAATTTGACAGGGTTCCTGGTGTCATACCAAACACTACAGTTGACAGCTGCCTGGCCTCAAACTGGGATTCTTTCATAAACCCTCTTCCTTCCAAGAATTGGCCAAAGCAATTGTTTTTTTTGTTCATCAAATACTTCATTCTATTATCAGGGACCTTCACCACATCGCTGGATACTGACTTTCATATGTCCTCGTCATTTCAGACTAATGGAAGCAGCAATGGCCTTGTCCCGATGCTGCGGGTGTATAATAACACAGCGCGTTACGTGGACCAGGGAGGGAACAAGGTGAGCATATTGATATATTTCTCAGCTGCCTCCTGCTGAGAATCTGGCAGAATGATGCTATGGTTCAGTTTTTGAGAAAGCTCAGATCAGGTGTCATGTGCAGGTGGAAGCAGAGTGTTATATATGTTGCTAATGGATCAAGGATAAGTGTTTAAAGCAGGAGGGGTGTGGTGTTGTTGAAATTTAGACCTGGATTGTTTGCTCTATGGAGGCATTCCATGTGAAGGTAGCAGAAATCTGAATCTTCTGATCTTTCCCGCTGCCAGCCAAGTGGTGCTGGAAAGTTAAAGTAAGGATTTGGGGTAAAGGTAGATGGAGTTTTTGACCAACCATGGTCTGACTGAATCGTCCTCCAGGTTGAGGAGACTAATTACAAACAATGAGAAGCTGGAGAACCCTGGATCAGGCAGAATCCATAGGTAGAAATGGTCAGTCAATGTTTATGGGCAGGGCCCTTTACTGAGAAAGTCTTCATCCTGATGAAAGGTCCTGACATGCAACATTCACCTCTTTTACTCATGAATCCAATTTCTCCACCTACTCATTGTTTTCCCAGGGTTCCAACATTTGCAGATTTTGTTTTCAAGAGACTTGATGTTGGTGACAAATTTTAAAAATGTTCCTCACAGTTGGGATGGCATGGTTAACTTAGCAGTTAACTCAATGCTGTTACAGTACCAGTGATCGGGGCAGGGGTCTGTAAGAAGTTTGTATGTTCTCCCTGTGTCTGTGTGGATTTTTCCCTGGGGATTCCGGTTTCCTCCCACTGTTTAAAATGTACCGAGGGTTGTGGGTCAATTGTGCGGCCAAGGTCGTGAGACAAAAGGGCCTGTTACCTTGGTGTATTTAGATTTAAAAGCATGTAGCTTCGAACAAGTTTTGGATCCCAGTGTGTCTTGCGTCACTTGTAGTACATTTGAAGATTGTGCTTAGCTTCAACCTCTGAGTTCTGGTTGGAAAAGTGATTATTTTAAAAATGCATGCATGCACTTAAAGTCCATAGTGGGATCTGTGATGGCCAGTTTCAAAAATGGATGAGCAATTCTGGCTGGAGTAAAACATGAAAGTCTGCAGATACTGATGTAAAAACACAATGCTGGAGAAATTCAGCAGGTTAAATAGTGTCCTAGAACATAGAAACCCTGCAGCACAATGCAGGACTTTGGGCCCACCAAGTTATGCCGAACATGTCCCCACTGAAGAAATTACTAGCTTAATCCATAGCCTTCTGAGCTTCTTGAACTTATCCAAAAGGATCCTATTGTATCTGCCTCCATCACCATTGCCGGCAGCCATTCCGCACGCCCACCCCTCTGCGGTTTTTTAAAAAATTATATGCATACTCACACCTGACATCTCCCCAGCACCTTAAACCCGTGTCCTCTTGTGGTAACCAATTCAGCCCGGGAAAAAGCTCTATCAGGTCACCTCTCATCTGTCGCTCCAATGAGAAAAGGCCAAGTTCACTCTGTTTTCATGAGGCATGCTCCCTAATCCAGGCAATATCCTTGTAAATCTCCTCTTCACCCTTTCTATGGCTTCCACATCCTTCCAGTAGTGAGATGACCAGAACTAGGCACAGTGCTCCAAATGGAGTCTCACCAGGGTCATGTAGAACTGCAACGTTTCCTCTCGGCTACTAAATTCAATTCCACAATTAATGAAGGCCTTCTTAACGACAGAATCAACCAGTCCCTTTGCTCCTCCACACTGTCAATAGTCTTACCAGTAATACTATATTCTGCCATCTTATTTGACCTACCATAATGAACCTCTTCACACTTATCTGGGTTGTACTCCATCTGCCACTTCTCAGCCCAGTTTTGCATCCTATCAGTGTCCTGCTGTGACTTCTGACGGTCCTCCACACTATCCACAATACCCCCAACCTTTGTGTCAGCTGCAAACTTACTAACCCATCCCTCCACTTCCTCATCCAGGTAATTCCTAAAAATCACAAATAGTGAGGGTCCCAGAACCGATCCCTGAAGTCACTGACATCCATGCAGAATATGACCTGTCCCCAACCACTCTTTGCCTTCTGTGGGCAAGCCAGTTCGGGATCCACAAAGCAATGTCCCCTTGGACCCCATGCCCCCTGACTGTCTCAATAAGCCTTGCAAGGGGTACCTTATCAAATGCCTTGCTAAAATCCATTTACACTACATCTATTAATCTTCCTTCAATGTGTTTAGACACATCCTCAAAATTCAATCAGGCTCATAAGGCACGACCTGCCCTTGACAAAGCCATGCTGACAATTCCTAATCCTATTATATACCTCTCCAAATGTTCATAGATCCTGCCTCTCAGGATCTTCTCCATCAACTTGCCAACCACTGAAGTAAGATTCACTGGTCTATAATTTCCTGGGCTGTCTCCACTCCCTTTCTTGAACAACATCTCCAATCCTCCAGAACCTCTCCCGTCCCCATTGATCATCACCAGCCCTCTCCTCCCACAGTGGCCTGTGCTATATCTCATCCAGTCCCCCCAACGTATCCAATTTGATGCTTTCCAAAAGCTCCAGCACATCCTCTCTTAATATCTACATGCTGCAGCACTACATCACCAAGATCCTTTTCTTAGTGAATACAAAAATATTCATTAAATACCTCTGCCATTTCCTCTGCTTTCATACGCACTGTCCAGTCACACTTGATGGGTCCTATTCTTTCATGTCTTATTCTCTTGCTCTTCACATCCTTGTAGAATGCCTTGGGTTTTCCTTAATCCTGCCTGCCAAGGCCTTCTCACTGGCCCCTTCTGGCTCTTCTAATTTCCTTTTTAAACTCCTTCCTGTTAGCCTTATAATCTTCTAGATCTCTAACATTACCTAGCTCTCAGAACCTTTTGTAAGCTTTTTTCTTCTTGACTAGATTTATTATACACACCCTTTGTACACCATGGTTTCTGTATCCTACCATAACTCCCTGTCTCATTGGAACGTACGTATGCAGAACTCCACACAAATATCCCCTGAATATTTGCCACGTTTCTTCCTTACCTTTCCCTGAGAACATCTGTTCCCAATTTAAGCTTCCAATTTCCTGCCTGATAGCCTCATAATTCCCCTTATTCCAATTAAATGCTTTTCGAACTTGCCTGTTCCTCTCTCCCTCCAATGCTATCTTAAAGGAGATAGAATTATGATTCACTGTCTCCAAAATCCTCTCCCACTGAGAGATCTGACACCTGACCAGGTTCATTTCCCAAAACCAAATCAAGTATGGTCTCTCCTCTTGTAGGCTTATCTACATATTGTGTCAAGAAACCTTCCTGAACTCACCTAACAAAATCCACCTCATCTAAACACCTTGCTCTAGGGAGATGCCAACTGATATTTGGGAAATTAAAATCTCCCATTGTGACAGCTCTGTTATTACACTTTTCCAGGATCTGTTTCCCAATCTGCTCCTTGATATCCCTGTTTGTATTGGGTGGCCTATAAAAAACACCCAGTACAGTTACTGATTTCCCCCCCCCTCCACCTTCCTGTAGCGAACTTCCACCCACAGAGACTCCATAGACAATTCCTCCACAACGTCCACCTTTTCTGCAGCCGTAACACTATCTCTGATCAACAGTTCCACGCCCCCACCTCTTTTGCCTCCCTGTCCTTTCTGAAACATCTAAAACCCAGCACTTGAAATTACCAATGCTGTCCCTGAGCCATCCAAGTCTCTGTAATGGACACCACATCATAGCTCCAAGTACTGATCCACACTCAAAGCTCATTCATTTTGTTCACAATCCTCCTTGAGTTAAAATAGACACATTTCAAACCATCCGTCTGAGCGCAATCCTTCCCTATCATCTGCCTGTCCCTCTCTTACACACTGTCTCCAAGCTTTCTCTATTTGTGAGCCAACTGTTCGGTTCCCAACCCCCAACAATTCTAGTTTAAACTCTTCCCAGTAGCCTTAGTAAACCTCCCCACCAGGATATTGGTGACCCTGGGATTCAAGTGCATCCTGTCCTTTGTACAGGTCACACTTGCCCTAAAAGAAGTCCCAATGGACCAGAAATCTGAATCCCTGGCCCCTGCTCCAATCCCTCAGCCATGCATTTATCCTCCACCTCATTCTATTCCCATACTTACTGTCTCTTGGCTCAGGCAGTAATCCTGAGATTACTACCTTTTGTGGTCCTTCTCAACTTCCTTCCTAACTCCCTGTAGTTGTATTTTTTTATTTAAGGACCTCTTCCCTTTTCCTACCTATGTCATTGGTACCAATATGTAGCATGACTTCTGGCTGTTCTCCATACTGCTGGAGGATATCTTGGATGTGATCCCGGACTCTTGCACCTGGGAGGAAAACTATCATCCAAGATTATTTCCTGCGTCCACAGAATCACCTGTCTGATCCCTTAACTATATAGTCTTTATATCACTACTGCCTTACTGTTCCTTTCCCTACCCTTCTGAGCCACAGGACACAGCCACTATTGCTTCTGCCAGGTAGGCTGTTTTTCCCCCACCATTAAGAAACAGGAGTACTTATTGTCAAGGGGCACAGCTGCAGGGACTTTTACCTGACTTTTTCCCCCTTCTCCCTCCTGACTGAGATCCACTTGTCTGTCTCTCTTGGTCCTGGTGTGACCACCTACCTATAACTCCTTTCTATCGCCATCCTATCAGACAAAGGTCATTGAGCTGCAACTCCAGTTCCCTAATGTGGTCCTTTAAGAGCTGCAGTTCAACACAGTGTGAGTGCAGATAGGACCTTCTGGGAGGCTGGGAGACTCCAGGACCTCCCACATATGACACTGTGCACAGAACCCCGGCCTCGCTCACGTACTTCCTGTCTACAATGAACTCTCCTCATTGCTGCCTAAGCCCATTGAGCCAAAGCCCCACTACTTTGCTCCCCTCACTCCGCTGCCCACTCTGAATGCACCACCCGCCTGGGGAGGCTGCGGGGTCCAACGATTCAGGCGCCTGTCTATATTTTGCTCATGCCTTGAAGGACTCGAACCCAAAACATTAGTTATGTATTTTTATCTTTGCTATATAAAGTATTCTGTTTGACCTGCTGAGTTTCTCTAGTATTGTTTTAGCCATTCTAGCTGCTGCTTCGTCCATATGTTTGATCAGAAGGTGCTGCTCTGGTTCTCGAGCAATGTAAGAGAGTTGAACTCTTATCTCCACAGCGTCCTGGTGCCTTTGCTATTTACCTGGAGCCCTGGCACGTGGACACATTTGACTTTTTGGAGCTGAAGAAGAATACTGGCAAAGAGGAGCAGCGAGCTCGAGATCTCTTCTATGCACTCTGGATCCCAGACCTCTTCATGCGCCGTGTAGAGAACAATCAGGTGAGCAGTTTAGGAGAGAATGAATTGAATTGAATGCTAGCACTCCTGAATAGAGTTACACCAGTGATCATGGGTAGGAAGCATGACATGAGTAGGCTGGAGAGGCACTTGAACATAGGACACTACAGCACAGGTCCTCAGCCCTCGATGTTGTATATTCCGATCAAAGAAAACGAAACCTTCCGAGCCAATAACCCCATCCATTTGCCCGTCTAAGAGTCGTAAATATTCCTGACGTTTCAGCCTCCATCACCATCCCAGGCAAGGCATTCCAGGCACTTAAACTGTGTTTATATTAAAACAAACTTGACTTGATGTTTCCCTGAAACTTTCCTTCCTTCACTTTGTCCAGATGTTTGCTTCTCCTGCCCTGGGTAAAAGGCACAGACTGTCTGCCTTATCTAACCCTCTAAAAATCCAAGTCATTGCTAATCCTTCACTCCAAAGAGAAGTCCTTGTTCAAGAACCTCTTGTTGTTTGGGTCAGTTTAATGTACTTTGCAGTTGATGAAATGCTTTTCTGCTGAATATATTTTGGTCGTTTGGGGGCTTTTGTTGTTTCATTGGGAAAACCTCCCTATTTGTGGTATCTGTGGATTTTGTTTTGCACCTGGAACAACGAGGGAGAACCTAATGACAGGCTGCATAGAGAGCAAAGCTCTCCGGTGTGCACGTCAGTCTGGGCGATGCCTAAAATCCACAGCCTTCAAAGTGGTGAGATTGTTCCCAGAACTGCAGTTGCTGCACAACATACCAAGCTCCGCTGGTAGATTATTTTGAAACCAGTGGGTTGAGAGCTTTGCTTGAGGAGGTGAAATTTTCAGGTGTGATGAGGTGAAGTCTTTGCATAAATGATTAATCGTTTTTTTAGGAGTGGTCCTTGATGTGTCCTCGTGATTGCCCTGGCCTGGATGAAGTTTGGGGAGAGGAGTTTGAAGCTCTGTATGAAAGGTAAGGCTGATGGTCAAGAGGTAAGGAAGCCATTCACTGACTGGCATTCTTTGGGATAAATGGAAGTAAAACATGAAAGTCTGCAGACTCCATGGTTGAAGTAAACACGTGCTGGAGCAAAGATGGAGGTACTTCACCAAAGTTTTGTGCTTGAGCCCTTCAAGGTGTGAACAAAATGTTGGCAGGTGCCTGGACAAAATGGTAGGGAGGAGCACTGTCCCAAAGGCTGGAGGTAATGGGTGGAGGGCAAAACCAACAAGGGAGCAGGGATGGCTCTGAATGGAGAGGGAAGGGGGAGGAGAGTTAAGGGAAAGAAGATGGAGGGAGGGAGAATGCAGCGTAGACTAGCAGAAACCGGAGAAGTCAACGTTAATGCCATTCGGTTGGAGAGGGCCCAGACAGAAAATCAAGGGTTGTTCCTCCAATTTATGGGTGGTCTCAGTGGGATAATACACGAGGCCACGGACACACGGGAGTATTAGAGTGGGGTGTGGAATTGGACATCTCTGTCACTGATGCAGACAGAGCAAAGGTGCTCAGCGAAGTGATCTCTCCAATGTAGAGAAGGCCACAAAGAAGCACCAGATGCAGAAGGTGGCCCAATTAGTGATGGAAGGGCCTTGCATCCTCTGGGCAGGCCCAGATGTGCTGCACTGTCGAGAAAATGCTTGGGTTCTGTCACTGTTGCCATGGCAAATTGCTGGGGAGTAAAAGCTGTGTTGCTGGTATAACTTTGCTGTCAAAGCTGTGTGGAAGTTTGAAACTAGGAGCAGGCAGGTGCTGGTTGTCGACTGTCCCTTTCAAATCCTTGTCCTGCTGTTTCCTCCCCACAGGTATGAGAGGGAAGGCCGTGCGCGCAAGGTTGTGAAGGCACAGCAGCTGTGGTACGCCATCATTGAATCACAGACTGAGACCGGAACACCTTACATGATGTACAAAGATGCCTGCAACAGGAAGAGTAACCAACAGAATCTGGGCACCATCAAATCCAGCAACTTGTGTTGTGAAGTTGTGGAATTCACGAGTGTGGATGAGGCAAGGCTGTTGCACATTTTCACCGCTCCTTGTTGCTGCCCTCTTCTGGACATCCTCTGAGCCCTCTGCTGCCCATTCTCGTCTCGACAGGGCTAGCTCAATACATTTTCTTTAACTCGTCATGGGCTGGTGTTGTTGCTTCTGGTTAGTGGCCCAAAGGAGTTTTTACATTTTTTTCTTAATTAGAAATACGGCACGGAAACAGGCCCCTCTGGCCCATGAATTCTGCTGCACCAATTGCACCAATTAACCCACAATCTTGTCTGGTTTGAAGGGTGGGAGGAAACCGAAGCACCTGGGGAAAATTCATGCAGGCATGGAGAGAGCACAAACTCCTTGCAGACCGTGCCAGGTTTGAACCCAGGTCACTGGCGCCGTAATAACGTAGAGCTAACCACCACTCTGCCTGTGCTCCTCTGTTTGCCTTTGGACTTTTGATGGTTTCTGCTGATTCTCAAAACTGACACAGTCTCCGGGTTTGTTTATTGCTGGCAGGTGGCAGTTTGCAACTTGGCCTCCTTGGCACTGAACATGTATGTTACTGCTGACCGTACCTTTGACTTCAATAAGCTGGCTGCTGTCACCCGGGTGGCTGTGAGAAACCTGAACAAAGTTATTGAAGTGAACTACTATCCAGTTCCAGAGGTAGGTCACCACATGGCTATGCTGGAGCTTCTGAGTCCTCTTTGATCCCAGTGGTTTGGGTTAGAATATCTTTGTAAAGATGTTTCTTGCTTGGTGAGCCTGTGTGCACATGCACCTTAGGTGAAAATTTGCTGAGATCTGTAACCTGTACACAAGTAGGAACAGGTGTGGACCATTCAGCCATTTGAATCTGGTCGAGCTTGGACTCATTTTTGCCCTCTCCACGTGATGCTTGATTCTTTCAATCACTCTTGGAATAAATCAGTGAATGAGTCTATCTTCCTGGCTTAAAGAATTTCCATGGTTTTCCAGTCCAGGTGAAGACCTCTCTATCTGTCCTGAATGGCCCAACTCCTCTATCTGCCTTACAGTAGAAAAAAGTTGTAGAATTTTATGTATGTTGCATTCTAAATGTAGACAATAATGGAACCTTTACTTTTGAGACTGTCCCAAAGGCAGGAGGTAAGAGGTGGATAAGGGAGGGCAAAACCAACAGGGGAGGAGGGATGGCTCTGAATAGAGAGGGAAGGGGGAGAGTTAAGCACAAGTTCTAGACTACTTGGAAGATCTGGGATACAAGGCTGACAAATCTGGGCTTTTTTCTCTGGAGCGACGAAGGATAGGTGACTGAATGAAGGCCAACAAGATTATGAAGGGTTTGGCGAGGGAAGACGGCCAGTACCTTTTTCCTGGGGTGACGTTGGCAAATATCAAAGGATGTCTGTTTAAGATGAGTGGAAGAAAGTTTGGGGAAAACTGACGTTTGTTAGTGGTAGGTGCCTAGAGGGTATTGCTAGAGGGGGTGGTGGTGGAGGCTGGTACAATAAGGACATTCGAAAGACTAGATAGGCACATGAATGGAAGAAAAAAACGTTGGGGAAATGTTAGATTGTTATGGAGTTGGTTTAGATGGGGCAGCACAACATTGTGGGCTGAAGGACCTGCGCTATAATGATCCATATGAATACTCTTTGATGTAGACGGGGAAACATCTTTGCTGCTTCTACATCTTCAACCTCAGTTAAGATTTAGTATGTTTCAAATAAATGATTCCAACTCTAGATGCTACTTTCTCATGATCCTTGTCGTCCACGATTCTAATGTATTAATTAATGAAATACTACAATAGATTCCGGTGATGTGTGACTGGGCTGCCTTATAAATGCCTTCAATTCTTTCTTAGGCAGAAAATTCCAATAAAAAACACAGGCCGATTGGTATTGGAGTCCAGGGACTGGCAGACACCTTCATCCTGATGCGATACCCTTTTGAAAATGAAGAGGCTCAGAAGCTCAACATTCAGATCTTTGAGACCATTTACTATGCGGCACTGGACGCCAGCTGTGACTTAGCCAAGGAGCTGGGTCCTTACGAGAGCTACCAGGGTTGCCCTGTCAGTAAGGGGGTGAGTGTTTTCACTGGGAACTGTTCCTCATCACACTGCTTCTTGAATCCTGGTTACCTCTGGCCTCCATTCATAACTCTTTGGATTGAATGAGTGATTTGTACATGTGCTGCAGCTTCAGACACAAAATGAGGAAAAAGGGAAGAGGGGAAAAAATAAATATTTATGGTTGATCCCAGTGTAAAGAAAATTGGAGCCAATATTTTGTCCTGTAGAAGTAGATCGGTTAGGGTTGATGGCTGTTGGAAACTAATTCTTCTTGAACCTAACAGTGCTGGATATCACCTAAGCACTGACTTTAAAGTTTGAACTTCCTGTAGCTAATAATTTTAACTCTCTCTCCCCCACCTATTCTGACACAGACATCTTTGTCTTCACCTCATCCATTCAGGGTGAGGGCAGACACAGATTTGAACATGGCATAAAATAGATGTTTCTAATTTTTGGACAACCCCACTTCCATCTGGTTTGACAGTTTCTTTACAACTCCTGTTCTTGCTGTTCTCTTTAACTACCGCCGCCCCCCCCCCCCCCCGGCAGTGGTCTCTACCGGTGTCTCCCACTTTCTTCGCCTCTTGGCCCTCGGCTACTTTCCCACTTCATAATCACACCCTTTTTAACTTGGTCTCAATAAAACTTCCCAACTGGAAGCACGGGCCATTTCTGCCTGTGGATGTTGAGTCCCTCGAGCATCTCATGGTTTGCTCAGGCTTCTGTATCTGAAGGTAGCATTGAGAAAGTGACATTTTCCCAGCAACAAAGCAGGAAAACCTTGAATAACCAAGTTGTAAAGTTGAGGATTTCTGACATTGTAGATTTAATTTTTAGTTGGAACTTGTGGAATAATTGTTTGTCCTTGGTTACCAAAGAAGCCTTAAACGATAGAAGGTCTTGTTGTTTCCACTGAGGGAAGAATTTAAGCTCCATGAACAATGCATTGGCAGCAGGCTGGTCTATTACCAGGGAATTAATAGCATGGCAGCTTTGTGATTTACTTTTGATTATATTTTTTATTTCTGGAAGTGGTTTTAACTTTGGAATGATCCTGCTTATGCGCGTGAGTCATAATTGAATTGTTTCCTTCAAATGTTTGATTTGCACCTCACTAGTTTGCAGTGTGCATTGCCATTAGTACTGGGGAGGGGGCAGCAGATGCTACAAGTTCCCAGAGTTGTACACCATCCTGACTTGAATGGATTCCAGTTCCTTCATTACTTGGTTGAAATCCTGAACCTCCCACTATGAGCTCCACTTGGAGCTCCTCCACCACCTGCCATACAGATAAGGTGGGCAATGCTGACTCAAGCGTGGACCTGAGACAAAATGCAAGAAGGTATTCTGTATGCACAACCATTTCTGCAGCCTGCTTTGGTGATGTCTGAACAGTGGCATGTGGTCTACCTGTCAAGCGTTGACTGTCAGTGGCAGTTGGGCACGGGTGTATCTAAAATCGTAGAAATGGTGGAGGAACTCAGCAGGTCTTGCCATGTCCACAGCAGGTAAGGATGTATAACCAATGTTTAAGGCTTGAGCCAGCCTTCTCCTTCCTTCGTTGGATCCTTTCTACTATCTCCCCCGACCTTCTCTCTGAGACAGAATATTCTGTCCTCAGAGGCCTCACCTTTGCCCACACCTTGAGTTCCACGCATGCCATGATGCTGAAGTCTTCTGTATGCTCTGTCCATGCCTACCTCTGCACCCAGGGCTCTCCACCCACACTACAGACCCCTTCTGCTTAAATCTTCCTCCTCCTGGACGTCATTCTGGTCTTCTGCCGGCTCTACCTTTATCAACCATCTTGACGTCGTCACTCCCCTCATTCATTCCAATCTTCCCCCCCTTGGAATGCTTGCCCTTCACTCCCTGCGCTAATCCAAACCTCAAAATATATATACATGGATGCTGTGAGACCCGAGTTCCTCCAGCATTTGTGTTTTAGTACAATCACAGCATCTACAGACTGTGGTTCCACTCCACACAGCGGCTTCCATGTTGCTGACAGGTGAGTGGGTTGGAAATACGTGTGCTGCTTCGCTTTCCCATGAAATTCTCTGGTTGCTGAACATTGTGATTTGAGCAGCTTCCGTTTGAAATTACATTTAGACAACATGATTTCAAGCCCGTCCTGCTCAAATATGCCCGATTGACCTTCAACCCTTGACCATTTTTTTAAATGGTGGGATGAACATGAGGAGAACATACAAACTCCTTCCAGATATGCAGGATTGGAACCCTATAACAGCACTGCACTGACTGCTAGGTTAACATTTGGCTACAGCAATTTGAGATCTATGCCAGCAGGCCTTGTGTGTCACATGCCAACTGCTTTGCTTTCAGATCCTCCAGTACGACATGTGGAACGTCACACCCACGGATCTTTGGGACTGGAAGGCGCTAAAGGAGAAAATTGCAAAGTAAGCTGCAATGTCATTATAAAATGGAAAAAGTGAGCTCCATGCCATGTCAGCTGAGGTTTGATTTTAAAAAAAAATCTCTTCAATGAGGAGAGGAAGGGAGGTGTCCAATGAAACGATGTGATTAAACCAAACTAGTAACTGATGAGCAAATGTGTCCCTGTGCTGATAGGGCAAAGATGACGAAGTTGCAGTGAGAAGGCAATGATTTCTTGTGATTGAACTCCGATTTATTCTGAGTACTTGTATGACATCACAACACCCTGAGATTTTTTTTCCTGCAGGCCAGGTAGAATTACCCCTTATTGGTAGTGTAAAATTAAAACTACACATTTTTAAAAACAAACGATGTGAACAACTGTGCAATAAAGAGGAAAATCAATAAAGGGGACACGTCCTTAACTGAGTCCCTGATTGAGTTTGTTGTTGAGGAGTCTGATGGTGGAGGAGGAGCAGCTGTTCCTGAACCTGGTGGTGAGTCTTGTGGCACCGATACCTCTTTCCTGATGGAATCAGCGAGAACAGAGTGTGTGCTGGGTGGTGTGGATCCTTGATAATTGCTGCTGCTCTCCGACGGCAGGATTCTTTGTATATAGTGGAGAGGGTTTTGCCTTTGATGTCCTGGGCTGTGTTCGCTACCTTTTGGAGGGTTTTATGCTCCAGTGTGGGGGGGTGTGGTGGTATTGGTGTCCCCTATACCAGACCATGATGCAGCCAGTCAGCACCTTTTCCACTGCACCTCTAGAAATTTGCCAGGGTTTCCGATAGTGGGACTGGGGAGCTGTATTAACAAAAAAGGAATTTAGTGCGTGACGCTATTGCAGTCAAGTCTTACAATTGCAAGGTGATTTGATTACAGAGAAAGGTTGAGCAGCCTGGGGGTTTTTTTCCTCTGGAGCGTAGAAGACTGGGGTGGGGGGGTGGATATGATGGAGATGTTCAAGATTTTAAAAGGGACAGAGAGTCAACGTGGATAGGCTTTTTCAATTAAGAGTGGGGGATATTCAAACCAGAGGCCATGGTTTGAGGTTGCAGGGAGAAAATTATAAGGGGAACATGAAGGGAAATTTCTTCACGCAAAGGGTGGTTGGGATGTGGAATAAGCTTCCGGCAGAGGTGGTTGAAGCAAGAACGTTATTTACGTTTTAAGGAAAGACTGGATAATTACATGGAGGGGAGAGGATTAGAGGGGTATGGACCGGGTGCTGGTTAGTGGGACTAGGAGGGTGGGGATTTGTTCCGGCATGGACTAGTAGGGCCAAACTGGCCTGTTCTGTGCTGTATATGGTTATAATATCATTCCCTGCTGCAACACATTTCCACTTGTAGCTTTGTTAACCTCGATCCAATATAAATGTATGACGACTGATGTGAGTACGACATAACTTTATCAGCTTTGTGAAGCGGGTGCTCTGTTACATGAGAAGACCTGTTGTAATCTACAGCAGGGTCTTTCTGCAGAAAAGCCCCAATGCAGGTGGGCACAAGCCTTTTTGTATGGTTCACCTTCCCATTCTACGGCCTGTTCGTGACAATTCACATGATCTGTAACCTGCCGACTACAGCAAAAAGGTCCAGCACGAGTTTCAAGAATAGCACGCCCTTGGTTCTCGCGTCTTGCAGCTGTTACTAAAAGAAAACAATTTCTTTACCAAACTAATATTTTCTCATAAAAATGTTCTTTTTAACCATTGGTGTTGAAATTTATAAAAATAAAAGCAACTAAATCAAATGAAATAATCTATCACCTCTGTCTCAACTGCCTTGGTGTTTACCATTTACTTTCCCCCCAGTGGCCCCCTCATTTTCTGATCAGTACACGAGGAGCAGACAGACCATCAGACTGATAAAGCCAGTTCTAGTGTTCAAGATTATGGCTGATCTGTGCTGATGTCAACTCCTTTATGAATGTTCTGAGCAGCTTGGATAATGTGGCTGTCCACAAATCCACTTCCATTTCCCAATTACTTTTCAACTGAGATCGCTAATGAAATATGTTGAACCTGGTCTGGATTTGGAAAGTATGGTACAAAAGAAACATCTGACAAAATGAGACTGGGGATGCACATCAGATCAGATGGTGTCTATGGTAATTTTGCAACTTTTCATCTGTTAAAAACAAAACAATAGGAGCAGTTGTGGGTTTTTGGCACCTCTTGCTGTTTGATGGAATTGGACGTGGCTGATCTTTTATCTCTGCCTTCAGACACTGTAGGACCCCTTGTCTAAAAATTAATCTTTGTCTACAAACTAAACTTCTACAGCCCTCTTGGATAGACAATTCCAAGGATCCTCTGCCCTGGGTAAAGAAATATCTTCCCATCTCAGCCCAGAATAGCCAGCCCCTTATTCTGAGGTGATGACCAATGTTTGTCATAGAGGTGTACAGGTCCCAACTTGCCACCTCTTATCTCACTTACCCATGTTAGGCTGCAACCTTCTATGCTCCAGGGACCACCTGTCTCGTGTCTATCTGTCAAGGCCCGCAGAAAAATAAATTGTACATTTCAATGGTCATTGTTCTTCGGAACTCTTGGCTCTGTCTGCTTAATGTCATGTATGACAAATCCACCACTCCAGGAATCAAAGTACTGGACCTATGTTAGATAGTGTTGCAAATTGATGATGGAGGGGGTGAGGCATCAGCCACAGTAGCAGTTACGGTTGATTTTGGAAACTGAATTACTTGGTCCTTCAGACTTTATTATTGAAAATTCTTTGACTCCATGTTGGACAGGTGTTGAATTGGTGAATAAGTCTTTCAATCAATGAACTCCCCACATCCTAATTATGTTAATATTCACTTTAGACTTGGACTTGTGAATTCATGTTCTGAGGCCTCGTCTCTTTTCTATATTCCAATCCTAGATATGGTATCAGAAACAGCCTCCTAGTTTCCCCAATGCCAACTGCGTCGACAGCTCAGATTCTGGGGAATAATGAATCTATTGAACCATACACCAGCAACATCTATACACGACGAGTGCTCTCTGGAGAGTTCCAGGTCAGTTTCTTTTGTTCAGTGGATGGAATTAATATCCATTCAATCATGCAGAAATCTTTGGCTCTCTGGGAACTTGTAACCTGTTTCTTGATTTCCTGGGGCTGACGAGGTTATGCCAGCTGCTTCTGTTGGTCCGAAGAGATGCGAAGGACCAATGGTCCAGAACAATGGCTGTTCAAGCAATAACATCATCTCTGTGCTACTGTAACCCCCTTGTGATGTGCGTAATCCTGCAGATAGTGAACCCTCACCTACTGAAGGACCTGACAGAGCGTGGGCTGTGGACCGAGGACATGAAGAACCAGATCATTGCTCAGAATGGATCGATCCAGGTAGATACTGTGCCTTCGTGTTTGCAGCCTTCACTCTTACGATTGTATACCTTACAAGTTGTGTTTGCTGTCATGTGCTGTACAATATAAGGTTTGTTTGGAGCAGTTATTAGAAATTAGAAGCAGAAGTCGGCCCCTCAAGCTGCTGCTGTATTAACAAGATTGTGGCTGATGTGATTGTAACCTTCGCTTTTTCTGCCCATGCATCCCATCACTTCCCCTGCTCTTCAGACCCAACTTCTGCCAAACAAATGTTCAAAAGCTTCGCTTCCATTGTCCTTTGAAGATAAATATTCCAGCAGTTCATGCCTTCTGTGTGTCTCAAATATTTTAAACGCTGACTCCTGATCTCTACCCCCACAACCATACCCTGACAAGGGTTATAAAGAATCGCCGCACGAAACAGGCCCTTCATCCCAACTTGTCCATGCTGACCAAGTTCAAATTCTGGGCTAGTCCCATTTGCCTATAGTTGGTCCACATCCTTCTAAATCCACCTAACTATAAATCTGTCCAAATATATTTTGAATGTCAGAATTGTACTTTTGTATAACCATATAACAATTACAGTACGGAAACAGGCCATATCGGCCCTTCTAGTCTGCACTGATTAAGTGAAACTCCACTAGTTCCACCAACCTGCTCCCTGCCCCATAACCCTCCATCCCCCCTCACATCCATGTATTCATCCATCCTCTTAAATGACAGAATTGACCCTGCTGCAACTACCTCTTCCGGAAGATCATTCCACTTAGCGCCCCCTCCCCCCTCTGAGTGAAGAAGCTTCCTCTCATGTTACTTCTAAAGTTTAGACCCATAACTCTTAACGTATCACCCCTCGTTCCAATCTCTCCCACTCAAGGGGAAGAGCCTATTCATATCTACTCTATCTATTCCCTGTATAATTTTAAATACCTCTATCAAATCTCCTCTCAACCTTCTAAGCTTCAATGAATAAAGACCCAGTCTACTCAATCTTTCTCCGTATTCTCGATACTGCAATCCAGGCAACATTTGAGTAAATCTTCTCTGTACCCTCTCTACCTTATTGATATCCTTCCTATAATTTGGAGACCAGAACTGCACACGATATTCCAAACTTGGCCTCACCAATGCCTTGAACAGTCTCAACATCAACTCCCAGCTCCTATATTCTATGCTTTGATTTATAAAGGCCAACATAATAAAAGCCGCCTTCACCTCCTTATCTACAAGAGATTCCACTTTCAAGGAACGATGAACAGTTATTCCATGATCCCTCTGTTCCCCTGCATTCCTCAATGCCCTCCACTGCATATGTCCTCTATTTTGGTTATTCTTGCCAAAATGAAGCATCCATCTGCCACCTTTCACCCCACTGTTCCAAACAGTCCAAGAAAACCATCCTCACTATCCACAACTCCCCCTATTTTTGAATCGTCGGCATATTTACTCACCCAATTTACCACCCCATCGTCCAAATTATTAATGTAAATGACGAACAACAAGGGACCCAACACCGATCCTTGAGGCACACTGCTCATCACTGGCCTTCTGGTGCCTATCTTCTAACCACCATTGAACCCATCTGAGTATCTCAACATTAATCCCTAGTGCCTGAACCTTCCTCATGTGGAACCTTATTTAAAACCTTACTGATCTGCTTGTCCTCAGCCACTGTTCGCCGAAGCCTCTTGAGCCAAAGCCTCGAAACCGCACTCCTTCACCAGGCCACTCACTCACTGAGCTGCTCCTTTGCCATACCCTCTTTATTGGGCCTTGACCAAATTAACCCCATCGCTCCCATCTCGCTCCTCCTCCCACCTGCCGCCCAAACCAGATAGGCCTGAGCCCCGGTAAGCACAGGAATTTATAGGCTTACCTTAGTGTTCCTCCGACTCAGTTCTCCTCCTCTCAACGCCGCCTGAGCTCCAGTCGCCACTTCCTCCTCCTCCAATAGTTTCCTCTGACAGCTCTGGCAAATAGAAGACAAAAACAAGTTTTTAAAACTCAGCAGGTCAAGCAGAATCTGGAGGGGGCAGGATCAGGGGAGATTGTTCGTTTTAGGTTGAGAGCCTGCATCAGGACTGGAGGAATAATGCCCAGTATAGAAAGGAGGGGGAGGGGAGGATTAAATGGGTCAGTAGGTGATGCGGGGTGGGGGGGTGTGTGAAGGATAATGGGCAGATGGGGGAAGGAGGAGGGTGATGTGCAGGAATTCAAATGCTACCGGCTGGAATGTGAACAATAAGGGTATAGATGGAGGGCAGCTGGAACCAGTTTGGGGGGTGGGATCAGGCAGATGAAATGTGTGGGGAGCAGCTGGATGGAACCAGGAGGGGGAAAGGGAACAAAAATGGAACAACACAGGATGTGGATTGGAAGGAGAGGGACAGGCTCAGGTGAGGGTTACCTAGAATTGGAACTGGATGCTTAGAGATCTTTAGCCCTCTGGAAAGCGATCCTTTGGAAAATAATTTCTGCTCATGCCCACGGCTATAAATGCATTTCTCATTCACAGCACAGGAACACCCATCTACATGCTGACCTTTTTCCCCTCCTTCCACTTACCCCATTTGCTCCTTTTGGCTCTGCCTTGCCTATTTTTCTGTGTAAATGTCTCCAATAAGGTGACTGAATCTGATCCCACCACCTCCTGGCAGTGAGTTCCAGAGATCAAACACTGATCAGAGTAACAGCATTTGATACGGGAGAAGAATTCCTTTAACCAGGTTCTTCTGAGTCAGTTAGGAAATGACATTTGCTGAAGTGTTGGTTCTTCCAAGAGATGCAAACTGTGGGCACTTCTAAGTTGATACTTTTCGGAGTGGTCGTATGATTGGAGCTTCGAACACTTGCTTTCTGGCAGGCCATTGAAGAGATCCCAGATGACCTGAAATCTCTGTACAAGACTGTCTGGGAGATATCTCAGAAGACTATAATTAAGATGGGTGCAGATCGTGGAGCCTACATTGACCAGAGCCAGTCTCTCAACATCCACATCGCCGAGCCCAATTATGGAAAGTTGACCAGCATGCACTTCTATGGCTGGAAGCAGGTGAGTATTGGGGTTGGGGTCTGATGTCTGTCCCACTCTCTCAGCTGATTTTCTCCCCCACCACCCAGAGGGTTTGGAATGTTATGGATGTCATACTGACCTCATCAGTAGAAGTGGGAAAAGTCTGAATTAGAGACTGTCCGTTGGTGTCATTCAGCCCATCAGATCTATGCTGGTAACAAGACTGCAGATGCTGGAATATGGAGTAAAACCATCTAGGGGAGGAGTTTTGAAAATGGTCATTTTGGGTTAGAACTTGAGGAGTGTGAGGGAGATGACAAGTATAACTAGGAAAGGGTGGGAGGGATTGGACCAATAAGGGTGAAGGATAATTGACAGGGGCAATTGATTGACAGGTGCCAGACATCTGATGAGGGAGGTCAGGGTGGATGGTGAAGACCTGGCAGGGATTGGAAGTGATGGGGTATGGCACCAGCCAATAATTCTCTGCCCATCATCCCTCCCTGGTTCACCACTCCCCAGTTGGCTGCTTTCCAATCCTTCCCACCATGTCCTCATACTGCTGATACCCCCTTGATGAGTTCTGACCTGAAATGTCAACCACTCTTTTTTGCTCACTGCTGCTTGACCCACTGAGTCCCTCCTGCAGATTGTTTTCCAGATCTCTGCTGGCACTCAGCATTCCTGTTGGTTCTATTGCCCCACTACTTTTCCTCTGTCACATTCTCAAGCTACTTATCTACTCCCAGGGGTAATTTTCGGCTGTGCATTAGTGTTCCATCTTAAATTTGGGATACATCAGGAAACTGGACTACCTTGGGGGACTTGCATGGTCACTAGGAGAAGGTGTAAACTCTGCACACAGCCCCAGAGATTGGAATTGAACTTGGGTTGTTCAAGCTGTGCTCTTCCACAGATATGTTGGAGATGGCAGATAGGGCCTATGTACTGTTGTTGCACAAGGAGGCTTTGTTGAGATGCTGGAATCTTTGTAGCTTGCAGATATCTCACAAAGCTCATGGGTGTACATTCTCAGTGTAGAGCACTGAGTGCACAGTACAGGCCCTTGGGTCCACGATGTGCCAACCCATATAGACCAAAAAATACTCTTTTTCTTTCATCGATGTGCCTAAGTCTGTTAAATGCCCCTTTTGTTCCAGCCTCCACCACCACAGTTGGAAATGCATTTCAGGCATATAAAAACCCTGATATCTGCCTTAAACTCCTCCCTTCACTTTGTACCTGTTCTCTGGTGTTTGCTGCTCTCGCCCTGGGAAACAGCTGTTGACTGTCTACCTTATCTATGCCTCTCATAATCTTGTGGATATCCAAGTTGTCTCTCATCCTCCATCACTTCAAGGAGAAGTCCCACCTCACAAGGTACATTCTCCCATCCAAGCAACATCTCTATACCTTTTCCACAGCTTCCACATCTTTCCTGTAATAAGGTGAGCAGAATAGAACTCAAAGAATATTCTAAGTATGGTCTCACCAGAGATTAAGGAGCTGCAACGTTACCTCACAATTTCTGAACTCAATCCCCTGCATCCCACAAGCCTTGCCTGTCCCATCAACCTGTGCTGCGACATTGAGAGATCTCTGGATTTGGACCCAAAATCCCTTTTCTTCCACACAGTTAAGTATCCTGTTTATCATGGATGAATACAGGGTGTGTTCTGCTCAACTTTGCAGGGACTGAAGACTGGGATGTATTACTTAAGGACCAAGCCTGCTGCCAATCCCATCCAGTTCACACTGAACAAGGAAATGTTCCGGGAAAATGCCACATTGGAGAAGGAGAAGAACACTGCAGCCATGGTGTGTTCTCTGGAAAACAGGGCAGATTGTCTGATGTGTGGCTCCTAGATGAAGAGCCTCTGCCAGCACCCTTTGCCTGTTATACAAATGTATGAGGCACAAGCTAACTGTAGGGCCCATTCTGGGAGACCCATGACTTTAAAAAAAAAAAAACCAAAAAACAAATCATCTCAGTTGTTAATACTTGATTCACCGGGACCTCACTGAGCCACTTGTACTGGGTACTGTATTTTGTACAGCTCCTCTGATCGAGGTGGGATGGGAGGATACAGCATTTCTGCTGGAAGCAGCACAGTAAATACAAGCATCGTTGGGACCAGTCAGATTGCTGTAGCATTAGACTGGTGGATTGTCTTTGGTGCTGTCACCCTTTAACTCTTGCTCCTGACAGTGTAAATTCTTTGTAAAAGAACTATTTCATACTGAGCTATCATTAAACATTGCTATACAGCACTTTTCCTTCTGAAGGTTGAATTGATTGCTTTTATTAGCTGTGGAATGGAGGTCATCTCGGCTAGGTTGTGAATTTGAAACCTCCAGGGCTTGTAATTCCCAGTCTGAGTGTACAGAGCTGAAAGCACAGTGCTGTTGTTGAGAGTAGCACTGTTGTTGGGGGGGGGGGGTGATTTGTACAACTGGGTCCAGATCAACTGGAGAATTGGCATTGAACTTGAACATGTAGGATTCTGGGAAGTTAAACCAGGGTAGGACTTGTACAGTAAATGGCAGGGGCTTGGAAAGAGTCAAACAAACACCTTGGAGATGAGGTGAAAATGGTGACACAGGTAGATAATGGTGAAGGTGAAATAAACAACGCTGGAGAAACTCAGCAGGTCAAACAGTATGTCATGTAGCAAAGATAATTAACAACAAAATTAGAACCCTTCAAAATCACTCGCTATTCCTGTCTGAAGCAAAGATGGTGGCAAGCACGTCCATACTCTTACTGTTTAAACAGTCATCATATGGGTCCCAGTTAGTGTCTGATGAGGTGGTTTCAGCTTCGTCGTCAGTGTCCCACAATAAATCATCTTCCCTGCCATCAATTGCATGATACCGTAGAGGTCTGTGCATGGAGATGCAGACCAGGCCACAAAATGGCCAACAAATGCGGCGACTACGCAAACCAGGGTGGGGGGATGACCTCCCACACGACCAGAAGACAGCGAGCTGAGGTGGGGATGCTGGCCAACCCCAGGTGTCCTAACAGCAGCACCTGGGGCCCATATAAAGACGACAGCCAGTGCAATAAACCAGTCTCAACTTCAAGCCTGTGTGCATGTTGTTTTCCACACCTGTGGCGCAAACCCTACAAAGCCACACTTTTTAAATGATTTTATCAGTCTCTAATTTTGTCCCATCCCTTGAGTATGGTTACGTGGTCTTTGACTTATTCAAGCAGACATCGAGAGGTTGCAATATAGATGTCAAACCACCAGGATAACCGCCATGTAAGTATAATGTAGGTTATACTTTTGGTGTTCTCAGTTAAGTGGCTACGAAACATATCCCAGACCAGCAAACTCTTTGCATAAACTGCTTGTTCAACACATCCCTTCATGAAAATGTACAGAAATACCTTGCAGGAATTTAATTTTCAGTTTAATTTTGCATTTGAAGTTTACCATGGGTCTTAACTTTGCCCCTTCGGCCATGCAGACTAACACCACAATAAACCTGGTTCTTTTGTGACCTGTACTTCTGGTTTGCAGTTTTAACACCTTTCCATTTCACTGTTGCCTATCATGTCAATTCAAGGGGGTTTCCAATATTTGCCAATGCAAACTTGTGTTTCTGCCGGTTCCGTATGATCAAGATCTTTTGGTAGTTTCTTTGCAATTTTTGTTTTGGCGTAAAACCAGATTTTTCCTGTTCATGAAACGGTTCCACCAGCTGACTGTAGCCTCAATCTTTACTGAGGTCTGGGTGCCACTTTGCCCACTGCAGTGCAAATGTTCTTTTTTTCCTGAATATTTTTATATTTTCACATAAGCTTGTACAGCCATATGCAGAGTCCTGCCAACAATGGCAGTTAACATTCAAATACACACATATTCATTTTCTTTGACTAATATATATATATATATATATATATATATATATATATATAAGCCTATGTTTCTACCAAACCCCTTCTCCCACCCATAAAACAAGTCGACTCACTCACTTTGACCAACAACACGAAACTTTATCACTAGGAAAATAAATAAGGGACAAGGATTGTCGCAGCTCAATGGGCAGCCTCTGGCCTGATATTCATTCCTGACTTCCCTTGATCGGGATCAGTGCGAGGGAGAGGAAGCCACAGCAAGGCACTGAGAAACCAATCACTGCTATGTGTCTATGTAGTGCATGTATGGCTGCCAGATAGAAAAGGTACCATATTTGTTTCTCACGTTATTTTCTCCAGGGGAAAACAGCTCTGCATTTCCATATTTCATCGATCAATACTAAGACTAGAGTGGGACTTCCAAGTCGCCACAATGCACTTCCTGGCCACTGCCAATGTGATTAACACAAATTGGATTTGAAATTTGGACAGCTTCGTTGTAAGCCTTATGTTCATTATGTTTCCCAGCAGGAACAACTCTGGGTCCTGTGGGAATCATTTACCTATGATTTTCTCTAGGACTTGGCCTAGTTCTTCCCAAAAGGGCCTCACCTTGGCACATGACCAGGTTGTGTGCATGAATGTCAAGTCACTGAAACATTAGTCCGAGAGTTCTGGTTTTGATCTTTATTTTCTGTGGCATTTGATACAACTGGTGCAGAAGGTTAAACTGGACCAGCCTGTACCTTGTATTAATGACCGTGGTCATGCTGTTCCAGCACAAGTTGGACCAGCATCTCTCATCAGTTGGAATGCCCGAGTCCGACTCCCATCTTTCTCTCGACCTGTGAAGGCCCAGTTTGGGTCCCTCTGACTGGAACAGGCAATACATTGCCAAAATAAATTTACCGATTTCCCCCTTCGAATCAAGGCCTCTATCCCTTCCCTCAGCCCCATTATTTTAATGTTATTTCGTCTGCTGTCATTCTCAAGGGCATCTAATGTTCTCCAGATATTCTCTTTCATTCAGCAGCATCTCTACTTTATTGTCCATATGCCATGTACGGTGTCCTCATCTTTACCCACCCTTTCCTCCACCTGCCACCCTACCCATCAGCCCAGATGGGTACCCTGGACCTAGTCCAGCTTCCCTCTCATGTTGACAGCCTGGAAGAGTCTGCCTTCCATCTGGCCCGGCACGTCCATTACATAGCGTAGGGAAGGCTCTGACCCCCCCCCCCCCACTCATTGTGTTTTGGCAGGGCTCTTCTCTTTAGTCCCACAGCCCGACGGAGCCTTCCTTCGCCACTGCCTTTATCCTCTTAAAAGCTCCTGGACTACTGGTGCTTGCTGTCTCTTCTGGTCCATCGCTGGACCCGTTGATTGCCACGCTCGACCCAACACCACTCGCTGCTGCATCACCTGTGGCACTGTGCGACTTGGCTCCAGATCTGGAGCTGAGGTGGGTACCAACCTCCCCTTCGGTATCAGAGTCTATGCTGGTTCTTTGCAGATTTTTATTTGTCACGGCCGGCCCACTTCCCACACGCTTCAGTTCCTGCTCTGCGACTGTTACAGACACCGACTTCATCTCGGGTCTCGCACATACCGTGAGGGTGTCTGACCTGGTATTCCCACTGTGGGAGGGGGGCCTCAAGCTTCTCATCTCCAGGGGCTTTGGAACGGCTTTCTTTATGCACTTGCCGGGCAGTAGCATTGTCCTCACCGAGTCCCGTCCTCCCTGCTTGGGTCATTCAGCTGAAGCTGCAGCTCCCTCCTTGGGTCCTGGGGCAGCCCCGCCAATTTCCTCGCCAAGAGGCAACCCCAGCTGGGCCTCTCGCTTTGATGGAGATTTTTTTGTGCTTTTATTTGCTAATTTACTCTTAGTCATTATCTAATGTAGGTTTCTTCCCACGTCCTTTTTTGGTATTTTGGTTATTTGGTTGAGGTTTTTACCCTATTCTTGAAAATCCTGGGAGCTCTAGGATTCCACCTCCTCTGACTCTCCCCGCATCATGAAACCTCTTCAGTGCAAATGTTCTTAGTTCAGCCGACAGTAGCAATCTGGCCTCTGTTCATGTACCCATTCTACGACATGATTTTTCCAACGAGGGATTCCTTTTCTCAACGAACATTGCTTTTTTGATACGTTTCTTAGATTCCTTTCTTCTTCCAATCTCTTACCAACTTCTCGTGTACATCACATTTCCTTGCAGGTTTTTTTGGCCATTTCTTTCATTTTCAACTTAAAACTCACTTCATATTTTTGTTGCGTACTGCGTTGTGTTGATGGACCCTCCATAATCGCAATCACCTCCAGCCAACACCCAGCAGATTGATCCACACGATCTTTGGGGGTCGACGTATACACTAATCAACAGGATGCCTCAGGCAGGCAGAAAATGGAGGTTGACTTGTATACTGGAATGAACAGTAATCCACGCCAAACTATTCTGCAGTCACATTGATCTGGACCGTAGCCCTCCATGCCCCTCCCATCCAAATTTTAAATGCCAAATTTGAACCTTCATTCACCAATTCAGCTGACAGCTCATTCCACTCCAAGGTTCATGCTAAGGTTCCCTTTAAAAATTTCACTTTTCACCCTAAACCACATTCTTTTAGTTCTTGTGTTACCTAAGCCCAGTGGAAAAATCCTGCTTGCAATTACTCTGCACTCATCATAGTTCAGTACATCTCTTATCAATTCTCCACCCATTTTCTGACACTCCAGGGAATCATCCCAACTTTAATCTTCCCTGTAACTCAATTCCTGAAGTCTCCTAAATCTCTGCACTCTTTCAATCATATTGATATCTTTCCTACAGTTCAGTGACCAAACCTGTGCCCAATATTCCAAATCTGGTCTCACCAATGTCATCTTCAACTTCACCATAAACATCACAACTCCCTTAATGCTTTAGCAAATTAATTGATTTGCAAGGAGAGAGCTCCACACAGGTTGGGGTAAAGAGTTTAAAAACGAGTGTTAGCAGGGCTTGGCTCTTGCGTGAACCAAGCAAATCATGATTTATTAGAAGCCACAAGTAGAGCTTAGACTTGTCCTGCATGTGGACTCCAAGGCCTCTTTGCATCTGGGGATTTTTAATTTTCTCCCCATTTAAAAAAAGTTTGCCTGTTTATTTTTCTCCACCAAAGTGCATGACTGCACACTTTCTGACATTGTCTATCATTTGCCACTTCCCTGCCTATTCTAATTCCTGCAGCCTCCTGTTTCCTTCTTACGCTGAATCCTTTAATAAACACATCCCAACTAATTGTCTCTGCAAGAGGTTCAATAGCCAGTATAAAAAATGCTGGTGATAAAGGACATCCTTGTCTACTAGATGTCTGTAAATTAAAATCTGTTGAAATTTGTTCATTAGTTACCACTTTTGCCTTTGGATTAATATACAATGCTTTAGTCCAATTGATAAAAGATTATCCCAAACCAAATTTGCCCAATACCTTAAAGAAAATCCCATTCTAATCAATCAAAGGCCTTTTCTGCGCCCAAAATTAGTGACACTAAAATCTTCTCTTGATTGTGCTAAATGAGTAATAATAATGATCTCGCTACACCATCAGCAGCTAGTTTCTTTTTAACAAAGCTTGTCTGCTTGGCATTAATTAACTTCGGTAACAATCTGTTTATCCTATTAGCCAAAACTTTTGCAACAATTTTATAACTTGCATTTAATAAAGATATTGTTCTATGTGAAGCAGGCTTTAAGGGATTTCTGTCTTTTTTTGGCATTACCATTATTATCACAGAAGAAAATGATTCAGGCGGTGTATGGATCACTGAAGCCTGATGGATCATGTCCATAAATAAAAAAATCCTTAAACTCCTTATAGAATTCAGCTGGAAAGCTGTCTTCTCCTTGAGCTTTATTACCTTGTAATGTACTCATTGCTTCTTTAATTTCTAACTGATCAATGGGAGAATTCAACTCTGACTGTACTTCCAGAGATAACACGGGCAAATATATTTGAGATAAATAATTATTAATCTTATTTTCATCTTTTAAAGATTCTGAACTATATAGGTTTGAATAAAAATCTCAAAAGAATCATTTGTCTTTTGAGGTTTATAACTAATATGATTAGAATCTTTCTGATAGCATTGAATTTGAGATTTCAGTTGCCATGCTAACCCTTTGTGATCATTTACCTAATTCATAATATCTTTGTTTAGTTCGCATTATTGCTTTTTCTGTTCTGCACCTCTGCATGTTATATATAAGTTTTTTATTAATTAATAACCTCCTTCTGACCTCTGAACATGCAGTTCTTTTTCCATATCAGTTATCTCTCTTTCTAATTTATCCAATTCCCTCATGTAGTCTTTCTTTATTTTAGAGGTAAAACTTACAATTTGTTCTCCTCAAATATGCTTTCAACGCTTCCCAAATCACAAATTTGACAGTTACTGAATGTAATTTCAGATCACAAAACAATCAAATTTGCTCTTGTCCAAAAATCTGACCTTTTTAAAAGCAGGCTATTTAATCTCCATCTATTGACTGGTTTCTCTTTGTCAGGCATTTTGATCTGTAACAATAACGGTGAATGATCAGACAAAAGTTGAGCTTTATAATCTACCTGAAATACTATACCTTGATGCTGTGCTGAAAGTAGGAAAAAGTCTATCCTGGAATATGAACCGTGTCGACTTGAATAAAAAGAATAATCCCTAATCGGTCAGATGTCGCCTCTGCCGTACAAGTTCAAACCTTTCATTAAAGTCAAGGTTGTTTTGGATGCTCTGCTTCTATTGGTTCCACTTGAAGATCTATCTAATAATAGATCTAATCAAAAATTAAAATCTCTTCCTATCTCTTTATCTCGTGGCATTTGCTAAAATTAGGAAAGTTTCCTGTATAAACTTCTCATCATCCATATTGGGCGCAGAAATATTCAAGAGTCCAGTGCTCAGAATAAATTTGACAGTGAACCATGACAAACCCACCTGCTGGATCGGTCTCAACGAGTTGAATATCAATCGGAAGATTTTTGTTAAATTGCTACCCCTCATGATTTCTAATTAAATGAAGAAGATACAACGCGGCCGACCCAGACTCTTTCCAGTTTTCAGTGTTCTTTCTCTGTCAAATGTGTTTCCAGTACAAAGGCTCCATCGACACTTTTTTTAAACATGTGCAAGTTTTCCATTTGATGGAATATTAAAATTTAAGAGTTTTACCAATTTACTCGTTACTGTTTATTTTAACCTTTATTTCCATCACCTTGCCCCATGAACCTCCACCACTTAGTGATGTAATTCAATGTGCTCTGGGTTTGCCCTCGGCCCACCTGACAATCCAAGAATGAAAAATGTAAAAAGAAAATAAGATACACTGCGAAATACCATTTAACAGAATTAACAAGAAAGAACCCTTGTCGCGTTGGAAACCAAAGCAACACGATCACCCTCTCTTGTGCAGGCCATGACTAAAGTCACAGGTACACACATGAATCAGCAGTGGTCAGCACCGTCCTCCACCTCTCCCCACCCCCCTGAAAAACTTAATACATAACTTTTATTATATTTAAAAAGAACTTCACAATCATAGTTTAACTCCAATTAAGTCAATTATACAGTTAACAGAAAGAGGGGAAAAAAAACAAACATCTCTCTTTGTCCTCAAGGTCTTCATCCTGGCAAGTTTTCGACAAATTTTTCTGCCTCGTCATGTTTTAGAAAGAACCTCCTTTGTCCATTTGGGAGAAAAATCTTCAGAGTCACTAGATGTCATAGAAAAGAACGGTGTTCTAGAGAAGAACAGTGTCCTATCTCCCATAAAGTCTTTTCCACATGATTGAGTCGTTTTCTTCACTTTAAAAAGTCTTCACTGATATCTGGGTAGAATCAATTTTTACTCCCCTGGTTTTCAGGCGACCCTTATCTTTGATAAGCTTTTTGTGCAGCTATTCACAGCACTTTTCCTCTATCCTGGCAATGCAGGAATTCTATCAGAACTCAACGCGGGTTTTGTTGGGGGGGGGGTGGGGGGTATGGGTTTATGTCGGAGGGTTCTATGAACCCTTTCAATTTCTCCCACAAAATTGTCTTGATCCACTACTTCTGGAATCCATTTTAGAAAAAATTGGAGCATATCTGGTTCCACCTCTTCTTTCAAACCCACAATCTTAACATTATTCCTTCTACTGTTATTTTCCAGAACATCTATTTTCAGGCAATGCTTTTGATTTAAGACGGTCAAGACAAGTGGGGGATGGGGTGGGGAGGGGGGGTGAAGGGGTGGGGATAAGGGAGGAGGGGATGAAGGTGAAGGGAGGGTGGAGAGGGGCAGGGGGTGGTGGGGTGGGGGACTGAGGGGAGGGTGGTGGGGTGAGGATGAGGGGAGGGTGGTGAGGGGAGGGAAGGGGTGGAGAGGGGGAAGTGGGTGATGGTGGTGGGTGGAGAGGGGGGAGTGGGTGGTGGTGGGTAGAGAGGGGAGTGGGTGGTGGTGGGTGGAGAGGGGGGAGTGGGTGGTGGTGGAGAGGGGGGAGTGGGTGGTGGTGGGTGGAGAGGATGGTGGTGGGTGGAGAGGGGAGAGTGGGTGGTGGTGGGTGGAGAAGGGGGAGTGGGTGGTGGTGGTGGGTGGAGAGGGGGGAGTGGGTGGTGGAGGGTGGAGAGGGGGGAGTGGGTGGTGGAGGGTGGAGAGGGGGGGGTGGAGGGTGGAGAGGGGGGAGTGGGTGGTGGAGGGTGGAGAGGGGGGAGTGGGTGGTGGAGGGTGGAGAGGGGGGAGTGGGTGGTGGAGGGTGGAGAGGGGGGAGTGGGTGGTGGAGGGTGGAGAGGGGGGAGTGGGTGGTGGTGGGTAGAGAGGGGAGTGGGTGGTGGTGGGTGGAGAGGGGGGAATGGGTGGTGGTGGTGGTGGGTGGAGAGGGGGGAGTGGGTGGAGAGGGGGGGAGTGGGTGGAGAGGGGGGAGTGGGTGGAGAGGGGGGAGTGGGTGGAGAGGGGGGAGTGGGTGGTGGTGGGTGGAGAGGGGGGAGTGGGTGGAGAGAGTGGAGTGCGTGGAGAGGGGGAGTGGGTGGTGGTGGGTGGAGAGGGGGGAGTGGGTGGTGGTGGGTGGAGAGGGGGGAGTGGGTGGTGGTGGGTGGAGAGGGGGGAGTGGGTGGTGGTGGGTGGAGAGGGGGGAGTGGGTGGTGGTGGGTGGAGAGGGGGGAGTGGGTGGTGGTGGGTGGAGAGGGGGGAGTGGGTGGTGGTGGGTGGAGAGGGGGGAGTGGGTGGTGGTGGGTGGAGAGGGGGGAGTGGGTGGTGGTGGGTGGAGAGGGGGAGTGGGTGGTGGTGGGTGGAGAGGGGGAGTGGGTGGTGGTGGGTGGAGAGGGGGTGGGAGTGAGGGGTTTAACCCCAGATGTGGGGGTTTGAGGCTGTGGAAGGCCGAACTGTATGCACGGCGACCCTTGACTGTGGACACCGAAGTGCTGCAGAAACTCAGCCGCCCACTTATCCCACGTCCCGGCCCTGCGTTCGTCAATCCTGGCGCGGGCTCATGCCTGTCACAAACATGGCGTCGACACACATTCGAAACGTCACGGGATTCGGGCTGGCTTCCTTCATTCTGAGCAGGCGCAGCCGTGTCGGGTCTGCGCTGATGGAAACGACTCGCGCATGCGCGGATAGAGAGGGGGCGGGGAGTCGCGCAGCTCGAGCGCAGAGGCCTGAAGGTGCGGGTCGCGCCGGGAGTTGCCGACTGACCGGACGCCGCCGCCATGGAGGCCGGGGCCGCGCTCTTCGCCTGGCTGCTCTGCGCCCTGCTCCTGCGGTGGAGCGGCGCCACGCTGGAGGAGACGACCGTGGCAGGTGAGGGCCGAGCAGGGGAGGGTCCGCGCTGCAGGACGGCACCGGGCAACGCCGAGGCTCGGCCGCGCTTCACCCGGGTCAGGGTGGGTGAACCTGGGATAGGGCAGAACCCGGGTCAGGCTGGGTGAACCTGGGATAGGGCAGAACCCGGGTCAGGGTGGGTGAACCTGGGATAGGACAGAACCCGGGTCAGTGTGGGTGAACCTGGGATAGGACAGAACCCGGGTCAGGGTGGGTGGGTGAACCTGGGATAGGACAGAACCCGGGTCAGGGTGGGTGGGTGAACCTGGGATAGGACAGGGTTCCTGGGTCAGGGTGGGTGCACCTGGGATAGGGCAGGGTACCTGGGTCAGGGTGGGTGAACGTGGGATAGGGCGGAACTCGGGTCAGGGTGGGTGATCCTGGGATAGGGCAGAACCCGGGTCAGGGTGGGTGATCCTGGAATAGGGCAGAACCCGGGTCAGGGTGGGTGAACCTGGGATAGGGCAGAACCCGGGTCAGGGTGGGTGAATTTGGGATAGGGCAGAACCTGGGTCAGGGTTGGTGAACCTGGGATAGGGCAGTGCCAGGGTCCAGGTGGTTTGTACCTGGGAGAGGGTAGGGTATCTGGGTCTGGCTGGTGTGTACCTGTGATAAGGTAGGGTTCCCAGGTTAGGGTGATTTGTACCTGGGATAGGGCAGTATGCGGGTCAGGTTGGGTGTGTTCCTGGGATAGAATAGGTTACCCCGGTTAGGGTGGTTTGTACCCGGTTAGGGTGTTTTGTACTCATGGTCATGGTTGGTGTGTACCTGAGATAGTGTAGTGTATCCATGCTAAGGGTGGATGTGAACCTTGGTTAGGGCAGTGCTTGGGTCAGAGTGATGTGTACCTGGGATAGGGCAGTATCCAGGTCACGGTGGTCTGTACCTGGAATAGGTCAGTACCTGGGTCAGGGTGGTGTGTACCTGGGATAGGGCAGTACCCGGGTCAGGGTGTGTGTACCTGGTATAGGGCAGGGTACCCGGGTCAGGGTGGGTGTACCTGGGATAGGGCATTAACCGGGTGAGGGTGGGTGTACCTGGGATAGGACAGTACCTTGGTCAGGCTAGTTTGTACCTCAGATTGGGTAGGGTAGCAGGGTCAGGGTGGTGTGTATCTGGGATAGGGTATGGTACCCGTAGCCAGGTCAGGGTGATGTTTACCTGGGTTAGTGTAGGTTAGCCGGGTCAGGGTGGTGTGTATCTGGTATAGGGCAGGGTACCCCGGTCAGGGTGGGTGTACCTGGGATAGGGCATTACCCGGGTAAAGGTGAGTGTACCTGGGATAGGGCAGTACCTGGGTCAGGGTAGTTTGTACCTCGGATAGGGTAGGGTAGCAGGGTCAGGGTGGTGTGTATCTGGGATAGGGTATGGTACCCGTAGCCAGGTCAGGTCAATGTTTACCTGGGTTAGTGTAGGTTAGCCGGGTCAGGGTGGTGTGTATCTGGGATAGGGTAGGGCAGCCGGGTCAGGGTGGTTTGTACCTGGGATAGGGTAGGGTACCCAGGTCATGTTGATGTTTACCTGGGAAATAGGGCAGTGCCCGGGTCAGGTTGATGTGTAGCTGGGATATAGGGCAGTACCCGGTCAGTGTGGTGTGTACCTGGGATAGGGCAGTACCAGGGTCAGGGTGGTTTTTACCTGGGATAGGGTAGGGATCCGTAGCCGGGTCAGGGTGGTGTGTACCTGGGATAGGGCAGTTCCTGTGTCAGGTTGGGTTTGTACCTGGGATAGGGCAGTACCTGGGTCAGGATATTTTGTACCTGGGATAGGGTAGCGTAGCCGGGTGAGGGTGGTGTGTATCTGGGATAGGGTAGGGTACCCGGTTCAGGTTGATGTGTACCTGGGATATAGGGCAGTACCTGGTTCAGGGTGGTGTGTACCTGGGATAGGGTAGGGTAGCTGGGTCAGGCTGGTGTGTACCTGGGAAAGGGTAGGATACCCTGGTCAGGGTGATTTGTACCTGGGATAGGGCAGTATGCGGGTCAGGTTGGGTGTGTATCTGGGATAGAGTAGGGTACCAATGGTTAGGGTGGATGTTTACCTGGGATAGGGCAGTGCCCAGGTTCAGGGTGGTGTGTTCCTGGGTTAGGATAGGGTACTAGGGTCAGGGTGATGTATACCTGGTATAGGGCAGTGCCCAGGGTCAGGGTGCTGTGTATCTGGGATAGGGAATGGTTCCTGGGTCAGCGTGGTATGTACCTGGGATAGGGTATCCGGGTCAGGGTAGTGCGTACCTAAGATAGGGGTCAGGGTGTTGAGTACCTGGGATAAGGTGGGTGTGTACCTGGGATAGGGTAGGTTACTTGGGTTAGGGTGGTGTGTACCTGGTTTTGTGTAGGGTACCCATAGTCAGGGTAGGTGTGTACCTAAGATAGGGCAGTGCTTGGGTCAGGGTGGGTGTGTACCTGGAATAGGGTAGGGTGCACATGTTTTCCTGTGTTTGGGTAGGATATCCATGGTCAGGGTGTGTATGTACTCAGAAGAGGGCATTACCTGGATCAGGGTGGGTATGTACCTGGGACTGAGCAGTACCCATGGTCATGGTGGGCATGTACCTGGATTGGGGCAGTACCCAGGGTCAGGGAGGGTATGTACCTGGGATAGGGCAATACCTAGGGTCAGATTGGATATGCACTGAATATGCATGATAAGGCAATGCCCATGGTCAAGTTGGGTGCTTACTCAGGTTTGGGCAGTAGCCATGGTCAGGTTAGTGTAGTACCCAGGGTCTGGGTGGGTACATACCTGGGATAGGGCAGTGTCCAGTGTCAGGGTGGTTATGTTCCAGGGATAGGTAGGGTACCCATGGTCAGGGTGGATATGTACCTGGGTTAGGGTATGTTCCTGGCATAGGGCAGTACTTGGGCCAGGGTGGTGTGTGTACCTGCGTTAGGGTAGGGTACCCATGGTCAGTGTGAATATGTACCTGTGTTAGGATAGGGTACCTTTGGTCAGGGTGGGTGTGTACCTGGGATAAGGCAATGTCCAGGGTCAGGGGGTATGTACCTGGGATAAGGCAATGTCCAGGGTCAGGGGGTATGTACCTGGGATTGGGCAATGCCCAGGGTCAAGGAGTGTGTACCTGGTATAGGTCAGTACCCAGGGTCAGGATGGTGTGTACCTGGGATAGGGCAATCTACAGGGATGTAGTGCAGTCTGCACAGTCAGGATGCAATTAGAACTGGGATAAATTTGGTATCCTGTGTCTGGTGAGTAGGTATGTATGAATGATGTGTCTAAGAGGGGGTCTAGGGTCAGGTTGACTGTTCCCAGATATGAGAGAGAAACTATTGGGTTTGGGTAGGGTACATTTGGAGTATATATCCATGATAGAGGAATGCCTGAGGACAGGGCAGATATCTACGATTTCTTTGGAGTGGAAATAAATTTGGAATTGAGTAACACCCTATTTCGGATTAAAGCAGGAATTGGTGTCTGAGTGTGTAAATAACTGATTAAGTAGCATCTATGACACTGTGTGTCTTCATTCAGCAGATTTATGACTGATCAATACTGATTTATTCTGGAATATAATTTGGGTATCTTTAATGAGATACCCAAAGAGGTGATGGTGGAAGTAACGATAAGAACATTTTTGGAATTGGAGGGATATGGAATTAATAAAGTCACGTAGGTTGACATAGACTGTCGTGGTGGTTTCTACTTTGTACCACTCACTCTGACTCTACTCATCGAGAGTGGCATGGTGTGGTTGCTGTGAATTCAAAGTGTAACACGTCATTTGAGAGAGTTGAATGAAAAAGGTGTTTGTCATTTGGCATTGATTCACATGAATGTTCTTGTGACATGTGTGAATTTGAGATCACATGTCAGTGCTACACAATGCAAATCCTGCAAGTCCTGATTGGCTTTGCCCAGACAAGGTTTGTAAGTTTAGGATCAAATGCTGCAATGGCGTCTTGTGTTCCTGAATTCAGGGTGAGATTTGTGGATGGTTCTGGATGTGTGGGGAGAATTTAAATAACGCGGTTCAATACAAGTTTGCACTGCATGCACCAGCTTGTATATAGACATGACTGATTATCTCATGTTGTCATGGTGAGGGCTGTCCCTGCTGCACCCTTCACTTGGTGCATGAGTCTGTTTACTGCAGTCTGCACTACAGGTCAAGACTTGGAATGCTCAATCCATGCACAAAGGAATTTTGGGAGGTTTCAGGAAGCCCTGTATCAATTTCATATTGTTCTATTGTGCTTTCTTTTTCAGCTGTACTGCTTGTTCTCATACGCTCTAACATTTTCCATTCTTCCTTTTGAAAACTTAATCCACTTCTCTTCTCAGTCCAGGCGACCTATTAACATTCCATGTTGTCTTCTTCTTTGGCTTGGCTTCGCGGATGAAGATTTATGGAGGGGGTAAATGTCCACGTCAGCTGCAGGCTCGATTGTGGCTGACAAGTCCGATGCGGGACAGGCAGACACGGTTGCAGCGGTTGCAGGGGAAAATTGGTGGGTTGGGGTTTTTCCTCCTTTGTCTTTTGTCAGTGAGGTGGGCTCTGCGGTCTTCTTCAAAGGAGGTTGCTGCCCGCCAAACTGTGAGGCGCCAAGATGCACGGTTTGAGGCGTTATCAGCCCACTGGCGGTGGTCAATGTGGCAGGCACCAAGAGATTTCTTTAGGCAGTCCTTGTACCTTTTCTTTGGTGCACCTCTGTCACGGTGGCCAGTGGAGAGCTCGCCATATAACACGATCTTGGGAAGGCGATGGTCCTCCATTCTGGAGACGTGACCCATCCAGCGCAGCTGGATCTTCAGCAGCGTGGACTCAATGCTGTCGACCTCTGCCATCTCGAGTACTTCGACGTTAGGGGTGTAAGCGCTCCAATGGATGTTGAGGATGGAGCGGAGACAAGCGTATACAAAGATAAGCGTATACAGAGCCGTTGTCATACCCACACTCCTGTTCGGCTCCGAATCATGGGTCCTCTACCGGCACCACCTACGGCTCCTAGAACGCTTCCACCAGCGTTGTCTCCGCTCCATCCTCAACATCCATTCCATGTTGTATCTTCTGCTTAATTCCTTGTCACATTGCCCATGTTCTTCTGCAGGTGATCCTCAGTTTTCCTATCAGTAGAATAACATTTTACCATTCAAGATCTGGTTATTTCACAATTTGATACGTTTTCTTTGACCGTCATAATTCCAATTTCATTATGCTTGTTTCCCCACCCTAATCTCTCATTCCTTTGGACTGTTTGTCTTGCTCTGCTTTAAGTGTTTAGATATTTCAAATGATTTCATTCCTCAAGAGGTCTGGGATGTGGACATTGGCTGTGTAGTCCCTGAGAGGATGAGAGGAGTCCTAATTTGAGGATTAGGAGTTGCAGAGCATTTGGAATCTTTGAAATTCTCTACCCGAGGGCTGGGATTAATCATGCTTGATGCTGAGATAAACTGAAGCCAGAATGCTAAAGGGATAATGTGGATGGAGTTGAGGAAAGGGATCCACATGTTCTTTATGGAATAATGGAGAATTTTGAAGGGCTGACCAGACCACTTATTACTCTTGTTTCTGCTCTTGTTGTACACTTCCCTTCACTATATTCCTCAAAAATATCTTTCGCTGCACCCAGCCACTATTAGGGCTTTGGCCCAAAACGTTGACTGCCCACTGCCCTCCACGGATGCTTCGTGATCTGCTGAGTTCCTCCAGCATTTTTGTCTATTGAAAAGCCCTCATCTTGAAGAAGTGCTCCAGCCTGAAACATCGGTTATATATCTTTACTTGTGGGTGCTGCGAGACGTGCTGAGTTCCACCAGCATTTCTGTGTTTTAACTGCAATCACATCAACTGGAGACTTTCAGTGGCTCCACCATGAAATCTCTGTGAGGGATGCCTACCCTGAAGAAGGGAGTTCTGTGAGAGCCTTGTATTAATACCTTGAAGAAGGGCTCAGGCCCAAAATGTTGATTATATATACCATGGACACTGCAAGACCTGTTGAGTTCCTCCAGCATTCCTGTGGTTTTACTACAATCACAGTGCCTGCAGACTTTCATGTTTCATTCTTGTTTTTGGTATTATTCCAGTTGTCCAGCATCTGCACACTCCTTGTTTAACCTCTATAACTTTCCTACTATCTCGTTGCGTTTGTCTCAAAGTTGGCTTAAAGTTTTGGTGAATGATGAGGGCTAGGTGGCCTGTGTGATTCTCCTCTTCTCCAGGGATATGAAGTCCTTTCTCTGTGTCTCTGAAGGTTCTCATGGTGTTCTTGTGTGTCTCAACTAACCATGGATCTTGCTGTGTATGTAATGATTGGCATTGAGGACCTAATTTTCTTCCCTAATTACAAGAACTCCAGTGAATGTTTGCAAGTTATTTCTTGTCAAATCCTGAGCTATAGTTGGCCTTCTAGTTATCATGTAGATTTTACAGTTACATCACCATGTTATTATGCTCCTTCTGTAAAATCCAATATTCACTGATTTCTCTTTATTTATTTGGCATATAGCTTTCTGGTTTGAAGGGCACACACTGAGAGTTTTCAGGTACAGCCAGGATTAATTGCCCATTCCTAATTGTCCCTGAACCAGTGTCTTGCATGGCCATTTGAGTAGACAGTCAATCACATCAGTGGCTCAGAGCAGAGAGTGAACAAAGGCCCAACTTCTTGGCTTCTTCTTGGAGGTCTGCTCTTGCTTGGTGATTCCCTTATTGCAGCCCCTGTCTCCCGGAATTCCAATGTCCATCTTCATCCAATCAAAGATTGTGCATGGCGCCTTCTGAGGGAGTTACTGTAGCACCAGGTCTGGAGATGCCGCTGCGAGCTGCTGCTGTGCCGCCATCGTGGACATCCTAGCCTCTCGTGCTATTGGTGTGGAGTTTGTAATATTCCTTTTGTCCATGTGGGTTGTTAATTCCTTGTGGTCCTGGGAGTTGTTTAATTGATTGACCACTCTTGAGTGGTTGAATCTGAGGGGAGTTGATGGATATAAGGGGGAGAATAATTGTATTAAGTACATTTCTGATTATCCCAAATGCTTGGGACCGGACGTTTTACGATTAAGCAGATTTTTTAGGTAATTGAGAAATTGCTTTAAGCAGCCAGTATCGTCAACAGAAGACTTGTATCAGCGGTCAAAAACAAGAAAAAACAACGGGAGAGTTTTTCAAGCATGAAATGACGTTTAATTCTTACCAAAAAACACTGTGATCTCTGCTTATAGAATAAGAGAAATGCATAAATTTAAGAAAATATCTTTTTTTTTCAACTGGAGATGTTGTATCACTGCCAAATTTTTTTGGGATAACTGAGAATTTCAGTTGTGGTTTTTGGATATTCGGAAACATACTGTATTGTTGTAGTTCTGTTTGCCTCATTATAAGGAGGGTGTCGTAGCAATAAATATAGTGTAGAAAAGATTTCACCAGGAATAGAGGAATATTCTATCTATAGTTTCTCTTTTTTTTTGAACAAGTTACTTCTATCTTGTATTTATGGGATTGTAATTTTGGACTTTGATGTGGACCATACTTCCGCTGCACTGCAAAATAACAAATTTCATGACCCACGTTAATGACAATAAAGCTGATTCTGATGTTGTGAAGGGCAGAGATTAGATAGGATGGATTTGTTCTTACTGAAATGTAGGAGGCTGATGGATGACCTTGCAGAGGCACTGTTTACAGCGCTATTGACCAGGGTTCGAATCCCACACCGCCTGTAAGGAGTTTGTAAATTCTCCGCATGTCTGTGTGGGTTTCTTCTGGGTGCTCCCGTTTCCTCCCACCCTTTAAAAAAAATATTGTAGGTTAATTGGTGTATTTCTGGGGCAAGGGCTTGTGGGCCAGAAAGGCCAGCTACTTTGGTTTGTCTTTTTTAAAAAAAATGATTGGATATAGTCTTTTTCCAGACCAGGAAGTTTAGAACTAGAGGACACAGGTTTAAGGAGAAATTGAGATCATTTCACAGAGGGTGGTGGCTATCTGGAGGAAGTTCCCAGAAGAGTGGCATGCTTGGTGTAGCAGTTAGTGTACCACTGTTACAGCGCTAGTGACTAGGACCAGGGTTTGAATCTTGCACTGTCTGTAAGGAGTTCTCTCAGTGTCTGCATGGGTTTTCCCTGGAGCCTCCAGTTTCCTGACACCATTCAAAATGTGCAGGGGGTTGTAGGTCAATTGGGTATAAATTGGGTGGTACAGGCTCTTGGGCCAAAATGCCTGTTACTGTGCTACATGTATGTATCAGAGGTGAATACAATTGTAATTGCAATGTTAAAATGCATTTGCAGTTAGGAAGGCTGTCGAGGCACAAGGACCTGAGACTGGCAAATGACATTAGGGTAGGTCAGTAGGGATGAGGTAGGTTGGAAGGGCCCGTTTCTGTGGGTTCTGTGAATAAAATGGGATTAAGTGCAAGATTAACATAAATGGGAGATCAATGTGTTGGGCCAAATGGCCTGTTTCCATGCTGCATGACTCAACAACAGTGCAGTAAGTTCATCACAATACTACCATCACCTGACACTGCCTCTGACCTGCACTCAGAAAAGCTATGGCACAATTGGAGCAGAAGAGGTTTTGGAAGACTGACGTATTGCATTATGCTTCTGAAGAGCTTCGCCGATGCCTGGAACACACCAGAGAAATATAGTTCCTTGGAGTCTATATTTGAGATTCAATTGAGAAGAAAGCACGCCAATGCCCCTCGTGTCTCAGGAGCCTGAGGAGATTTGATGTTATCAAATATCTAAAGGTGCACTAGGGAAAGTATACAGACAGATTGCATCACATCTTGGTTTGGTAATTTGAATGCCCAGGAAGACCGAAGGCTCCAAAAAGTATCAAAAATAGCCGGGTCCTTAACAGGCTCCAACCTCCCACTGACTGCAGATATCTATCTATGTGAGGCGCTGCCTCAAGAAGGCAGCCAACATCATAAAGGATCTCCATCACACTGGTCACAACCTCTTCTCATTGATACCTTCGGGTAGAATGTACAGAAACCTGAAGACTAGCACCTCTTGATTCAAGAACAGCTTCTTTCCATCAGGTATCAGTCTCTTGAACACTAATCATGGACTGTTCTGATACCACGAAAATCTTATTTTTTCCCATTGCAAATTTACTTTTGCTTATTGGATAACTGAATATTTATTATTATCTAACATATTTATTGTCTTTTTAACTCCATTAAGTTTCTTATTACAAGACCATAGACATAGAACATAAGAGCAGAAATAGATTGTTCAGCTCATCGAGTCTGCCCTGCCATTTAATCATGAGTTAATCCATTTCCCCATTCAGCCCCACTGCCTGGCCTTCTCCCCATAACCTTTGATGTCCTGGCTAATCAAGAACCTATCAATTTCTGCCTGAAATACACTCAATGACTTAGCCTCCACAACCGCCTGTGGCACATATTCTTCAGATTCACCACCCTCTGGCAAAAGAAATTCCTCTGCATCTCTGTTCTAAGTGGACTCCCTTCAATCCTTTTGTCCTCGACTCCCCTACAATGGGGAACAACCTTACTCCATCTACTCTGTCCATGTCAGTCCATGTAGTACCTATGATGGTGAACTCACTATTAATCATATTAAACACACCATTAAACCCAGCCAAGGAAATGAGAAATTCTGCAGATGCTGGGGTCCAATGCACAAACCTGGTGAGAAAGCTCAGCAAGTCACCTGGCAAGTTTCTCCAGCAGTTTTGTGTACTGCATTCAACCCAGCCATTTATGTTTACTCTTCTTAGTTGTACTTACCTGTCCAACTCTCACCTAGAGCAGGAATTGTCCCTCTTCCACACACAATGGTCCTGACTACCCTTTTTTTTTGGATTAAACTGACAAATTGGTCCTTGGTCTGGACCCTTTAACATGTGAAATCAAACCTGCTTCTGCCCAATCTTGCCCATTCTTTCATAATTTTAACACTATTAGTGAAAACTTTTTTAAAGTCAAAGTTCAGATTTATTGTCGGAGTACATGTGTGACATCACAAACATCCGGAGATTCCTTTTCCCTTGGGCCAGGGTGATTTCCTATCTATCGGTAGTGCAGAATAGAGGCTGTGTCCATTATCTTTTGTAGAGCTCTCCGCTCAGAAGCATTGGTACCCCCAGACTAGGCGATGATGCAGCCGGTCAGCACACTTTCCAGTATACATCTGTAGAAGTTTGCCAAGATTTTCGATATCATTAAACCTCTACAAACTGCTGAGGAAGTAGAGGTGCTCTTCCAAGATAGTGACTTCCAGGAATTTTAATTTTCTCACCCTTTCCAACTCTGATACCTCAATGATCATTGGATCATGCACTTCCCGTTTTCCTAAAGTCTACAATCAGATCCTTGGTTTTGGTGACATTGAATGCAAATTTGTTGTTAGTACACCATTCAGCCAAGTTTTCAATCTCCCTTCTGTATGCTAATTCATCGGCCCTTTTTATACAAGCACAACCATTAGTAAATTTGTAGATGAGGTTATTGCCCTTCTGAGCTACACAGTCATAGGTGTAAAGTAAGTAGAGCAGGGGGACGAAGAACACAGTCCTTGTTGTGCTTCAGTACTGATGAAGATTGTGGAAATGATCTTACTAATCAATCCTCAATTGTGGTCTGGAGGTGAGGAAATCCAGGATTCAATTACACAGTGGGGTATTGAGGCCCAGGTCTTGAAGTTTGTTGATCAGTTTTGAGGGGATGATGGCGTTGAACTGTGCATTATAGACTGTATTTCTGTACTGTTTGAATTGGACTTGGCCTGCTCTCCAGAAATGTCCCTGATTCCAAAAGCCTATTAGTTACGGCCAGAGATTTCTTTGGCAGTCCCTTAGGCTTGAGGAAGACTTGGTTCCGTTCCATTTTGATGGGCTATGAAGCCGATATGGGGCCTGCAGACTGTGAGAGATAAGACAGGAGATGCTTGAAGGGTGAGTGGTAATGGTGGGTTCCTGTTGTTAAAGTTGGGCTTCTGTGTGTCCCTGACATAGAGGAGCATTTTCTCTCTATAGTGATTGCTCTTTCCCTTTGAGATGCTTTGAGCCCAGTCAGTGGGGATGTCACGAGGAGGCCTGAGGACGTCCAATATTGTTTCCTCTGCCACTTGCAATCAGTTTTGATCTAGAGCTTTGGTTGCTGAAGAGGCTACGAGAGGCCAATCCATGGACACTCAGGGACTCTGAATGGACTTTCTCCTAGTGTTCATAATGACTATTTGTTTGCTTTACAACAGACAAAAGTTGAAAAAAAATTAGAATCTATTGCCAAGAACATGTCACGAAATCCATTGTTTTGAGGCAGCATCACATTGCAACATTGCTATAAAATGACATTTAAAAAATAAATAAATTAGTGCAAAAATAAGAGAAAGTGAGGTAGTATTTGTAATTCATTGTCCATTCAGAAATCTGATGGCAGAAGAAGGTGTCCTTGTATTGCTGGGTGTTCGTCTTCTGGCTCTACCACCTCCTCCATGGTAACAGGGTGAAGAGGGCATGGCCTGGGTGGTGAGGGTCCTTTTGAGGTTAGGGGCTGCTTTCTGAAGACACCACCTCTTGTATATGTCCTCGGTGGAGTGGAGACTGATGCTCGTGATGGCGCAGGCTGAGTTTACAACTTTCTGTAGTTTTTTTCTTGTCCTTTGCATTGGCACCTCCATAGCTGACAGCGATACCACCATTCATACATTTTTAATGTATGATTATGTGACATTAAAAGGAACCTTGGAACTTAGTTTTGGATGTTCAAGAAATGTAACCTGTCTTTAGGATCGACTGAGTATTATTAGGGGCTCAGTACTGGGGATGTTAGTTGGCTTCTCCTGTCAGTTAACGTACTAACAGTGTGGGGCTTGGAATGATTCCTCACTTTGTCATTGGACCCGTAGCAATGCCACATGAAAGCAAATAGGAAACATAGTTGAGAGAGACGAAAATACTTTGGCAGGCAAATGTGTTGGAGAAACTTACCAGGTCACAGCATCTACAGGAATGAAAGGTTAACCAATGTTCTGGGCCTGAACCAGTCTTCAAGATGCAAGGAAAAAGCAGGCAAGCTCAGGGCCGAAATGTCAGTCACCCTTTACTTCCTAAAGATGCTGTCCGATCTGCTAAGTTTCTCTGGCGCTTCCATGTATTTCTGTACAATCACAGTTTTCTGTAGACTTCCCTGTTTAATACTTTGGTAGATCCTGGAAGTCACTGTATGAACCTGTAGCTTGGGTCCTAGGTACACTGAAGTTCAAAAAGGGCTTGGACAAATTTATATGCTGCTTCAAACCTCGTCCTTTTGTAATTTCTGTACAGCTGTTCCAATTTATTCCTGGCAGGTGCCTCATTGCTCTCCATAAACTTAGTTTCTGCCTTTTACATAATTTCCTGCCAAGTCATATAAATATTCTTGATGACCGATGTTGGCTCTCAGTTAAGCAATGATACAATTTTAATGTTCTCATCTTTGCTTTCAAACCCTCCATGGCATTGCCTTTCTAGCTTAGAATCTCCCCTGGATTTATAGTTACAATGTTGTTACCGGTTATATTACCGCCAGTGGGCTGATAACGCCTCAAACCGTGCATCTTGGCGCCTCACAGTTTGGCGGGCAGCAACCTCCTTTGAAGAAGACCGCAGAGCCCACCTCACTGACAAAAGGCAAAGGAGGAAAAACCCAACACCCAACCCCAACCAACCATTTTTCCCCTGCAGCCGCTGCAACCGTGTCTGCCTGTCCCGCATCGGACTTGTCAGCCACAAACGAGCCTGCAGCTGACGTGGACTTTTTACCCCCTCCATAAATCTTCGTCCGCGAAGCCAAGCCAAAGAAAAGAAAAATATATAATTAAGTTTTATAAGAGATAGATTGTGGGGGGGTGGGGGGGGGTGGGGGGGTGGGTGGGTGGGTGGGGGGGTGGGTGGGTGGGGTTTAGGTCACTTCACAAACACATACTTACTCTTCACATCTCATTTAAAATGCAAGAGCTTTGCTGAAGGAAGACATTCAGGCACCAGTAGCTTTGCAAAAGACGATGGATCTGCTTTGGAAGGAATTTCAAAAGCAGGTGCAAATGAAAAATCTGGGCTCAAGTGCTGATAAAGATCTTTCAAGGATTGGGTTTGGAGACTTTGGAGAAGTTGGTTTTTACAAGCAGAGAGAGGAAAGCAAAAACAGGATTTCTCTGTGTGTGTGAGAGAGAGAGGTCAGTTTTGCTGTAGCTTTTGAGGTGGCAACATGACTAGCTGGCAGCTTGTTGAAACCCCATTTTGAAGACGGGTTGTGAGTTCTGAGTTCAGCCTGTTGAAAACCCTTGTGGTCCTAACAAGAGGAAGTGGCTGGTTAGAGCGTTTCTCCTGAAATAAGGGAAACAAGAGGAACTCTGTGTTCACTTGGAAGAAGAGGTTATCATTTGGAAAATCCATGTTGGGGCAAGTTTCTTCGGCAAGACACTGAAGTTTGTGTGTGTCCAACGAGCAACAAATCTCTCTCTGAAACCGACAAGAACCTTCCTGAGGAGTAACCATTTAACTTTAAGCACCAGAGCCTGGTGAAAATTCATAAATGTTAAATTCTGTGCACAGTATAAGAATTTGTCTGATACCAGAGAACTTGGAGAAGTGAATGACTGGACTATTAAAGCAAAGAACTTTCCTGAACATATACATATTACCTTGCATCCTACATGTGCACTTAGAATTAGAAGGTGGGTTGTTAGGTCAAGTTAAAGTTTGATCCTGTTTTTATGTTTAAAGAAAATTAAAAGCAACTTTTTAAGTAACCATTTGTCTTGGTGAATTTCTATTGCTGTTGGGGTTTGGGGTCCTCTGGGCTCGTAACAATATAATCAGAAAATCAAGGCTGCTTGTTAGTCAGTGATGGACAAATCCTTAACTTTGGTGTCTAATAGAGTGAACTTGGTTGCATTGAACTATTGTGGGCTGTCTTCTTTGGCTTGGCTTCGCGGACGAAGATTTATGGAGGGGGTAAAAAGTCCACGTCAGCTGCAGGCTCGTTTGTGGCTGACCAGTCCGATGCGGGACAGGCAGACACGATTGCAGCGGTTGCAAGGGAAAATTGGTTGGTTGGGGTTGGGTGTTGGGTTTTTCCTCCTTTGCCTTTTGTCAGTGAGGTGGGCTCTGCGGTCTTCTTCAAAGGAGGCTGCTGCCCGCCAAACTGTGAGGCGCCAAGATGCACGGTTTGAGGCGTTATCAGCCCACTGGCGGTGGTCAATGTGGCAGGCACCAAGAGATTTCTTTAGGCAGTCCTTGTACCTTTTCTTTGGTGCACCTCTGTCACGGTGGCCAGTGGAGAGCTCGCCATATAATACGATCTTGGGAAGGCGATGGTCCTCCATTCTGGAGACGTGACCCATCCAGCGCAGCTGGATCTTCAGCAGCGTGGACTCGATGCTGTCGACCTCTGCCATCTCGAGTACCTCGACGTTAGGGGTGTGAGCGCTCCAATGGAGTCAGTGTGCTGTGAAAGATGGCCATGTCACAGTGGTAGAAACTAGGTCACTGTCCTGTTGGTCTTCACACAGCTGCTAGCGCTAAAGCCTTTCCAAATGCCTTCAATCAGACATGGTTAGAAATTATTGAAAAAAAGTTAAATGATTATAAAACAATGAGACCATAAAATATTAAAAATACATTTAAAACTGCATTCAATCAAATAAAATTGTTTATTAATTAAAATTCAATGGATTAAAAAAATACAATGCCTCAGTGAATGTCATTTAGAGACATGGGAGTTTTGCTGAAGAGGTCATGACAAATTACATAAAAGTGCTGGAGAACTCCGCATCGACAGGAAGTAAAGGGTAACCAACATTTTGCACCTGAGGCCTTCATCAAGGCATGAGCAAAGAGCATGCAGGCACATTAATAAAAAGGTGGGTGGAGAAGAGGAGGGAGGAATGAGCAGAGCTAGTGAGGGTAGAAATAGGAGGATGTGGAGGATGAATGCGTGGCTAAAGAGATGGTGCAGGGGGCAAGGGATAAGATTTCTGGATCATTGGGATCTCTTCTGGGGAAGATCGGACCTATACAAGAGGGACGGACTCCACTTGAACTGGAGGGGGACCAATGTGCTGGCAAGTAGATTTGCTAGAGCTGTGGGGGAAGGTTTAAACTAGTTTGGCAGGGGGGTGGGGAACAGAGGGTGAGAGCAGTGTCCAGGGAATATGGCCACCTAGCTAGGAATAAAAAAGATAAGAAAGGTAAGATGGAGATTAGGGTAGAAGGTAAAAAAGAGAATATATGTGAGGGTCATTCTCTGAGATGCATATATTTTAATGCAAGAAGCATAGTGAACAAGGTAGATGAGCTGAGAGTATGGATAGATACTTGGGGTCACGATATTGTGGCAATTAGTGAGACCTGGCTACAGGAGGGGCAGGACTGGCAACTTAATGTTCCGGGATACATTTGTTTTAGATGTGATAGATCAGGGGGTAAAAAAGGAGGAGTTGCTCTGCTTGTTAGGGAGGACATTACTGCCGTGAGGTGGCAGGATGGTATGGAGGGATCGACCAGTGAGGCTGTTTGGGTGGAATTGAGGGGTGGAGGAGGCAAGAGGGTGCTAATAGGGGTGTATTACAGACCACCAAATGGGCCAAGGGAATTAGAGGAACAAATTTGTAGGGAGATAACGTATATGTGTGAAAATCATAGGGTAGTGATCATGGGAGATTTTAACTTCCCACACATTGATTGGGATACCCATATGGTTAGAGGGCTGGATGGGCTGGAGTTCGTTAAATGTGTTCAGGATTGTTTTCTAAATCAGTTAGTAGAAGAACTGACTCGGGATGGTGTAATACTGGATCTCCTGTTAGGGAACGAGCTAGGTCAGGTAGCGGACATTAATGTTGGAGAACCAATTGGGTCTAGTGATCATAATTCTGTTAGTTTTAGGGTAGTTTTAAGGAAGAGCAAGGAGAGGCCTAAAGTTGAGGTTCTGGATTGGAAAAGAGCAAATTTTGAAGGAATAAGAAGGGATTTGGGGAGTATTGAGTGGGACAGGATATTTTCAGGTAAGGATGTTAATGAAAAATGGAGGATATTCAAAAAAGAAATTTTGAGGGTACAAAGTAGTTATGTCCCAGTCTGGATCAAAGGAAAGGCTGGAAGTCATAGGGAGGCTTGGTTTTCGAGGAATATTGGAAATTTGGTTAGGAGAAAAAGGGAGGTGTACAAGAGGTATAAAGAGCAGGGAGCTGAGAAGTTGAAGGAGGACTACAAGGAGTGTAGAAGGAATCTTAAGAAAGAAATGAGAAAGGCCAAAAAAAGGCATGAAGAGGCTTTGGCTGACAGAGTAGAAATAAATCCAAAGGGTTTCTATAAGTACATTAAAAGTAAAAGATTAGTGAGAGATAAAATTGGACCACTTGTAGATAGCGAAGGTAGGCTGAGTGAGAAGTCTGAGGAAATGGGGGAAATTTTGAATGATTTCTTTGCCTCGGTATTCACTAGGGAAAAAAATGTTGAACCAGTTGAAGTAAAGGAAAATAGTGGGGAGGTCATGAAGCATATAAGGATAACCGAGGAGGTAGTGATGGCTGTGTTAAAAAAGATAAAGGTGGATAAATCTCCCGGACCGGACAAAATATTCCCTAGGACACTCAGGGAGGCTAGTGGACAGTTAGTGGGGCCATTAACAGAGATATTTAGGATGTCACTGGCCACGGGGGTGGTACCAAAGGATTGGAGGGTGGCGCATGTGGTTCCTCTATTTAAGAAAGGGTCCAAATGCAAACCTAGGAATTATAGGCCTGTAAGTCTGACGTCTGTGGTGGGCAAGTTGATGGAAAGTGTTCCGAGGGATGCTATTTACAAATTTTTGGAGGTACAGGGATTGATAGGGAGTAATCAGCATGGTTTTGTCAGGGGTAGATCATGCTTGACAAACCTGATTGAGTACTTCGAGGGGGTTACAAAAAAGGTTGATGAAGGGAAAGCTGTGGATGTTGTCTATTTGGACTTTAGTAAAGCTTTTGACAAAGTTCCCCACAGGAGGTTAAGAAAAAAGGTGGAGGCATTATGTATAAATAAGGAGGTAGTGAAATGGATTCAGCAGTGGTTGGATGGAAGGTGTCAGAGAGTAGTGGTAGGAAATTGTTTGTCCAATTGGAGGCCGGTGACTAGTGGAGTTCCTCAGGGTTCGGTCCTGGGTCCACTATTATTTGTTATATATATTAACGATCTGGATGTAGGGGTAGAGAATTGGATAAGCAAGTTTGCGGATGACACAAAGATTGGTGGTGTTGTGGACAGTGAGGTAGATTACCGTAGATTAAAAGGTGATTTAGGAAGGCTGGAGGTGTGGGCTGAGAAATGGCTGATGGAATTTAATACAGATAAGTGTGAAGTGTTGCATTTTGGAAAGGCAAATTTAAATAGGTCATATACATTGAATGGTAGACAATTGAGGAGTGCAGAGCAACAAAGGGATTTAGGAGTGATGGTAAATAGTACCCTCAAGGCTGATACTCAGGTAGATGGTGTGAAGAAGGCATTTGGAATGTTGGCCTTCATAAATCGGAGTATTGAATTCAAGAGTAGGGAGGTTATGATGAAATTGTACAAGGCATTGGTGAGGCCAAATTTGGAGTACTGTGTACAGTTTTGGTCACCAAATTATAGGAAAGATATAAACAAAATAGAGAGAGTGCAGAGAAGGTTCACGAGAATGTTGACAGAATTTCAGGGTCTGAGTTACAGGGAAAGGTTGTGCAGATTGGGGCTTTTTTCTGTGGAGCGTAGAAGATTGAGAGGGGACTTGATAGAGGTGTTTAAGATTTTAAAAGGGACAGACAGAGTAAATGTGGATAGGCTTTTTCAATTAAGAAAGGGGGAGATTCAAACTAGAGGACACGGTTTAAGATTGAAGGGGGAAAGTTGTAAGGCGAACATGAGGGGAAATTTCTTTACGCAGAGGGTGGTGGGGATGTGGAATGAGCTTCTGGCAGATGTGGTCGAGGCGGGATCATTGGTTACATTTAAGGAAAGATTGGATCATTACATGGATAGGAGGGGACTAGAGGGGTATGGACCGGGTGCTGGTCAGTGGGACTAGGAGGGTGGGGATTTGCTACGGCATGGACTAGTAGGGCCGAACTGGCCTGTTCTGTGCTTTAATGTGGTTATGTGGTTATATGGTAGCAGGAGGAGCACATGCTAACAGGAAAGAGGTCATAAGTAGATATGGGGGGCGAGGTAGAAGAGGAAGAAAAAAGCCAGGAGTGGAGAGTTCTCTGAATGGAGAGTGAAGGGAAGGGGGTGGGAGTTGGAGGACAGGAGACAGATGGCTGGGAAAGATAGAGACTGGGGGAGGGATTTAATGGAAACTGGATAAGTCAATGTTAATGCTGTCTGGTTGGAGAGTGCCCAGACTGAATATTAGGTGTGGACTCAGTTTGGCAGCGTGTGAGGCCATGGATAGCCATATCAATGTGTGGAATTAAACTGTTGGCCAATGGGAGTTCCCGTTATTGCAACATACAGAGCGATATTGCTCAATTAAACTATCTCCCAGTCTGTGTCTTGTCACTGTGATGTTGAGGCCACAATGGGAGGACCAGATGAGATAGATGACCTCTGGATATTCACAAATGAAGTGTTACTTTACTTGGAATGACGGTTTGGATCCCCAAATGGTGGTAAAGGAGGAGCTGTGTATGCAAATATGGCATTTCTTGTCTTGGGGTAGGTCCCGAGGGAGTGATAGTGGGAAGGGCTGAGGGATGTGTCTGATGATGGGATCACGTTGTAGGCCATGGAAATTGCAATCTGTTGGATATGGAGGCTAGTGGGCTGGTAGATGAGGACAAGTAGAATCCTTCCTTGTTACATCTCAGGGCAGAGGAGGTCAGGGCGGATGTGCTGGAAATGAAGAAATACGGGAAGTCACGCTCTTTGAAGGAGGACCTCTCAGATGTTCTGGAATGGAAGACCTTATCCTGGGAAATGATGCCACTCGAGACTGGCTGAGTTTCTTCAGCACATGCACTGGTTCCCAGCATCTGCTGATTTTCATGTTTAACAAACACATCCGAACAGTATTTATTGAGCAATCTTATGGTTATTGGCACAAAATTATCAAAATATCAAATACAGTTCGTGGGGATTGCACTAGTGATAGCCAGGAGATGTATCACTGTTACATGGAAGTCTGACTCCCCCCCCCCCCTCTACTTTTTACTTGCTGGAATATGGAAATGAAAAGTTGTGCACCCCCCCCCCCCCCCAGAAAAGATGACAAAGATGTCATATTTCTTTCCAAGTTTATGTTAAAATAAAATAAGGCAACCTTATTTGAATCATACTGGCTTAAGGATATAATTAACTTCCCTAAAAAGGTTTAAATAATATAGTTAAGTTATTAGCATTGAATTCTTGAAGATCAATATATGAACTAATTAATGAGGCATGTTCAAACACACCTTCTTTTATGGACAATGTTTTTAAATGTTAGCAGTGGGAGGGGTGAGATTTGGGCAATCATATGAGACTGTAATTTTAACACTATATATGATGTATATACTAATGTTCTATAGGAGTCTTGGAAAAATTAAAATAAAATATTTAAAAAAACTAATGCCATTCTTAGTTCAACCTCAATGGTTAATGGGAATTGAGAAGTGACTTAATAGAGATATATAAGACTATGAGAGGATTAGATCGGGTGGACAGCCAACACCTTTTTCCTGGGAACAATAGCAAATACCTAAGGACATCACTTTCAGGTGAGTGGAGACATGTTGAGGGGGTGATGTCAGAGGTAAGTTTTTTTTACATAGAGAGGGGTAGGTGCCTGGAATGCATTGCCAGGGGTGGTGGTGGTGGAGGCTGGTACAATAAGGACATTTAAAACTCTTAGTCACATGGATGTAAGAAAAATAAAGACCATAAATGTTGGAGCAGAATTAGGCCATTTGGCCTCTTGAGTCTGCTCTGTTATTCAAATCATGCCTATGTATTTTACCTCTCAACTCTGCTTTCTTCTTGAATTCCTTGACACCCTTTCTAATTATGAACCGATTGTTCATAATCCATCCAGTGACTTGGCGAGCACAGCTCTCTGTGGCAACACCAACCACATTTTCAGCACCCTCTGGCTGAAGAAATCTTTCCTCATTCTTCTGACGATGCACTGCTGGAAACATCTTTTCAACATCCATTCCATCAATTCTTTAAATATACGGTGTGTTTCGATGAGATTCCCCCTCATCCTTCTAAACTCCAGTGAGTATAGTCCTTGAGCTATCAAACACTCCTCACACATTAAACCTCTCATCTCCAGGGTTATTCATGTAAACCTCCTGTGGACCCTCTCCAACATCAGCACATTCTTCTTGAGACATGAAACCCAAAACAGTTCACAATACTCCAAATGGGGTTGGACCAATGCCTTATGAAGCCTCATCATTATATCCTTGCTCTTGTATCGCATTTGCCTTCCTTACTATTGACTTGACTTGACTTGGAAGTTGATCTTCAGAGAATCCTGCACTAGGACTCCCGGGTCCCTTTGGACCTCTGCTTTCTGAATTCTCTACCACTTAGAAAATAGTCTATTTATTTATTATTTTTTACCAAAGTTCACAGCCATGCACTTTCCAACGTTGTATTTCATCTGCCACTTTGCTCATTCTCCCAACCTGTCCAAGTCTCTCTGCAGCCTCCTCATTACTTGCCCCTCCACATATCATCTGCAAACTTGGTCACAAACTCATCAATTCCACCATCGAAATGAAGGAAATAGCAAAAATAACGTTTATCAATGGCAAGAATGCGTCCCTTACAATTAGAGAACGGAGAATTAATAGGGAATTAAGGAAGTAGCATAAAAATTTCTTTGTTACTGTCTTCACAGAAGAAGACAAAATCTGCCCTGTGAAGTAGGGAATTGTGGTCCAATGTGAGTTACAAACTGAAAGAACCACATATTAGTCAAAAGGCTTCAGAGGATTGTGAGCAGTTTTGGCCACTCATTTAAGAAGGGATATGATGAAGTTGGGGAGGGTTCAGAGGATGTTCACAAGGATGATTCCTGGAATGAAAGGATTTACCATAAGAAAAGTGTTTGACAGCTCTTGGTCTGTACTTGTTGAGATTTAGGAGAATGAGGTGGGTGGGGGGAGGATCTCATTGAAACATTTTGAATGTTGAAAAGCATGGACAGAGTAGATGCAGAAAGCTGGTTTCCCATGGACAAGAGGGAATTCTTCAGGATTGAGGAGTGTCCGCTTAGATTTTTTTTGTTAAAAGGTGGTGAATCTGTGGAATTTGTTGTCCCAGGTAGTTGTGGAGGCGAGGTCATTGGGTATATTTAAGACAGATTGATAGGTTCTCGATTAGCTAGGGCATCAAAGGTTATGGGGGGAAGGCCGAGCAGTGGGGCTGAGTGGGGAAATGGATCAGCTCATGATAAAATGGTGGGGTAGACTCGATGGGCTGAATAGTCTAATTTTTGCTTCTATGTCTTATGTACCTAATACAAGAGAAGCAGTCAACTTGAACCCTAATAAATCTCAAGGACCTGATGAAAGACATTTGAGTTTTGAAAGAGATGGCTTTGGAGATGAATGCCATGGTTTTCAGAATTCTAAAGATTCTGGCCTTTGAGGGTACCAAATGTGTCCCTACTTTTCAAGAAAGAAGGGGCATAGAAAACAGAACCTCTGACTGATGGAAGTGGTAGGGAAGATGCTGGACAGGGCAATGAAGGCTATGGGGAGAATGCCGGGCAGTGGGACAGAGTGGGAAAATGGATCAGCTGATTATTAAACTGTGGAGCAAAGTTGATGGGATGAATGGTCTATTTCTATTCCTATGGTCTTATGGAATCTAAAATGAAGGTTCTAATGACAGAACATCATGCAGAGGAAAAGGATTAAGCAGAATTATTATGGATTTGTGAAAGATAAATAATTCTTATTGTCAAAATAGTTCTGTACAAGAGTTGCTGACCCAAAAGGTGAACTGGTTTCTCTTATCACACATGTTGCTTGATTAAGTTCTTCCAGCATTGCAGCATCTTCAGTTTATTGAAGTTCAAAGACGAAAGTCTGCAAATGCCGTGGTTGAAGTAAAAACTCAAAGCTGGAGAAACTCAGCAGGTCAAACAGTGCACTTTATACAACAAAGATAAATGTACATAACCCAATGTTTTGGGCTTGAGCCCTTCATCGCAAATTGGGATTATACTCGCTGGAGTTTAGAAGATTGAGAGGGGATCTCATAGAGACCTATAAAATTCTGGCAGGACTGGAGAGAATGGATGCAGATGGGATGTTTCCAAGGATGGGAAAATCCAGAACCCGGGGCCATGGTTTGAGGATAATAGGCAAACCATTTAGGACCGAGATGAGGAGGAATTTCTATTCCCAGAGGGTGGTGAATCTGTGGAATTCATTGCCACAGAGGGCAGTAGAGGCAGGTTCATTAAATATATTTAAGAGGGAATTAGATCTATTTCTTCAGTATAAGGGTATTAAAGGTTACGGAGAGAAGGTGGGGTACTGAACTTTAAGATCAGCCATGATCTCGTTGAATGGCAGAGCAGGCTCGAAGGGTCGAATGACCTACTCCTGCTCCTATCTTCTATGTTTCTATCAAGGTACGGAAAAATGTAGGCAAGGTGCTTGAACAGGATGGTGGTAGGGGGAGGAGCACAGTGCCCCCCACCAGTTTGTTCATACCTCAATGAAGGGTTCAAGCCTGAAATGTTGGTTCTGTACCTTAATCTTTGCTATACAAGATGCATAGCTTTCTACATGGTAGGTCATGTTCAACCAATCTTATCGTTTTTGAGGTTACCATGAAAATTTAAGGGCAATGGACTTTTGAAAGGCTTTTGACAAAGTCCTACATGGAGGTTGGTCAAGAAGGTTCAGTTGGTTTGAATTCAGAATGAGGTAGCGAATTGGTTTGGACATTGGCTTTGATAGAGAAACCAGAGAGTGGTTGGTAGATGATTACCTATTTAATTAGAGGCCTGTGACTCGAGGTGTACCTCAGGGATAAGTGCTAGGTCCATTGTTTGTCATCTATATCAGCCATTCTCATCCTTTTATAAGGCACTGGTGAGACCTCAGAGTATTGTAGCAGATTTAGACTCCTTATTTAAGGAAGCATGTGCTGATGTGAGAGAGGGTTCAGAGGAGGTTCACAGGGAAAATTCTGGGAATGAAAGGGATATATGAGGAATGTTGGAATTAAGGAGAATGAGGGGGAATAGAATTGAAATATTTTGAATGTTGAAAGGCATAGTCAAGACAGGTTGTAGAAAGGTTGTTTTCCATGGTGAGAGAGTCCAGGGCAGGAGAGCATAACTTCAGGATTGATGGGTGTCCACTTTAGAATAGTGATGCGTAGGGATTTCTTCAGCTGGAGAGTGGTAAATCTGTGGAATTTGTTGCCACATGCAGTTGTGAGGCCATTGGGTGTATTTAATGCAGATATTAATATTTTCTTGATTAGCCAGGGCATTAAACGTTATGGGAAGAAGGTCGGGATGTGGGGCTGAAGGGTAAAATTGATCAGCTCATGATTGAATGGTGGGCTAGGCTCAAAGGTGTGAATGGCCCATTTATATAAAAAAAAATGTGCAAGAGAAAAAAGTGAGTTAGTGTCTGGTTCATTGCCATTCAGAAATCTGATGGCAGAGGGGGAAAAAGCTGTTCTGTACCATTTGCTCATACCCTGAAGCCCAAAACGTTGATTATCTATCTATCTTTGCTATGTAAAGTATGCTGTTTGACCTACTGAGTTTCTCCAGCATTATGTTTATACTTTTGTCTACAATTTATTTCTTTTCCTTGGGATATCAGCAGGCAAGTTGCTCAACAGAATATCCAGAAGGTCTCCAGGTTGCCAAAGGGTTCTCTTCCTGAGAGCTGTTTGTCACCTGAATTGGAGGTTTATGGCAGGAATCCCCAAAGTTTTCTCCATAATTCACTTGAAATCGTATGCTGCGCCCATCTGGTCCTGGAGACTTGTGTACTTTTAAGTTAGAATCATACAATCTTAAAGCACAAAAACTCGCTCTTTTGGTCACCTCATCCTTGAAGATGTTATGCTTGTCCATGCAAACCCCATTTGCCTGAATTAGGCCTTCCATGTCTAAATAACAGTCCAAATGCCTTTTTAATGTAATTTTATCTGCTTCTACATCCTCCTGAGACAGCTCATTCCAGATAACCACCACCCTCTATGTGGAAAAACTTTTCCCTAGGATCTCATTCAAATTTCTCCTCTCTCATCTTAAACCTGTATTCTCCAGTTCTAGGCTCCCTTGCCCTGAGAGAGATTATTAGAACCATTCTCAATGTTTTTTTGACTATGGCTCCCTCAGGATTATGCTCAAAGTTAATTGGCTTCCTTCCCTGTGAAGCAGTCGTTTAGTTGGGTTGTTCTCTACTTCTACTGACTACATAAAAAAAATTATGATTTCAGTCTGTGCCCCCCCACCCAATGTGTGGCCCACATTGAGAATGGCTGGTCTACTCTATTGCACCAAACTTTCCTAATGCCTCATGCTGTCCGATGTTTCACCAATCTACTTTGCTAGAATCCAGGGAATATTGGTTATGGTAATTAGAACCAAAGTCCATTTCCTTTAGACTACCCTTGGATTCAGGCCATTCAGGTGCCATCAACTCCATTAATATTTACATCGTGTCTATTGCTTTGTCCAGAGTTGCTGGTTGTTAAGAGGTGATATGATGAGGTGAGGACATGTGTTGCTGTAGTTTAAAGATCCAATCAGCTTTCAGCAGAATGAGGCTTGTGCACCTGCCAGTTTTTACTTCTGGCGATAACCTGGTATGTATTTCCGGATTCTGCTCCCTGCTACAGGATACCACATTCTTTAACAAAGGCTAGGAAATGGAGCTTGAAGAATCTGAAAATTGTCTAAACAGATAAAATGTTGGAAATAAACAACAGTTGCAATTTCTCATCAAATCATACGGCACTGAAAGAACATGCTTATCTCTGCCTGTGTCAGCTTTCCAAAAACATTTGATCTGTTGCCTTCCTCCAGCAGCTCATTGTTTGTTCAAGATTCCAGCATCTGCAGTCTTTGTGTTTCTCCAAGTACGTCCTCTCTGGAATAAGAGTATTACCATGGGAGGAGACTGTTCAGGGAAGGGAACTTGTTTCTTGCATTCTTTCTTAACAATGATTCAGTTGAGAATGCTAGTGGCAGGGTTACTAAATTTGTGGATGATAGCTAAATTGGTCATGTAAGACAGTAAAAACGAGATGTGCAAGGTTAAAACAGGATATCGATCCAATGGGAAAGTGGAATTTATCACAAGATTTAACGCCATGTGAAATTGTGCATTTTGGCAAATTAAAACAGTGCAGAATGATAGAGCCTTGGGGAGAGTTGTAGAACAGAGACTTGCGGATGCAAGCGCTTCATTCCCTGAAAGTGGTGACATAGATAGGGTACCCTTGCCGAATGGACAAGGCATTGAGTATTTGAGTTGGGACATTGTGTTACAGCAGTACAAGATATTGGTGTGTGGTACTTGGAATATTGAGTGCAGGGACACAATAGGAAGGATGTGGTTAAACAAGAGAAAGTGCAGAAAACAATTGTGAGGATGTGTTGCAAGTAGAGGGCTTGAGTTTTGGGTGACATTTAAAAGAGATTTGGAGTTTGTGGATAGGAAATGTTTTGAGAGACATGGGACCAAAGCAGGCAAATGGGACTTGCTCAGGAAGGTGTCTTGGTGAGCATGGATCAGTTGGGCTGAAGGGCCTGTTTTCATTGCTGGAAAGCTGATTCCAGGTAATATCAGTTTCAGCTCGACCATGTACGGTGAGTAACGTTATGATCTGTTCCCATATCCATCAATACATAGGACTACTTGGCTTCATTACAAGCCCTTAGCGTTTTAACATCTAAAACATTCCAAAGTTATATACGTTTGAGCAAATGTCAACTGTCCTTGGATCTCCCCCCTCCCCCCACTCAGTTTGTTTGACCATTTACCATAAATTTGGACACTGCTGCATCCTTGAAGCACTCCTTCCTCTCTCTGACTTTAATGCATCACCTGCTGGAAATGTGGAAGAGGATTGAATTGGATTTTGTTGCTAGCCAGAAAAGGGAAATTCAACACATGTTGGTGTCCAGGGAGGAGAATAGGAACCAGGGGGAGCAAGGTGGACTGTGCTGGCCAGAGGTTGCTCTGGGAGAGGATTCTTTGTGGAATATTTCCTGTTATGTGGACATGTAAAATTATTGGCTCAATCTTGCACCAGAGATTTAGTACAGAAATCAAGATGTACTTGTGTCAGTGCACTACGAAGGGAGTGCCATTGTTCCCAAAATGATCACCACCTCCCCTCCGGCTTCCACTCCAGGTCACCAGCCTTGGTTCTGACTCTGCTGTTGTCAAACTCTCACTGTCTGACCCTCCCTACATTTCTCATTCGGCACCTCCACTGCACACTGGTTCTTCTGCACTGCCCTAGCTCTTGCTTCATCCACTTGTGTCACCTCTGTTCTCTCACCCAAGGCTCACCTCAAATATAAGTACATGTGGTTCTAAAGGTTGTCCTGTGTTTGTACTCTGGCTGCTGAGATGCTTCAAGGTTAATTATGAAAATGCTGAATGTTCAGGGGATGGTGCTTTGTAGCCAGATGCTTTGTTGGCACCTTCTGAGAACCCTAGACAAGGCTACAGCATGGCTGAGATCAATGCCAGTTTGAATAATTTTTGGACTGCAAGGCAGTGCCGGGCAGAACAGGCCCCAACTTTAACAGATGCCAATTCTAGTGAGAAAATTTTACCAAACCTGTCTGTCTAATTTCAGTTCTATCAACAGCTTAAGGCTTCTCTGAAAGCATCTTCTGTTGAGCTATCAGTTGTGGGTGGTTTCATTTTCCTGCTGAATAGAAAAATCTCTAGCTGTGTAATTGATAGAGATTTGAAATAATTGTTTAACCAAACACTTCTATAGGAAGTGCTTTAAGGGAAGTGCAATGATGTCTTTACGGGGAACATAGAAATCTACAGCACAGTACAGGCCCTTCAGCCCACAGTGTTGTGCCGAACTAATAACCTATTCAGAGAACTGCCTAGGATTTCCCGACAACTCCATTTTTCTCAATTCCATGCACTTATCTAATAGCCTCTTAAAAGATCCTATAGTCCCTGTCTCCACAGCTATTGCTGGCAGTGCATTCATTACACCCACCACTCTGTGTGGAAAAACTAACTTCTTGCATCCCCCCTGTACTTACTCCCAAGCACCTTAAAACTATGCCTGCCTTGTGGTCGCCATTTCAGCTCTGGGGAAAAAAGCTGATTATCCACATGATCGGTGCGTCTTGGACACCTCTATCAGGTCATCCCTCATCCTCTGTTGCTCCATGGAGAAAAGGCCAATTTCATTCAGCCTATCTTCATAAGGCACACACTCCAAACTAAGCAGCATCCTTTGAATCTTCTCTGCACTCGCTCTATGGCATCTATTCCATCCCGTAGTGATGTGTCCAGAACTGAACACAGTATTCTAAGTGGGATCCAACTCAGGCCTAGAACAGCTGCAACATTACCTCACTTCATTTGTCCACTGAATAAACTGGTGGTCAAAAGGAAATTGTTGGTGGTGAAGGTAAGTGAGTGCACACTGGTACCGACCGGTTTTGGGGCTCACAAAATTTACGACAATCCCTTTTACATTCAACCCTTTCTCATTGTTATTAAACAGCACCCATCAAAGAAGGCTCTGTAGAGTCAAACATCTTGCAATGTGAATGTGCTTGGAATTGGCAAACATTGAGCCCATGCTCCCTGGAACTGGCAGGTGCTGGGAGTGCACAATTGTCAGTGTTTAGCCAAACACTTGAAAGGAACCAGACGTGAAAAGTTGACTGACCATTTTTACCCATGGATGCTGCCTGACCTACTGAGTGCCTTCAGCAATTCTTTGTCTGCTCATGGCAATATTTTAGTTTGATGCTTTAAAGTATGCTTGTAAATAATGAATTGAGAAGGTTGTGAACTTAGAACAGGAAATTTGATGCACGTTTCTGACTTAAGCACAATGTCTAACTCAAACTAAAACCCTACGTGCACTTCATGAATATTCCTCCCCTTCCCATCGCCATCATTTTCATGGGTTTATCCAGAAGCCTCTTGAATGCAACTATTGTATCTGCTTCCACATTACTCCTGGCCGCCCGTTATAGGTGACTACCATTCTTTAAAAAAAAATTGCCCCTACCTTAAACGTATGTTCTCTGGTGTGTGACATTGGGGAAGCTATTCTGACTGTCTACCCTCTCAATCCCTCTCCTGAGTTTTATAGATCATCCCTGAGCCTCCCGATGCTCCAGAGTAAAGAACTCATGTTTGTCCAACCTCTCCGCATAACTCATACCCTCAAAACATCCTGGTAAACCTCTTCTGTACCTGATAGAGATATATAAAGTATAAAAGGCATTGTGCAAATAATGAATGTTTTCTTCCCATGGTAGGATGGAGGCTTAAGGTGAGAGGAAGGAGTTTGAAAAATGGGACATGAGGGGAACATGCTTCACACAGTGAGGTTGATATCTGGTGTCAGAGGTGCTGATGGCATCGTTTAAGATAGATTTTGATTTATTGTTTATTGTCATGCCAACTGAGGTAGAGGTAAAATATAGGTATGCATGCTATCTAGTACGTAAGACCCTAAAAGGTCGGAGCAGGATTAGGCCCCTCATTTGACTTTATTGAGGTTAGGACTTTATTCCCTGGAGCATGGAAGAATGAGGGGAGATTTGATCGAGGTATTTAAAATTATGAGGGGGTTAGACAGAGTAAATGTAGATCAGCTTTTTCCTCTGAGGGCAGGTGAGATACAAACCAGAGGACATGGGCTAAGGGTGGAAGGGGAAAAGTTTAGGGGGAACGTAAAGGGTAACTTCTTCACACAGAGAGTGGTGGGGGTGTAGAGCAAGATGCCAGCTGAAGTGGTGAATACTGGCTCAATTTTAAAATTTAAGAAGAATTTGGACAGGTCCATGGATGGGAGGAGTGTGGAGGGGCATGAACTGGATGCAGGTCAGTGGGACTAGGCAGAGAAATGTTTTGGAATGGACTAGAAGGACCGAAGGGGCCTATTTCTGTGCTGTATTGTTCTAGGCCATTTGGCCCATCAGGTCTGCTCTGCCATTCAAATCATTGCTGATGTATTTTTCCTTTTAACTGTATTCTTCTGCCTTCTCCTTGTAACCCTTGACACCCTTACTAATTAAGAACTTATCAACCTCTGCTTTAAATCTATCCAATGAAGGCCACCAATGCCATCTTTGGCAATGAATTCCATAGATTTACCACCCTCTGCCTGAAGAAATTCTAAATTCATCTCTGTTCTAAAGAGACATCCTTTTATCCTGAACTGTGCTCTCTGTTCCTTGGCTCTCCCACTACTCTCTCCATACTTCAAAACTCCAGTGAGTACAGGTCCAGAGGCCATCAAATGGTTTTTGTACGTTAAACTTCTGGATCCTTCCTTAGATATGGGATCCAGAACTGTTCAGAATACTCCAATTGTAGACTGATCAATGCATTGAAGCCTTAATGTTACATCCTTGCTTTTACATTCTAATCCTCTCAAAATGAATAACATTGTTATCAGCCTTTAGGGAATTCTGCATAAGGACTACTGTTCGTTTGGACCTTTACATTCTGAATTGACCCCCCCCCCATTTGAAAAATACTCTTTTGACCATTTAAATTTTTTAAAAGATTAGACATACAGCTCAGTCATAGGCCATTTTAGCCCACGAGTCTAATTGCCACACCCTGATACATTTCAAATGGTGGGAGGAAACTGGAGCCCCTGGAAGAAACCCACGCAGACACAAGGAGGACATACAAACTCCTTACAGACCTCATCACTGGCGCTGTAACAGCGTTGTGCTAACCGCTACACTAACTGTGCCACCCCTGTTTTGGATTTAAAAATTCTCAGTAAAGCACATGGTAAAAACAAAGTAACAAGGTTAATCATGGCAGTGGTGTAAGTGGGTTTGTAAAATTTTAGCATAACAGGTAAATCCAATTCATTCATGGTGATTTCCTGCACAGGACTTTTTTTTAAAAAAAAAAAGGCGAATGGGATGATTGGTAAAAATATGTGCGTGAAGATGGTTTCTGTGCTGGATCACTGCATCTGACCAAACCTTCACTCATTTGTCTTGATGTTACTTTTAGTCTGGTGTGATTAGTCTCCTAACTCTGCTGGAGCATTTTGCTGCATTAAGGCAGTTATATAATTACCTATTGTACATGCAAAGTTGCAGAATTTTGAGGGAGAGGCAAACTGTTATTGAGTTAGATAAGCAAGTCTGCACATGCTGAGGTTGAGTGCAGTATATAAACTTGCTGGAGAAACTCGGCAGGTCATGCAGCATCCACAAGAAGTAAAGGGTGACAAAAACGTTTCAGGCTTGGGTTCTTCATCAAGAACAGGCAGCTGTCTGAATAAAAAGGTGGGTGGGGGGAATAAGGGAGGAAGTGGGGTTAAGGGGTTGGTGGAGGCGCACAGACTATCAAGTCAGAAGTGGCTACAAGTAGGAGAGTAGAAGAGTAAAAAGCTGATGTGGTGTCCTTGGCTGGATCTATGAATTCTAATCTTTCTCATTCTGCAACTTTATTGCTTCCTTTTTGGTCACAAAATTTTGTTCAAAGTAATTCTCCTAATTTGTCTCCTAAAGAGAACTGACATGTGTTCAGCAGTGAAATTACCTCAATTAACTGACGGTACCCATTGTAATTACATGGCTACGTCAAATTGGAATGACTTTCCCTGCAGTCCGTGTCTCCCCTTTTGCCTGCCAGCCTGTGTAAGGTTTGAACACTTTCTGTTTCTTGGCTAATTACTAGGGTCATAATAATCGATGGCAGATGCTTTGTTTGTGTTGTTATAAGGAATCTGACAAGAGTTGCGTGTCTTGTATACTTGCTTTGGTAAATTCTCACCTCTTTGAATCAGTTTGTACATCATTAAATGGTTTACTGAACTAAATTAACACTGAGCAATTTGCCTTACTCCCCAGAAAAAAAACAGGCCATTCAGCCTGTTAGCATTTGCACCATAAGAAGGATGTAATTGCTTTAGGGAGGAGGGAGATTTGCCTGCATTGGAGGGCTACTTATGAGTAGAAATGGGACAGGCTGATTTTGTTTTCCCTGGAGTGAAGGCTGCTGAGGGCTTAACTCAGATGTGCAAACAATTGAAAGAGACATGCATGGGATGGAAAGTTAAAACCTTTCTTTCCCATGATGTGCTTATCTAAAACAAGAGGGATGGGTTGAAGGTGAGAAGGATTTTTAAAGATTTGAAGAATATTTTTTATTGTATAGTGTATATGGATTTTAATAAGCATTTGACAAGGTTCCCCAAGGTAGGCTGATTCAGAAAATCATGAGATATCCTTGGCTGCTTGAATTCTGAATGGGTTTGCTCACAGAAGGCAGACAGTGGTAAATGATGGAACGTATTTTGCCTGGAGGTCAGTGGAATTGTAACATTCCATGGGAATCTGTTATTTGACCACTGCAGTTTTATAAATGACATAGAAATGGAGGGGTGGGTCAGTAAGTTTGCAGATAATGAAGTTTGGAGATGTTATGGATGGTGCAGAGAGTTGTTGTAGGTTACAACAGGATATAGACAGGATGCAAAGTTGGGTGGAGAAGTGGCAGATGGTTTAATGGTATGAAATGATGCACTTTGGCAAGTCAAACTTGAAGAGTACATGGTTAATGGCAGAATTCTTAACAGTGTGGAAGCACAAAGGGATCTTGGGGTTTAAGTCCATAGATCCCTCAAAGTTACTGCACAAGTTGATAGGGTGGTTAAGAATATGTAGTAGTTGGGGGATTGCGTTCAGGTGCTGGGAGAGCTTTATAAAACCACACTTGGAATATTGTGTTCAGTTCTGCTTGCCTTATTAAAGGAAGGTTATGGAAGCTTCTGAGAGGATGAGAGGAGATTTACCAAAATGCTGCCTGGATTAGAGAACATGTCTAATGAAGCAAAGGTAGGGCTCTTCTGTTTAGAGTAACAAAAATGACAGGCATCGACAGGATGGACAGCCAGCACTATTTTCCTGGAGTGGACAATAGCAAATACCAGAGGGCATTTGTGTAAGGTGAGTGGAGGAAAGTTTCGGGGAGATGTCAGAGGTAATTCTTTTATACAGAGAATGATGAGTGCCTGGAATGCATTGTCAGAGGTGGTGCTGGAAGCTGGTACACTAAGGCTAATTAAAATACTCTTAGATAGGCTCATGAGTGTAAGGAAAACAGAGGGTAACGGTTGTGATGTAGGGAAGGATTAAATTGTTGTGTAATTGGTTTATCTAGGTTGGCACAACATCATGGGCTGAAGGGCCTGTACTGTGGTGTAATGTTCTATGTTCAATAAGTTAGGACTTTATTCCCTGGAACATATAAGAATGAGGGGAGATTTGATGGAGGTATTTAAAATTATGACGGGGATAGACAGGGAAACATCCCATCTGCATCCATTCTGTCCAGTCCTGCCAGAATTTTATAGGTCTCTATGAGATCCCCTCTCAATCTTCTCAACTCCAGCGAGTACAATCCCAATTTGCGCAATCTTTCCTCATAAGTCATTCCTGCCCTTCCAGGTATCAGCCTGGTGAATCGCCTTTGCACTCCCTCCATTGCAAGAACATCCTTCCTTAGATAAGGTGACCAAAACTGCACACAATACTCCAGGTGGGGTCTCACCAAGGCCCTGTACAGCTGCAGTAAGGTATCCTTGTTCCTATACTCAAACCCTCTTGATATGAAGGCCAACATACCATTTGCCTTTTGAGTTATGGGGAGAGGTTGGACATGCTTCCTAAACCCTACATACACTTTATTTTTCTTTTTGACTAAACTTACAATGTTGTCAGAGTGATACATAGTATGGAAACGGGTCATTCGGCCTGCTACATCCATGTTGACCAGAGATTTGTTTGTTAGTTATCTCATCTTGCAGCACTTACCACAGAGCCAAAGCTGTTCTAATGCTTGTATAGACACTTGTTAAATTCCCTTAGTGAGTCTACCTTTATCACTCTCTCAGGCTGTGTATCCAGGTATTTCCCACTCTGGTAAAAAAAATTCAATTTCTTGGCAGCACAGTTAGTTCAAAGCTATTACAGCTCCAGCGACCCGGATTTGAATCCAGTGTTGACTGTGAGGAGTTTATACATTCTCCCAGCGTCTGCATGGGTTTCCTCCCATCTTTCAAAATGTATGGGGGTTACAGGTTAATTTGGGTATTTGGGTGGGACAGACTTGTGGGACGGAAAGGCCTGTTAGTGTGCTGTATACTAAATTTAAAAATGTAAAGTTTGAAGTAAACTTTGAACTGGCATTGAAGTACTCTGTCCCATTAGCTTCTTGAACTCCATCACCTGTGGTTTCATTGATTGAGAAGGTTTGTCCAGTTTTTGGAACTGAATGCAATAATATGAGATTGTGCTTAATGTTGAAAAATAATTGAAGCCAATTGGTATTTTGTTGGCTTTTACTGGCCTTACTGGTGTTGACTAATTTTGGGATTAACTGTTGTGGAAATCTGATCCGATGGGAAGGATGACTTTGTGTGCTTTGTGCACTGCAGGCCACATGGGGAGTGGGATGCCTGCCCTTTTAAGAGTCTAAAAATAGCATGTTCTCTTACCCAAATTACTTGGATGCCACAGGATGTATCTAGCTGCAGCTTGACTTGTTCCAATAGTTTGTGACTTGCATTGTTGTAGTTTGAAGCAAATTGTCTTTGTAGTTGACGCGATCATGTTGAACAAGGTGGGTGGCATATACTTCCTTTTCTCTTGCTGTCTCTATACTGTTGATTCTGTGAAATGAGTAAGGAAGTGACGAAAATGACTTGATGAGTTAGAGATTTATAAGGTCAGACAGCACAGAAACAGACCTTTCGGCCTACCATGTCTGTGCCAACCATCAAGGATCCATCAGTGCTCATTACATTTGCTAACACTTAGTCCCCATGCCTTGGTGAGTTAATTGCTTAGCCCAATATTTGTTAAATATGAGAGAACTTGCCTTCAGCGGTCCCTGTGGCAGTGAGCTCTGGATTCCAACCATCTATGGATGAGAATAATTGTCCTCTCTATCCCCTCTGAATCCCTTAGGTCTTACTCTGTACATATGCCCTATTGTTTTGGATATGATGAAGGGTTTTTGCCTGAAATGTTGACTATATTTTGCCTTCTGTGGATGCTGCCTGACCCACTGGGTTTTAATTTAGACATTCAGCACGGTATCAGGCCTTTCTGGCCTACAAGCCCATGCCTCCCAAATGTACCAATTAACCTACAATCCCTGTATGTTTTTGAAGAGTGGGAAGAAACCACAGAGGAAATGCATGCAGATACAGGGTGAACGGACAAGCTGGATTCGAACCTGGGTTACTTGAGCTAATCGTGCCGTCCAGGTTCCTCCAGAATTTTGTGTTGCTCCAGATTTTCAGCATCAGTGTTCTCTCTTGTTCATTTCTGTCGAGGGACTGGAAACATTTTATACATTCAAGAGATGTGGGCTTTGCAGGCTGAACCAGCTCATCCCTAATTCCCCTTGTGGAGGTGGTGGTACATAGGATATAACAGCACAGAACAGCCCTTCGGCAACAGGGGTGCAGTGCTAATTTTTTGGAGCTCACCAAAAATGGCAACAAGGAGGTGCTGTAGCCACTCCATGTGGTGCTGGAGCGGCACTCCGGCAGCACTGCACCCCTGTTCGGCCCGCGACGTTGTGATGACCTGTATTTTTAAACCTTCCCTATGCTGGTGAGCTGCCTTCATTAACCGTCGCAGTCTTTGAGATGTGGGTGTGCTCACAATGTTGTTGCGGAGGGAATTTCAGGATTTTGACCAAACGATGGGGAAAGATTTGGTCTTTGAAAATGGATAAATTGCAAGATGAAATATGTAACAGGCTGTTAAAAGAAGTAAGGAAGGAAGTAAATGCATTACTTAACTACAGAGAATCGAGGATTAATTTCTTTGTTGCCAATTCTTTGTTTTTTTACAACAGCGCTGTACATCTCTATTTCTTTAAATCACACTTCAAAGCCAAGCTGTTGGTCCCATCTTCATGCTGGTTTGTGTAGCTCACTGTCTCTGTAGGATCTTAATATTGGGATGGCAGGCATGGTTAGTGCTATGCTATTATAATGCCAGCAACCTGGATTTGAATCTGGTGCTGTCAATATGTACGTTCTCCCCTTAATTTTTCCGGTTGCTCCGGTTTCCTCCCAACATCCATAGTCCTTTATAATTTTATAAAGGTTTATATAGATCGGCACAACATTGCCTAAAGGGCTCATACTGTGCTGTACCTAATGCTTCATTAGGCATGATTAATTTTGTTTAAATACACGATCATAATTAGCAGGTGCATCACTCAGACGTCACCAGTGGGGGAGAGGTGCCCCTCTCGCCGGGGATGCTTGGTGGAGAGAGTGAAAGGTTGCAGAGAACCGGTAAAAAGTGGTCCAGTGTAAATGGCAAAAACGGCTTCTTTAACTACTGAACGGCCAATTTACAGGTTTGCCATCGTGAAAAGGGCTAAGATGTTGTGGAGGAGGCAGATTGGCCTCCATCTGTTAATAATGAGAGCTACTGACAGTATCAGGCAGTTCTTAGGGCAGGTGTGTTGCCCTGTTTAGCCTTGCGCGTGATTGGACTTATTTGCATTCTCCAATTTTCTGCCACACCTTTAGAATCACTTTCTGTTTCTGGCCTGTGAATTTCTGCTCCTCACAGATTCCCTTTGCCCCTGTCAGTAGTGATGTTGTTGTTGCATTATTACCACTTGATCTGAAGTAGGGGTTGAGTTCAAGGCCCTCTTTGGAGAATTGAGGCCAAAGCTCGGGCTCTGATGCTGCAGTGTAAACCTGAAGGAGCAATACTGTGATGAGATGAGAGCCCATTGTCATACACACAAGGATAATGTGCAGATACAACAAGCCTGAAAGCAGCAGAGAATTATTCTAATTTGAATCAGTCAATTGCGACCTCATTTTTTAAAAAATAATTTTCAGGGCTGAAAATGCTTGGTCATATCTGTGTGTTGTTTCAAAATGACAGATCTTGGCAAATTTTCTTAGTTCTGGAAAATGTTCACATGGTAATGATTTTCTAGGCATAATTTTACCTTGTCAAATATGTCTGATCCTCTTGTTTTTCTGTTAAGTGACTCAAGACCGATGTTCTTCAAAGATGCTAAAATTATCATCAATTCCTCTTATCAAAAAAAAAGCTCAACTGGTGACATCACGAGTCAGCATATTTGTCCAAAGCTAAAGAAAAGAAAGTGCAAGTGTGGACAAAGTCTTTCAGTTACTCAGATACATCATAAGAAAGTTTTTCTCGTAGCTTTGACAGAGCAATTTCATCTACTTTCCTTTTGATGTTTTTAATGACCTTCTTGCAAATATTTGGAGTCAAGGTTTAACAATTTTTTCTCCATAAGAGAAAGATTTCTGTTTTTTGTCAAACGTGAAAGCAATTTCGTAGGACGCTTCTGTCATCAGCAAATCTTCACAACTTCTTTTCACAAATATAATTTGTCGCCTTTTGATTTCTTCCCACTGTTCATTGAATTCACCCTTTCTATCACTTTCTGCTTTTCTTTTGCTCATTTTCTTTTGCACCGGGATAGGAGAACTGAATGTAAAAACAAAGCTTAATTTTCAAAAAAGTACAAAACTGCAAATGTTCACAAAGGATGAACAAAGAACAACTCCGTGACGCACAAGTTTCAATTGTAAACTGACTGGCAGAAAGGTGAAATGCACCGCTGGGGCAGACGTCTGGCGTTTCAGGATCAAACAAGTATCGAACATGTATTGAACAGTTATGGAACGACTGCAGAATACAAGTCCTTCTTTCCTAGTTTGAAATTGAAAACAGATAAATGTGAAAGAAGATGACATTCGCCAAAACATGTGAATGGAATAATAAAATTAGTAAAAATAATTACCAAGTTTTAAAATTATTCTTAGTTAAGCACATTTTTTGCTCTAAGCTACTTGAATTCTTGTTACAGATCTTTTTCTACAAATCGGTTTTTGGCTCATGCTTTTTGCATCAGTAGGCTTTTTTATTATTATCACTGGGGTGCAATGGACCACTTCTAATTATCCAATGTGCCACTTTTGGCACATGAGTCATAGCTTGGCCATCCCTGGCCTTGTCCCACTGACCTGCACTCAGACCAGAGCCCTCCATACCTCTCCCATCCATGTACCTGTCCAAATTTTTATTAGTCTGCACATTATTCTATTCTTTATGAATTTCTATCATGTTCAACTTTTTAAAACTTCAAAACCAAATAGATTTTCAAATATCCTAGGGTGGTAAAAATATCTATAGAAATAAAACTTTTCTCCATTAACACCAGTTTTCTGGATGTTCTTTACTTTAAAAAAATTTTTCCCCTCTATATTGATAAAATTTAAGGTGTACTGCATCTTTGACAGATCTTGGCTCCAGCTGACTTGTAATTTCTGCGTTTTTAATCATTTACATCAGTTTTCCATGCAACGATAGAACCATAGAATGCTACAGCACAGAAAACAGGCCCTTCGGCCCTTCTAGTCTGCTGAACATTATTCCGATAGTCCCATTGACCTGCTCCCATTCCATAACCATCCAGACCTCTCATTCCATGTATCTATCCAATTTATTCTTAAAACCTAAGGGTGAGAACACATTTACCACGTCAAATGACAGTTCATTCCACACTCCCACCACTCTCTGAGTGAAGAAGTTCCCCCTAATGTTCCTCCTAAACCTTTCCCTTTTCAGCTTAAAACTATGACCTCTCGTATTTATCTCCCCCATTCTAAGTGGAAAAAGCCGACTTGCATCCACTCTGTCTATACCTCTCATAATCTTGTAAACCTCTATCAAAACTCCCCTCATTCTTTGCTCCAAGGAATAAAGTCCTAACCTGTTTAATCTTTCCCTGTAACTCGACTCCTGAAGAACCAGCAACATCTGTACTCTTTCAATCTTATTGATATCCTTCCTGTAGTTCGGTGACTAGAACTGCACACACTATTCCAAGTTTGGCCTCACCAATGTCTTCAACTTATCATCCCAACTCCTATACTCAATACTTTGATTTATAAAGGGTGAGGTTCCAAAAGCTTTCTGTACAACCCTGTCCACCTGTGATGCCACCTTCAGGGAACAATGTATCTGGATTCCTGGATATCTCTGCTCCTCCACACTCCTCAATGCCCAACCATTTACTGTTTATGTCCTACCTTGGTTTGCCCTTCCAAAATGCATCACCTCACACTTGTCTGCATTAAATTCTATCTACCATTTTCTGGCCCATTCTCCCAGTTGGTCCAGATCCCTCTGCAAGCTTTGAAAATCTTCCTCACTGTCCACAACGCCTCCTACCTTAATGTCATCAGAAATCTTGCCTATCCAATTGACCACATTATCATCCAGATCATTGATATAGACAACAAACAACAATGGTCGCCACACAGATCCCTGAGGCACAGCACTTGTCACAGGCCTCCAGTCTGAGAAGCATCATCCCATGCAGCCAATTTCAAATCCAGTTTACAACCTCTCCATGGATACCTCGTGTCTGAGCCTTCTGAACTAACCTCCCATGTGGGACCTTATCAAAAGCTTTGCTGAGGTCCATGCAGATAACATTAGCCTTTCCTTCATCTACCTTCTTGATAACCTCCTCGATTCACAACCTGCCATGCTGACTGTCCTTAATCAGCCCATGACTTCCAAATACCTATATATCCTATCTCAGAACTTCTTCCAATAATTTACCTACTACTGATGTCAGGCTATAATTACCTGGTTTAGTTTTGGAGCCTTTTTTAAACAACGAGACAACGTGAGCTACCTTCCAATCCTCTTTCACCTCACCTGTGGCTAAGGACATTTTCAATATATCTGGCAGGGCCCTGGCAATTTCTACACGAGTCTCCCTCATAGTCCGAGGGAATATCACATCTGGCCAGGGGATTTATCCACCTTTATTCACTGTAAGGCAGCAAGCACCTCCTCCGCCTTAATTTCCATGTTTTATGACTACTACTTGTTTCCCTTCCTTCCTTATTGAGTAAATAGTGATGTTAAAAAAAACTAAGATTTCTGCCATCTTGTAGGGCTCTACACATAAACAACCATTCTGATCTTTTCTATCCTTTAACTCTTCATATACTTGTAGAAACCCTTCGGGTTTACCTTCACATTATCTGCCAAAACAATCTCATCTTCTTTATGCTTTCCTGCTTTTGAGTATTTACTTATATTTTCTCCTTTCTTCAAGTGCTTCATTAGTTCTTTCTTGCCTATACTTGCTATATTACCTCCTTCTTAACCAGATCGCAAATACCCCTTGAAAACCAAGGTTCTCTTCGCCTGTTAATTTTGCCTTTAATCTTAACAGGAACATGCAAATTCTGAATTCTCCAAATTTGAACTTTGAAGGCCATCCACTTTACTGAACAGAATGAGCTGGGAGATAAAATTCAATTTATTGTCATTGTCTAGTACAACTAGCAGATCTCGGTGCATAGTTAGAAAACTGCCTAACAAAACAGGACTGCACAATTAGTTACTAGAGCTAAGACTTTATACAGCAAGTCAGGTTGAAACAGATTTTAAAATTTTCCATTCATATGGTAAATAACGTTTCTCCTCATCTCGGAAAGCGCTGCAGATTATATGTGCCGCCATCACAAGTCAGGTTCAATGACTCCCCACTGGTGTAAGGAGAGTATACATTGTGCAGTCACTTATGGAGCTTTACTGAACTCCAGCATGTGCCCAGACAAAGCAACTTCCAGACCTCTATAGTTGCTACAAGGACCAGAATAGAGGGTCTGAGTCCTTCCATTCGGCACGATTCTGTAGCTTGCGGTCGCACTGGATGCCTCACTGGCTCAGCTGTTCTACCTTTGGTCCTCGTCCTTCGATACCAGGAACTCCAGCGATGACCCCAAAGAAGTCTGAAAACTACCAAACCACCATGACACAAGTGACTCAACCGTCCACTAGATCGCATCTGCTCTTTCTAGATTTTTTTAAATTTAAATTTTTAATTTAGACATACAGAACGGTAACAGGTCATTTGGCCCAAATGTTCATGCCAACCAATTAACTATACCCCCAGTACATTTCGAAGGATGGGAGGAAACCAGAGCTCCCATGGAAAACCCACACAGACATGGGGATAACATACACACTCCTTACAAACAGTGTGGGATTCAAACCCTGGTCCTGATCACTGGTGCTGTAAAGGTGTTGCGCAAACCACTATCCCATCCGTGCCGCCCAACCCTTTTTATTTCCACAAAATTTGCCTTCCTCCAAGTTAGAATCTCAACATGCAAACCAGACTTATCCTTTTCCATCATTAACTTGAAGCTAATGACACTATGGTCACTGGACCTGAAATATTTGCCTACACATGCATCTGTCACCTGACCTGTCTTGTTCACAATAGGAGATCAAGTACTGCATCCTCTCCAGTTGGTATCTCTATATATTGATTCAGAAAACTTTCCTGAACACATTTCACAAACTCCAAGCCTTCCAACCCTTTCACAGTATTGGAATCCCAGTCAATATGTGGAAATATCTATTATCACAACTTTCTGCTTCTTGTACTGGTCTGTTATCTCCACAGATTTGCTCCTCCAATTCTCTCTGATATTGGGCGGTCTATAATACAACCCTATCACTGTGGTCTCACCTTTCCCATTCCTCAACTCCATCCATGTGGCCTCTGTAGACGAGCCCACGTTAATTGTGTTATTATGTAAAAATCTCTTTTCTGATATTTGGCTGTGAAATTTTTTGTAATATTATCAGATGTTCTCCATGAACCGTTGCCACTGATGCAATTCAAATAACCGAATGTGACCAATGTCTTTCCCAATATTCCAGTGTCAATGTTAAACAGTAATTAATTTCTGCTTTTTGAGATTACCAGTCATTTTCAAGGTGTTTTGTGGATGGAATTTCACAAGATTGTAGAATTGAACAAGGCCGTGGAAGAAAAATCTTTTTTTTTGAAATGCATTTTTATTCTTGGGACATTGCAAAACAGTTTACATTCAAAGAGATTGGGGTGCAGGTCCATGACTCCTTGAAAGTGGCCAGGCAAGTAGATAAGGTGGTTTGGGGGGGAAAAAAAAGGTGTGCTTTCCTTTTGGGGCATTGAGTACAAGAGCAAAAAGCCATGACTTTTAGAGACAAAAAGTCTATAAACTTTGGTTCTGACGCACTTAGAGTATTGTGTGCATTTCTGGTCACCCCATTTCAGGAAGGATGTGGAGGCATTGGAAAAGGGACAGAAGATAATTACCAGAATACTGCCTAGATTAGAGGGGAGAGGTTGGATAAAAGTGGGTTGTTTAATTCTGATGGAAGCCCTGAAAGAAATTTGTATAATTAAGAGATGCAAAGATAGGATAGACAGTCAGAATGTTTTTTCCCAGGATGGAAGGTGAGGGAGGGAGAGTTTAAAGATGTTCAGGGAAAGTTTTTTTTGTCAAGTGTGATGATTGCCTTGAACACAATGTCTCTTACAGTTCGCTCTATCTTGTCAGTCTAAATAATGTGCTGAGGCCTTGTACTCAGAGCTTGGGTTTGTAGCCTGCTGAACAAATGGTGGACAATCAGAGAATTACAGAGAAAGCGTTGGATCTCAGCATTATTTTTCCCTGTCATTAATTGGCAGAGCCGACTTCATGGTTCTCTGAGTCCAGCAGAAACATCGTAATGTCGTCGACACCCTGTCTATGGTGAAACTTTAATAAGGCAGCTGTGCATATTGATTGTACAGGTTCACTTAAAGCAGCTGATTTTGTTAAGAGTTGGGTTTGGCTGTTGTCACTTCATGCATTGCCAAAGTTGTTAAACACTGGCTTCATAGATTATAATGGCATAATGCCTGAAGAAAGACAAATTTCTTGTTTCTTACTGATAATTGTGTTCCTGCAATACTCTGATAATCTATTCTGTACACTAGAATCAACTACTAAATGCCTTTACTTTCTAGAGTCTGAAGAGATTTGGCATGTTGTCGAATACTCTATCAAACTTTTACAGGTGCACTGTGGAAAGTTTGCTCATTTGTTGTAGGCAGCCTGGTTTGGAAATGCAAGTAATTACAAGCCCAGGAACACAAAAGGCTGCATGCAGAAGGTACAAATCTAGCCAGGTCCATCACAGGCACTGATCTCCCAACTGTTGAATGCATCTTTGTGAGGCACTCCCTCAAGAAGGCAGGCAACAAGATCAAGGACTATCGTCACCCTGGTCGCAATCTCATTTGGAAGGAAGTACAGAAGCCTGAAGTTCAGCTGCTCTTGGTTCAAGAAAAGTTTCTTTCCAACAGCTATCAGGCTCGTGAACATCCCCTTGTTACATTAATCATGGACTGCTCTGACACCACAAAGGGACTGTTATCCCTATTGCAGTCATTTTATTGCACCAGGATAACTGGATATTTATTATCTATTGTATATTTTTAATTAATGGCTACTATAGATTTTAGCCTTTATTTTGCAAAGTACCTGTTCATCTGCAGTAAGAAAGAATTTTGGTGCATGTTACATTATACAGTGTGTTTGACAATAAACATGTCATCAAGTGGCTAAGGCGCTGTGAGCAATTCCACAGTTGTATGGTGATCCTTCTCTTTTTTAACTTCATATTGCTTGGGTTGTGCTTCTCTTTGCTCGGTGCTGGTTTTGAAAGCTAGGAGTACAGTGAGAAAGTTATGGATAGGGCAGACAAGTGATCCAGCACACCAGAGAAAGGGAAAGACTTGTCAAAATCTAAAAATTGATCCATCACTTTGACTGAAAAGATTCTGAGCAAGTTGGTTGCTTGAAAATAACTTTCAGATATATTTTTCTTTGGGGGAGAAATAACGGATGTTGGAGATTAACAGATTGGTTATTTGAGGAACTTGCTTTAGTATACAATCTTGGAATTGTTATCTTGAATTTGCAAACAAGTGTGATTTGCTTGTAATTATACCCTATGCTTCACTTACACTTCGAAGTAACTGATCTGGTGACCTTTCTATCCACTCACTGCAGGATTGAATGTCCTCTGGTCACTTTGTACTGACTTCCTATGCTCAGCTTAATCAGCCCAGACTAACTCTTCCCACTAGTGCCATACAGAGGTTCACAGGTCATGACTTCTCATTTGCTAAATTGTGAAGATTAATCTGAGTGAGGTCACGGGTTGGTTGACACCCCATCCTGATGTCATGAATACTCCCAACGTTGGCCTCAAAGCTGCTACTTACACCCTTTTAATTAGTGCTAGATGTTAAAATACTTAATAGAAAAGTTACAAGACCAGAGAACATGACCAAGTGTAAATATAGTTTGCATCTTAGGTTAGGGTCATTGGATATTTTCAGACTGCAAAAACCAGTTAAAGTCAGTCTGTGAAAGGGTGTCTCTAACATTATGCAGGAATTGCAACAGTTTACATTTGTATTTTGATTTGCCACTAGACTGAGGTGCTCTAACCCCACTTCAGGTTTCTACCTTTGTTCACTTTTTGGTATTATCTGTTTGCACCTGGTCCATGTGCACCCGGCATGTTTTTTCCCAAAATGAATATGAGACTACTCTTCCTCGAGCATGTCATCACCTCTGATATGGTCCAAATGCAGATGCCTTATCTGTATTGGATTCCATGCAGAACCTTAAACCATGCATCATCTGTGCAAAGAGGGCACGTTTTAAGACCAGAAGACATAGGAGCAGAAATAGGCTATTCGGCCCATCGAGTCTGTCCTGCCATTCAATCACCAGCTGATCCATTTCCCCACTCAGCTCCACTGCCTGGCCTTCTCCCCATAACCTTTGATGCCCTGGCTAATCAAGAACTTATCAATCTCTGACTTAAATGTACCCAATGACTTGGCCTCCACAACTGCCTGTGGAAACAGATTCCACAGATTTACTACCCTCTGGCCACATGAAAAAAAATCCCCTGTATCATAGGGGCAGTGTGGTTAGCATTGAAGATAGCACAATGCTTTGTAGCACCAGCGATCCAGGCTCGAATCCAGAACTGTTTGTATGTTCTTCCTGTGTCTGCGTGAGTTTTCTGTGTTCAGTTTCCTCCCATTTTTCAAAAAAACAAACGGGGTTGTACGTTAATTGGGTGTAATAATTGGGCGGCATGGGCATGTGGGCTGGAAGAATATGCTGTATGTCTACATTTAAATTTAATATTTAAATCCCTGTTCTAAGCAACCCTAACCCTTCAACCCTGAAGTCTTGTCCAAGACTCTTTCTACACTATTCTGTCCACACCTTTCAACATTTGAAATGTTTCAATGAGATCACTCCTCATTCTTCTAAATTCCACTGAGTCCAAGGCAAGAGCTGTCAAACGCTCCTCATATTATAACCCTTTCATTCCCAGAATCATCCTTGTGAACCCCTCTCAACCTTCTCCAGTGTCAGCACCTTATCTCTTAAATGAGACGCCAAACACTCAGTACCTTATAAAGCCTGAACTTCACATCCCTGCTCTTGTATTCTATTCCTCTTGAAATGAACGTCAGCATCACATTTGCCTTCTTCACCACCGACTCAACCTGCAAGTTTTAACTGCAGGCAATCCTGCACGATGACTCACAGGTCCCTTCTGGGATATTAATCTAAGTCCTCCTGCAGCCTCCTTGTTTCCTCAACTCTACCTGCTTTTCCACCTACCTTTGTATCATTGGGCCAAAAAGCCATTCATTCCAAAATCTTAATCTTTGATATACATGGTGAAAGGAAATGGCCCTAACACTGACCCCTGTGGAACACCACAAGCAACTGGCAGCCAAGCAGAATATGATTCCTCTATTCACTGGATGTCAGTGCATGTGATCATACTCAAAATTTCATTGAAAACAGAACATTCAAGCCCACGATGTTGTGCTGACCCATATATTCCTTAAAAAAAAAGTACTAAACCAAGTAGGGAGCTACCCCGTAACCCTCTATTTTTCTTCCATCCATGTGCCTGTCGAAAAGTCTCTTAAAGCTCCTAATGTTTCAGCCTCCACCACCATCCCTGGCAAGGCATTCCGGGCATCCACAATTCTCTGTGTAAAAATAAATAAATAGATAGATCCTACCCCTGACGTTTCCCCTCAACTTCCCTCCCTTCACTTTGTGCACATGTCCTCTGGTGTTTGTTATCCCTGCCCTGGTAAACAGGCGCGAGCTGTCCATCCTATCTATGCTTCTCATCATCTTGTAGCCCTCTATTATGTCTCTACTCCTTCTATACTCCAAAGAGATGAAACCCAGCTCTGCTAACCTTGCCTCATAAGACTTGTTTCCCAATCTAGGCAATATCCTGGTAAATCTCCTCTGAATCCTCTCTATAGCTTCCACATTCTTCCTGTAATGAGATGACCAGAACTGAACACAATCATGTTGCAACATGACAATTCTCTACTCTTGAACTCAGTCCCCCTATTAATGAATCCCAGCATCCCAGAGGCCTTTTTAACTATCTTATCAACCTGTGTGGCAATCTTAGGGATGTATGGATTTGAACCCCAAGGTCCCTCTGTTGGAGCGCCTGGTTTATCCTTCCAAAATGCATCACCTCACACTTCTCCAGATTGAACTCCATCTGCCACTTCTCCGCCCAACTCCGTATCCTGTCCATGTTCTCTTGTAACCTTTAACATTCTGCTCCATCCACAACTCCTCCAACCTTTGTGTCATATGCAAACTACTGTATTTGATGACAAATATCCCCTGGGTCTTATACGAAGGTGAAATTAGGGTGATAATAATGAGTAATTCCGACAGTGATCATTATTGCTGCATGGCTCACTGGCATCACCGCCGTCTATCGTTGGGGTCTAGTAGCGGGCTGTTGGGGGGAGTGCAGCGGTGGGATCAGTGTGGGGGCTGGTGGTGGGCTGTGGGGAGACTCCTGGCGGCCTGCTCTCTTCCAGCAGCCCGCTGTTGCACCCCGCACTGGTCCCACCCTCCCACTCCCCCCGAGAGAGCAGGGCAGAGGAACTAGTGGGGGGTGTAACAGCGGGCTGCTGGCAGAGAGCAGGCGGGGGGACCAGTGCGGGGATCGACAGTGGGCTGGCTACCAAGAGGAGCAGGCAGTGGGACCAGCGTGGGGTCTGACAACAGCAGTTTATTTTTATAAAATGCTTTCTGCTTTTGTTTTCTCTCGTAAATTACAGCAGTTTATTTATTAAAAATATTTTTCCTGTTGTCTGTTATTTGGAATACTGTAGCTATGTATTTCAATAACATTAAATTCTTGCCTGTAAATACACTAAAAAAAAATCTTAATACTCCCTTCTGAATTGGGGGGTTGTCTTGTATGCTATCAAATTTGTTAATCTAACTCTTCCCTTCCTCACACCCATAAACCTCTATTTTTCTTTACATTCATGTGCCTAAGAGTCTTTTAAATGTCTCTATTGTATTACACTCAGGCACCACCTGGGCACTGCATTCCAGGCACCACCACTCAGTGTAAAATATATAGATAAATAAAAATTACTCTGACATCTCCCCTCACCTGAAATAGACATCCTCTGGTATTTACTACTTTTGCCCTGGGAAAATGGTTCTGACTGTACCTCAATTTTATACACCTCAAATAAGTTACCTCTCAATCTTTATTGCTCCAAATAGAAAAGTCCAAATAATGCAAGTCTTTCTGAAAAAAGATACTGTTAAAAATAATTTTATTGCACATATTGTTTGTCATATTGATTGTACAATGTACATTTGCATCAATGTTCTTGCTTCCGCTGAGCAGATATTTTGTAAAATAATTTATAAAAATCAACTTCAATAGTACATTTAATTAAATTAAAAAGATACAATAAATATCCAGTTATCCCTAGTGCATAAAAAAACTACCGTGGCTAAATTCCAAATTTCATTTGTTAAAATTGATTGAGCTGTGGCAAAGAAATGTATTGCAATTACTTGGAAATCTGACTCCCCTCTACAGATACAGATAGCCTGATGGAAGACAGAGATGAACAGTTCTATTCCTATGGAAAAAAGAACATACAATTTAAAGAACAAATATGATGTAATTTATAAAAAATATGGCAATCATATTTGGACTATATAAGGGGCCAAGTATAATAAAAAAAGTGTTACTATTAATAAAAATGTGGCTGCCCCAGTGGAGACTCTTTTAAACCCAACTGTAAGTCCTGATGGTGTACGGATTTAGACTACGAAAGGGGGTGGGAGGGAAGGGATTGTTTAGTAAGAAATCAGATGGTGGAGGGGAAGAAGTTGTTTTTGTACCATTGGGTGTTCCTCTTCAGACTCCTGAACCTGTTTCCTGCAGTGAAAAGAAAACATGGCCTGGGTGGTGAGGGTCCTTGATGATGGAGGCTGCTTTCTTGAGACAATGCCTCTTAAAGGTGTCCTTAACAGATTGAAGACTAATGTCCATGATGGCTGTGTTTACAACCCTCTGAAGCTTTTTCCTGTACACCTCCATACCAGACAATGATGGAACCAGTCAGAATGCTCTCCTCGTAACACCAGGAGAAATTTGCAATAGACTTTGGTAACATACCAAATCTCTGCAGACTCCTTATAAAATATAGCTGCTGGCGAGCCTTATTCATGATTGCGTGGACATGACGGCCCCAGGATAGATCTTCAGACATGTTGAAGTTTCAATTGCTGAATCTTCAATGAGGTCTGATTTGTGATCTCCTGATTTCCTCTTCCTGAAGTCCACAATCACTGGGATGCTGGGATTCATGCTGGGGGATTGAGTTCAAGGGTCGAAAAGTCATGTTGTAACCCTACAAATCTCTGGTGAGACTACACTTAGAATATATTGTTTAGTTTTGGTCACCTCATTACAGGAAGGATGTGGAAGCTATGGAGAGTGTGCAGAGGAGATTTACCAGGACATTGGCTGAAAAAGAAAATAAGTCTTATGAGGCAAGGTTAGCAGAGCTGGGATTTTTCTCTTTGGAGTGAAGAAGGATGAGAGGTGACTTAACAGAGGTCTACAAGGTTCTGAGAGGCATAGATAAGGTAGATAACCAGTGCCTTTCTGTCAGGGCAGGAACAGCAAACACCAGAGAACATATATAAAAAGTGAAGGGAAGGAAGTTTTGGGGAGACATGGGCAACCTTTTTACACAGAGAGTTGTTGGTGCCTGGAATGTCTTACCAGGGTTGGTGGTGAAGGATGAAACATTAGGGGCATTTAAGTGACTCATAGACAGGCACATGGATGGAAGCAAAATAGAGGGTTACAAGATAGGAATACGTAGGTCAGTACAACATTGAGGGCCGAAGGACCTATACTGTGCTGAGGCATTCTATTGTCTATATAATTCCTTAGTTTTGCTAACACTGAGTGCAAGGTTGTTGTGACATCGCTCAACGAGCTGATCTCTCTCCCTCCTGTACACTTTCTTATTGCCGTCTGTGATTCTGCCGACAACTGTGGTGTCATCGACAAATTTGTAGATGGCATTTGAATTATGCCTAGTCACACAAATAGTAAATACTTGAGAAATTAGTCTTGTGCTTTCTAGGTGAATGTGTTCCTAACGCGCTGCAGAAGTTGACTCTGAGCCTGAACCATGCAAATTGACAGAACAAGCTCCCTTTATAATTTTCTGCTTTCTCGTAACTGCTGACCTTCACTTTCTGTAGTGATCTGGTCGAGCTGTGATGTAGCACAGGGGGAGGCTTGTGTCCATCATGCCTGACTCTTCGATGAGGTCTGATGTGGAAGAAGGGCATCTCAGTTTGTCATCAGTCATAGAATGGTACAGGATCAGGACCTTCAGCCCACGTGTTTGTGCTGAACCTGATGTCCAAATCAAAGTAAAACTCTGCTTGATAGATATCCCGAGATCCACTTCGTATTCACGTCGATCCAAAAGCCTCTTAAATACCTCTACTGTATCTGCTTCACCACCTACTATGCTCTGTATGTGGGGGAAAAAATAATTTGCTTTGTCCTCCCTCTCACCTGAAACACATTCTTGAGTGTGTAATGCTTGCACCTTGGGGAAAAGATTTTGACTGTTCACACTATTAACGCCTCCAGGATTTTATAAACGTCTATGAGGTCACCTACATTATCCCCATAACCTCTAAACCAGGCAACACTTCTGTACCCTTTCCAAAGCCTCCACATCCTTCCTGTGATGAGACAACCAGAATTGTGGACAGTATTATAAATGTTGCCTATAATACTGCAGAACTTCAAGACTATTTCCTTGCGGTTGTACCCAGTGAAGCCAAGCAGAGCACATGCTTTCTTTACCACCCTATCTCCTTTCAGTGAGCCATGGACCTGGATCCCATGTGCTTCTGCACGTCATTTTGTGAGAGTCCTGCCATTAACGCCATACGTTCCCTTACATTTGACCTCCCAAAGGGGAACACTTCACACTTGTCCGGGTTGGACTCCATTTGCCATGTCTCCACCTATCTCTCTAAGGTTTGTCAATGCCTCGACTTCCTCAGAAGTTTCTGGAGATTTGGCATGATGTTGGAAATCCTGGCAAATTTCTACATGTGCGCGCTGGGAGTTGTGCTGTCCGGCTGCATCAAGGTCTGGTACTCCTGAGCGTAAAGCCCTGCAAAAGGTAGTATACACAGCTCAGGATATCACAGATAAAACCCTCCCCGCCTTTGAGAACATCAACAGGATTGCTGTTGTCGGAGAGCAGCAGCAATCATCAAGGATCCCCACTACTTGGCACACGCTCTGTTCTCGCTGTTACCATGAGAAAAGAGGTATAGGTGAAATAAGTCGCGCACCACTAGGTCCAGGAATAGCTGCCACTCCTCCACCATCAGACTCCTCAACAACAAACTCAATCAGAGACTTATTTAAGAAATTGTGTTGGTGTGAGCAGTGGAAGAAACCCAGCCACCACGTTGAGGGTCGTTAACGGCTGTTTTTATTTGCATTCAGCGCGCGCCCCTTTAAGGGCAGCAGGAGCTCAGTCACCTGGTACATTGTGACGTCATCATCGCTGCCCAGGGTGGGCGCTGGAAGGGAGGCTGGAGTCCGATAGAAACGTCTGACGACGCCATTTCCCCATGGCTGCCCCGCCACGAGGCGATTCAAGTGTGGCCGGTTCGCCATGAGGACGTGCGCCGCCACACACCCTTACTTTTGCACTTTATTTTTTTTCTCCCTGAATTGCACAGTTTGTTTATTTACATTTCTCTATTTGTTTACATGTGTACATTGAATCAGATTTTTTTTAGACTGCAATAAGTGGTCATTCTGCCACACCCGCAGGAAAAAGAATCTCGGGGTTGTATGTGACGCAATGTATGTACTCTGACAATAAATCTGAATTTGGTGTTGGAGAAGGTTCAGAGCAGATTTACTGGAATGATGTCAGTAATGAAAGAGTTAATATATAAGGACCTATTATCTACTCTTAGACTGGACTCTTAGGAGTACAGAAGGATGAAGGGGGACGTCATGGAGGCATTTTGAATGCTGAAAGGCCTGAACAGAGTCGAAGTGGCATGTTTCCCAAGGTAGGAATCTAAGACGAGGGCATAATTGCAGGATAAAAGGGCATCAATTTAAATCTGAGATGTAGAAACAAAAATTGAGTCAGCGGGTCATGAGACTGTGGAACTTGTGGAAGCAAGGTCGTTGGGTGTATTTAAGGGAGAGATTGACAGCTAGTTGATTAGTCAGGGCATCAAGGGTTTTGGGGAGAAGGCCAGGAGTGGGGCTGAGTGGAAGCTCATGATTGGAATGGCAGAGCAAACTCAATGGGCCATTGGGCTTACTTGTGGTCCTCTGTCTTGTGAATAAATTCTTGTGCTTCAGCTCATTTTCTGATCTATTGTCCACATATTCTAAGCAATAAAAAAAATCTAACTTAAAATGTTAACTTGATCTGTGACTTCAGCAGCCAGCTGTGAGAGTGGGATCAGATTTCCACTCTCTCCCATGAAGACATCACTCTGACCTTGCTCTATTTTTCTCTGCATTAGATCTACGAAGGCCAGGTGCAAGTAAAATATTGCTTCCCTAGTTCTGTACTTCATCATTCTTGATTAGTGTTTGGCTTTTTGGTATTTGTGCATTTGGACACCTAAAATTCAAGTTTATTTTCACATACTGAGGTACAGTGAGAAGGCTTTTCGTGTGAGCAATGAAACCACTTAGTCCTCTGACGTGAGGAAAAGTGTGTTTTGTGATCAAGACTCTAAAAGTTCTTGTCTTCCTGTTTGCCTCTGCTCATTGGAGAGGTGCCGTCAACAAAAAATCCAAATGTAAGATAAATGAACACAAAACTCAACTGGTCAAACAGTGTACTTTATATAACAAAAATAAAGATACAGAACCAGCGTTTCAGGCTTGAGCCCTTCATCAAGGTGTGAACAAAATGTGGGAAGGCGCCTGTTTGGGTGAAGAAGGGACTTCCTGTCAGACCATCTGCGTGCCACATTTTCCTGTTCCATCTATCGACACTTCAGAATCTCCAGGAGCAAGACATCTCTGACTTGGAAGGGCTGTCTACAAAGAAGATGCTTTAAATACCCACTCCCTGCTTAATCAGTGTGCTATTGCTATAACACACTTAGAAGCTTAGAACATTATTGCACAGTACAGGCCCTTCGGCCCACGATGTGATGCCCATGCATATTTACCTACCTAAAAAAACCGAAACCCTCCCTTCCTCATAACCCTCAATTTTTCTTTCATCTATTGGCTAGTCTCAGAGTCTCTTAAATACCCCTATTGTTTCAGCTTCCACCACCACCCCAGGCAATGTATTGCAGGCACCCTAAGCTCTCTGAAAAATAATTTACCCCTGATGTCTTCCCGAAACTCCTTCCTTCACTTTGTACAGATGTCCTCTCATGTTTGCTACTCCCATCCTAGGAAATGGCTGTCTGCCTTATCGATGCCTCTCAAAATCTTGTAGACCTCTATTTAGTCTATTGACAACCCACAATATCTTCTCAGTCCATACACTGCACCTTCAAAACTGAGGGTGAATGAGTGTGTGGAAACAGTAACATGTCCAAAACTCATTATTGAGCCTACTGTCATTTTGGGAGCTTCTTCACCTTGCAACCTATACTGAATTAATCTCGCCACCATCTCACAAGGTAGCTAGAACCAAGGCAATTGCACCACTTTGGAAGAACAGTTGAAAGTTGTGTTGAATCATTTTTTTGAGAGGTTTGTCTATATAATTAAGCAAAGGTATATTGCAGTAGTTATATCTTTTTATTTAGAGGGTGGATCCAAAAGATAAACTTGTTAAGAGATTAAAAAGGTAGTTCTACCAAAAGGTCTACTTTGGTAACTCAGTTTTCTTATTAAGCAAGTTCACGTTCATTGTCACATTATACAGTGAGAAGGGTTTGCTCCATGAGCAGTTCAGCAGGTTAACTCTAAAGTGCACATTACAGTGTGTAGTGTTATAATAATAGATCAAGCTTTCATTCAAAGCATTAAGTTAGATAAGTGGCCAGGTCCAGGCAAGATTTACCCAAGGCAACTGTGGGAAGTGAGGGAGAACATTGCTGAGCCACTGGCGATGATCTTTATATTGTCACTAGGGACAGGAAAAGTATGGGGGGGTGGTGGGGAGGATTGGAGAGTTGCAAATGTTGTTCTCCTGTTCAAGAAAGGGAGTAGTGACATCCCAGGGAATTATAGATCAGTGAGTCTTACTTCAGTGGTAGGCACGCTGTTGGGGAATATCTTGAGAGATAGGATTTTCAGGCATTTAGAAGTTGAAGGGTGGGTTAGTAAGTCTGCCGATGACACCAAAGTTTGTGGTATTGTGGAGGGTTGCCAGAAGTTACAGAGGGACGTTGATAGGATGCAGTGCTGGGCTGTGAAGGGCAGATGGAGTTTAACCCAATAAAGTGTGAAGCGGTTCATTATGGTATACAAATTTAAAGGCAGAATACCGTGTAAATGAGAGAACTCTGAGCAGTGTGGATGAATTGAAAGACCTTGGGGTCCATGTCCACAGGACACTCAAAGCTACTGTACAGGCTGATAATATTGTTAAGAAAGCGTATGGTGTGTTGATTTTTATTAACCATGGGATTCAGTTCAAGATCTGTGAGGTAATGTTGCAGCTCTATAAGACCTTAGTTAAACCCTACTTGGAATATTATGTTCCCTTCTGGTCACCTCACTACAGGAAGGATATGGATGCTATAGAAAGGACGCAGAGAAGATTTACAAGGATGCTGTCCAAATTGGAGAGCGTGCCTTGTGAGGATAGATTGAGTGAACTTGGCCTTTTCTCCTTGGAATGATGGAGGATGAGGGGAGACCTAATAGAGGTGTACAAGATGATGAGAAGCATTGATGGCCAGAGGCTTTGTCCCAGGGCTGAAATGGCTAACATGAGGGGGCATAGTTTAAAGTGTTTCGGGGCGTACACAGGGAGGATGGAAGAGGTAAGTTCTTCACACAGAGAGTGGTGGGTGCATAGAACGTGCTGCTGACAACAGTGGGGGTTTGGGACAATTGGATCTTTTAAGAGACTATTAGATAGGCGCATGGAACTGAGAAAAATGGAGGGTTTTTAGAGTCGGGAAATTCTAGGCAGTTGTTAGAGTAGGTGATTGGGCCGAAGGGCTATACTGTGCTGTAGATTTCTGCTTTATGCTCTTTGTTCCTTTCCGTTCACCAGGGCAAGCTGCTGGTAGAGAGTCTCTGCAGCCATTTCCTTCTCCTAAAAATAAACTTGCTTGACTTTCCTCCCACTTTAACCAGTGAAAGAGAATGTTAGCAGCTGGTTGTCTTAGGCAATTTTCTTCCAATTGTTTCTTGAGCTTCAGAACACTGGCTGTAATATGGTGAATCCTTTCAACCCTGGACTGTGATTGGATCTTTAACTCACTTTCACCAGGCACAGTGAGTCAAAGATGTAAGATGAGCAGGCCCATTCTCAGTCGGTGGATGTGGGTGCAGAATCCCAGGTATGTTCAGCACATCCCAAATGCAATGCAGGGGGAGTGAATAGTGAACCTGTGAGAGGGAAATGATACAATTCTAAAACTTCTGCAGCATCATTTGGGTTATAACGAGTTGATTGCTGTAAGTATATTCCTTCATCTTGCAGCTCATTCTACATTGGGTTGGCATTGATTCAAAGCATGAGACTTGCAGGATTTAGCACTGAGCTGTAAGAATGTTGCTTGCAATATCGTGTTCTATTGAACTGTATACTTGCACCAGTCATCCAGCCGAGTCAGCTTCAATTACGAAACATTTCCTCTCACTAGTATGTTGGAATGTTCAATAAAATGGATTATGAAATGAAATAACAGCAGTGTTTTGAATCTAACCTCTGCAACTGTTCTGACAGAGTTCATTCCAAATCATCATTCAGCCATAGAGTCACACAGCACGGAAACCGATAATTTGGCCCACCATTTCCATAGTTCCATGCCGTTAATCCCATTTTTCAGAATTTAGCCAAGGCAACTCACATGCTCATCTAGCTATTCTTAAATTGCATCAGAGATTTTGCTTTGCACTCAGTCTAGCAGTGTAGTCCTGGTGCTCACCACTCTCTGGGGAAAAAACATCCCCCTCAGTTCCCTCTGAAATCTCCTGAGCCTGTTTCCCTGCTGTTTTACCCCTGGCATCCCAGTTAATTGTCCATCCAGTGTCCCAGGATAGGAAGCTGTTTATACTTTTTCCACCGGGACGCGGACTGTTTTTCCACTGAACACAACTTATTCCTGGGGATCGGAGAGTCTACCTTCAAATGGAATGGATGGAAGTTCTCCTTTTTCCACCGGTTTAATCAGCACGCTGGCATCAGCTGTCGCCAGGGATATGAGAAGGGGTAGAGGAGTACGTGCTAATTGTTTTTCCACTGGGGCCCATAACTGGTTCATTGCTGGGACAAGGTGCAAGTGGAAAAGGGGCTTATGACTTTATTACCCAAAATCTATGTCTAAATTTTATTCACCTTTGATATTGGGAAATTTCATGCAGACCTGTCCACACTGTTCCTAATTTTTAAACGTCCAACTATCGTCTCTTGGCCTCCTTCGCTCCGGAGAACATTGAACTGACTGAAGTGTTCCATCTCTGGCAAGACCTTGTGAATTTCCTCTTCACCCTCTCCCACATGATCACATCTTTCTGATAGTGTGGTGACCAGAGCAGCGCGCATTGCTTCAGCTGAGATTTGACCAATGTTTTATAAAGTTAGATCATAACCTCCCTGTCCTTGTATGCAGAACCCTGACTAATGGATTCCAAGTGCCTTTTTCGTTTTAACCTCGCTATCTACCTGCACTGTCATCTTCAAGGATCTTTGGTCTTCCTCAATTCTCTCTTGAACCATTCCATTCAAGGTGCACGTCCAAGTCTCTTTTGTCCTCCCAAAATTGATCATCTCAGGTTGATTAGGATCAAACTCCACCCTCCTTTTCTCCACTCATTTCACCAATATCACCCTGTAGCTTCAGACTGCTCTTCATACATTGCACCATCAATCTTCACATTCAAGTCTGCTGTTAGATCATGGTGCGCTGCACTGAAACTTCCCCATTTTTCTATCATCAACTAATCCAAATCTCACTTCCCACCATCGAGAGACCCACACACAACCTCCAACCAAAGCAGCAAGTGACATGTCTATTCCTTGTTCAGTATGCATTGTGGCTTTTCCGCTTTGTGGAAATCATAGACTGGGTAGATGAGAGGTTTGTGGAATATTTCCATTCAGTCTGCAAACGTGACCCCTCTTGTTTATTTCTTTGAAATGTCTTGTTTTATCTTGAATTGTTCAGTCCTGACAGAGGCAAGCGGTGCAATTGCAGCACAGCAGTCATGAGATGAGTGATTCAGAGACTCAGACTAACAATCTTAATAAGGAATTCTAATCCCATTATTTCCTAATTATTAAGAATGGTCATTGTCTTTAAAAACCTATGCTAATTGTTGATGGAACAGAGAACATGACAGCGTAGTACACACCCTTCAGCCCTCGATGTAGTGCTCATTATGTAAACCTACTCCACAACAGTCTCATCCAGTGGTTCTCAACCTTTTTCCACTCACCATTTTAAGTATTCCCCATGCCATCGGTGCTCTGTGATTAGTAAGGGATTACTTAAAGTGGTCCTTGGGTCGTAGGTTTTATATCGGAGTGGCCTTCTCCTATGCAGGTTTCCTACCCGGGCTGGAGGGGCCTGCCTCCCCTCCTAGGTTGGACCATACTGCCCGGACGGGGGCCGGGGCCGCCGCTGCTTTCCCTGTGCCTGGACCGGGGCCGCCATCTCCTTTCTGCCTGGACCGGGGCCTCCGCCTGCTTCGCTCTGCCGAGGTCGGGGCCACCGCCTCCCCCTCACTTCTGCCCGGACCGGGGCCTCCGCCTGCCTCACTCGACCGAGGCCGGGGAAAGCTGCTTCAGGACCTTCGTGATGCCATCATCGTCACCCTGTACAAAAACAAAGGCGAGAAATCAGACTGCTCAAACTACAGGGGAATCACGCTGCTCTCCATTGCAGGCAAAATCTTCGCTAGGATTCTCCTAAATAGAATAATACCTAGTCTCGCCGAGAATGTTCTCCCAGAATCACAGTGCGGCTTTCGCGCAAACAGAGGAACTACTGACATGGTCTTTGCCCTCAGACAGCTCCAAGAAAAGTGCAGAGAACAAAACAAAGGACTCTACATCACCTTTGTTGACTTCACCAAAGCCTTCGACACCGTGAGCAGGAAAGGGCTTTGGCAAATACTAGAGCGCCTCGGATGCCCCCCAAAGTTCCTCAACATGGTTATCCAACTCACGAAAACCAACATATTCGGGTCAGATGCAGCAATGAGCTCTCTGAACCCTTCTCCATTAACAATGGCGTGAAGCAAGGCTGCGTTCTCGCACCAACCCTCTTTTCAATCTTCTTCAGCATGATGCTGAACCAAGCCATGAAAGACCTCAACAATGAAGACGCTGTTTACATCCGGTACTGCACGGATGGCAGCCTCTTCAATCTGAGGCGCCTGCAAGCTCACACCAAGACACAAGAGCAACTTGTCCGTGAACTACTCTTTACAGACGATGCCGCTTTAGTTCCCCATTCAGAGCAAGCTCTTCAGCGCTTGACGTCCTGTTTTGCGGAAACTGCCAAAATGTTTGGCCTGGAAGTCAGCCTGAAGAAAACTGAGGTCCTCCATCAGCCAGCTCCCCACCATGACTACCAGCCCCCCCACATCTCCATCGGGCGCACAAAACTCAAAACGGTCAACCAGTTTACCTATCTCAGCTGCACCATTTCATCAGATGCAAGGATCGACAACGAGATAGACAACAGACTCGCCAAGGCAAATAGCGCCTTTGGAAAACTACACAAAAGAGTCTGGAAAAACGACCAACTGAAAAACCTCACAAAGATTAGCGTATACAGAGCCGTTGTCATACCCACACTCCTGTTCGGCTCCGAATCATGGGTCCTCTACCAGCATCATCTACGGCTCCTAGAACGCTTCCACCAGCGTTGTCTCCGCTCCATCCTCAACATTCATTGGAGTGACTTCATCCCTAACATCGAAGTACTCGAGATGGCAGAGGCCGACAGCATCGAATCCACGCTGCTGAAGATCCAACTGTGCTGGGCAGGTCACGTCTCCAGAATGGAGGTCCATCGCCTTCCCAAGATCGTGTTATATGGCGAGCTCTCCACTGGCCACCGTGACAGAGGTGCACCAAAGAAAAGGTACAAGGACTGCCTAAAGAAATCTTTTGGTGCCTGCCACATTGACCACCGCCAGTGGGCTGATATCGCCTCAAACCGTGCATCTTGGCGCCTCACAGTTCGGCGGGCAGCAACCTCCTTTGAAGAAGACCGCAGAGCCCACCTCACTGACAAAAGACAAAGGAGGAAAAACCCAACCCCAACCAACCAATTTTCCCCTGCAACCGCTGCAACCGTGTCTGCCTGTCCCGCATTGGACTTGTCAGCCACAAACGAGCCTGCAGCTGACGTAGACATTACCCCTCCATAAATCTTCGTCCGTGAAGCCAAGCCAAAGAGAAGACTTAAAGTGGTATGTAAGTGGCAAGAAAATGTTTGAAAACCCCTGTTTTAATGGCCCTCATTGACTCGTTATGTGCACGGTTTCAGAACTCCAAAGGAAATGGGCCAATGACCATTTTTCTCAAGCAAAACATTTGAGTAACAATTGGGTCTAGAGCAGTGGTTCTCAACCTTCCCTTCCCACTCACATCCCACCTTAAGCAATCCCTTACGAATCACAGAGCACCGATGGCATAGGGATTACTTAAACTGGTGAGTAGAACGAGAAAGGTTGAGAACCACTGGTGTATTCCTTTCTTACCTCTCAGCCATAACCCTCTGTTTTTATCACAACCATAAACCCATCAAAGAGTTTTTTGAATATCCCTATTTCCCTATAGTACCACCAGCAATGCATTCCAGGCACCCAAAACTCTGAGTAAAAAAAGCCTACCTCTGAAAGCTCCCCTAAACTTTTTTTCATTAACTTTAAACAGGTGTCCTCTGTTATTTGCTATTGTCATCCCAGGAAACAGGTGCTGGCTGTCGACCCTTCTGGGCCTTTCATAATCTTGTACACTTCTACTAAGTCTTCTCTTGTCCTTCGTTGCTCCAAAGAGAAAGGCCTGAGGCATTTTACACGTACGTGAAGAATAGTGTTCGCCAAGGAGAGGGACTTTGGTGAAAGTAAGGTCAGTTTAGGACAGGATAATGTGCTGCCTAAGAAAAGGAAGTGCGGCATCTTCTTAAAAATATTCAGTTAGATAGGTTCCTAGGACTAGACATGATATACAGGGGTACCAAGACTTCTCAGGAAAATATGAGAATGGGCAATAAACATTGGTCTGCTCGCAGTCCAAATGAGTGCAATTAAATAAAACCTTTCCCAATTGTGACTTATTCCATTCAGTAAATGAAATACAGGTGCTCCCCAACTTACGATGGGGTCACGTTCAAGCAAACCCACCGTAAGTCGAGAAAAATCATAAGCTGAAAAAGAAAACCGCACCTACCATTTTTATAATTAAATTTTGAATACCATTATTCCACACTGAAAAACCATTAATATACACAGCTGAAAGCACACTGGGCATGAAGAATGTTGGAAGCAGTGAACTACAATTCATTGCTGGATGGTGGGGATGCTAAAGCGACAGGATCATCAATTTCACTCGGCAAGCGTGATCGCTATAGAGACGGCAAGCGTGGTTGAGTCAGCATCGCGAGAGTGTACTCTGTACGATACTCTCACGTGATGCTGCCATCGCCCAGCATCGCGAGTGTGTACTCTGTACGATACTCCCACGTGATGCTGCCATCGCCCAGCATCGCGAGAGAGTACTCTGTACGATACTCTCACGTGATGCTGCCATTGCCCAGCATCGCGAGAGAGTACTCTGTACGATACTCTCACATGATGCTGCCATCGCCCAGCATCGCGAGAGTGTACTCTGTACGATACTCTCACGTGATGCTGCCATCACTCGCGAGAGTGTACTCTGTACGATACTCTCACGTGATGCTGCCATCGCCCAGCATCGCGAGAGAGTACTCTGTACGATACTCTCACGTGATGCTGCCATCGCCCAGCATCGCGAGAGTGTACTCTGTACGATACTCTCACGTGATGCTGCTATCGCCCAGCATCGCGAGAGAGTACTCTGTACGATACTCTCACGTGATGCTGCCATCGCCCAGCATCGCGAGTGACCAGCGTACCGCATATCGCAAGCGCGAGAACAGATCGGAATTCAAAATTGAATACAGATTCAAGCCATCATAATTTCAAAAATCCTAAATCTGACTCATCGTAAGTAGGGGAGCACCTTGTAGTCCATTTTAAAGCTATAAAGAGTTACAGAAGAAACAAGTGCAAGACAATTCAGTGTCAGGGCTGGCAGCTTTGACCTACTGCCCATAGCAATCCAATGATCTGCATCTCTGGAATAATTGCAGACCTCCTGGGGTGTACATCTATAAAATTGTGGTGAAGAAATTACAGTATTTACCTGGTACAAGGTCTGGTCAAAAGATTGACTTATGGACACCCCCCAGACCTCTCCCATCCAATTTATTCTTAAAACCTAAGAGTGAGAATGCATTTACCACGTTGAATGGCAATTCGTTCCACACTCCCACCACTCTCCCTTAACTCTTTCCCCTTTCACTCTTTCGTATTTATCTCTCCTAACCTGTGGAAAGAGCCTGCTCGCATTTACTCTGTCTCTATCTGTCATAATCTTATCATAATTTTGTAAACATCCTTCAAATCTCCCCTCATTCTTCTATACCCCAAGAAATAAAGTCCTAATCTGTTTAATCTTTCCCTGTAACTCAACTCCTGAAGACCCAGCAACATCCTAGTAAATCTTCTCTGCACTCTTTCAACCTCACTGATATCCTTCCTGTAGTTAGGCAGCCAGTACTCCAAATCTGGCCTCACCAATGTCTTATACAAGCTCACCATAACATCCCAACTCCTATACTCTGATTTATGAAGGCCAAGATGCCAAAAGCTTTCTTTACAATCTTGTCCACCTGTGACGTCACTTTCAGGGAATTATATATCTGTCTTTCCAGATCACTCTACTCCTCTGCACTCCTCAGTGTTCTATTTACTGTGTATGTCCTACCTTGGTTTGTCCTTCCAAAATGCAGCACCTTGTGGTGGTGTGAGCAGTGGAAGAAACCCAGCCACCACGTTGAGGCTCGTTAACGACTGTTCTTATCCAAATGCAGCGCAGCAGGAGCTCAGTCACCTGGAACATTGTGACGTCATCATCGCTGCCCAGGGTGGGCGCTGGAAGGGAGGCTGGAGTCAGAGAGAAACCTCTGACGACGCCATTTCCCCATGGCTGCCCCACCACGTGGCCATACAAGTGGGGCCGGTTCGGCTTGAGGATGTGCGCCGCCACAACCTCATACTTGTCTGCATTAAACTCCATCTACCATTTCCTGGCCTATTTTTCCATTTGGTGCAGATTCCACTGCAAGCTTTGAAAGTCTTCCTCACTGTCCACAACACCCCCAATCTTAGTGTCATCAGTAAACTTGCTGATCCAATTCACCACATTATCATCCAGATCATTGATATAGACAACAAACAACAATTTTCTCAGCATCAATCCCTGATGCACACCACTAATCACAGGCCTCCAGTCCAAGAAGCAATCATCCACTATCATTCTCTGTCTTCTCTTCTTCAGCCAATTTTGAATCCACTTTAGAACCTCTCCATGGATACCTAGTTTCTAAACCTTCTGAACTAACCTCAAGTCATTTTGTCTTCTTATCATTTTTTTCATTTTAGGGGGTGGAGGTCCGCGGTCGGCCCTCTCTGTTATGTTCCATGTACGGTTCCCAAATTTGTTCAAATAATGTGACTTTATTTTTTAAATTATGTTATTTTTTTCCAGTGGAATACATTTATTCATTTCCATGTACCATTGCTGTACTCTCAGGCTCTCTTCTGATTTCCAGGTTGACATTATACATTTTTTTGCTACAGCTAAGGCTATCACAATAAATCTTTTTTTCACTTCATCCAGTTTGAAGCCTAATTTTACATAGAAGAAAGATCTCTGTATTTTTTGGGATGTTGCTTTTTGTGATTTAGATCTTCCCAAAACTTTTCCACTTTCTCACATGCCCAAATTGCATGTCCTGTTGTTCCCGTTTCCTTCTTACAGCGAAAAGATCTATCTGATAATGTTGGATCCCATTTTTAATATCCATTTACTGTCACCTTCACCAATGGTTCATTATATAATGCTTTAATCCAATTAATATATTTTTCTGGTAGATTGAACCTCTGTAATACTTTGAATAAATAATTCCATTCTACAGTGTCAAAGGCTTTTTCTGCATCTAAAGCAACAGCCACTGTTGGCATCTTATTTCCTTGAACTGCATGAATTAAATTAATAAATTTACAGACATTATCTGCTGTTCGTCTTTTCTTAATAAATCCAGTTTGATCTTGTTTTACTATTTTTGGTACACAATCGGCCAATCTGTTTGCTAATAATTTTGCTATTATCCTATAATCTGAATTAAGTAGAGACATTGGTCTATATGATGCTGGTGTTAGTGGATCTTTCCCCGTCTTTGGTATTACTGTAATTATTGGTGTCTTACATGAATCTGGCAGGTTTTGTGTTTCTTCTATCTGGTTCATTACTTCCAGGAGAGGAGGAATTAATAAGTCTTTAAATGTTTTATAGAATTCTATTGGGAATCCATTCTCTCCAGGCGTTTTATTGTTTGGCAGCTTTTTTAATATATCCTGTACTTCCTCCATTTCAAATGCTCCTCTTCTTGCAATTTTGGCAGTTCACTTTTAGCTAAAAACTCTTCTATTTTATCATATTTCCCCTCATTCTCAGTTTGATACAGTTGTTCTCATTGATCTCCAATGGATTATATGTAATTTGTTTGTCTTTTTTCCTTGATGCCAATACAGTTCTTTTAGCTTATTCTGTTTTAAGTTGCCAGGCTAATATTTTGTGTGTTTTTTCTCCTAGCTCAGAATACTTTTGCTTTATTTTCATTATGTTCTTCTCAACCTTATACATTTGTAATGTTCCATATTTTATTTTTTTGTCTGCCAATTCTCTTCAGGGATTTATATACCTTTATTCTCTGTAAGGCAGCAAGCACCTCCTGCTCGTTAATCTCTATATGTTCCACGCCACAACTGCTTGTTTCCCATTCTTCCTTATTCACTCTGCCAGTCTCCTGAGTAAACACTGATGCAAAAAAACTATTTAAGTCGTTGCAATGAAATCCATATGAGGTTTCCAAATCTTACCAAAATTTTCTGGTTGATTCGGTAAATTATGCGTTATTTTCTCTAATGGTATACAGTTTACTAGTTCCATTTGCCATCTTTTCAACCCCACATTATTGTTCTATTTCCACGTTACAGCTATACATTTCTTTGCTATTGCTAATGCTACACTTAGAAACTTCTTCTGATAAATATCTAATTTTAAATCAAGAATTACTCCTAAAAAAATTTTTGGGATCTTTCAAAACTTGCATTTCGTAACTCGTTCCAATAAAATAGTTGTATCTTCCCAAAACTTTACTATTTTTTCACATTGCCAGACTTCGTGGAAAAAAGTTCCTACTTTATTACATCTAAACATTGATCGGAACAATTTGAATTAATTTCATGTAAAGATTAGCGTATTCAGAGCCGTTGTCATACCCACACTCCTGTTTGGCTCCAAATCATGGGTCCTCTACTGGCATCACCTACAGCTCCTAGAATGCTTCCACCAGCGTTGTCTCCGCTCCATCCTCAACATTCATTGGAGCGACTTCATCCCTAACATCGAAGTCCTCGAGATGGCGGAGGCTGACAGCATCGAATCCATGCTGCTGAAGATCCAACTGCGCTGGACAGGTCATGTCTCCAGAATGGAGGTCCATCGCCTTCCCAAGATCGTGTTGTATGGCGAGCTCTCCACTGGCCACCGTGACAGAGGTGCACCAAAGAAGAGGTACAAGGACTGCCTAAAGAAATCTCTTGGTGCCTGCCACATTGACCACCGCCAGTGGGCTGATATCGCCTCAAACTGTGCATCTTGGCACCTCACAGTTCGGCGGGCAGCAACCTCCTTTGAAGAAGACCGCAGAGCCCACCTCACTGACAAAAGACAAAGGAGGAAAAACCCAACACCCAACCACAACCAACTAATTTTCCCCTGCAGCCGCTGCAACCGTGTCTGCCTGTCCCGCATTGGACTTGTCAGCCACAAATGAGCCTGCAGCTGACGTGGACATTTACCCCTCCATAAATCTTCGTCTGCGAAGCCAATCCAAAGATATGGAGTATAATATAATTGATGTAAAAAATTAAATTGTACCATTTGTTATCTAACATTAATTGTATTAGTTACACTTTCATAACATAATTTTGACCCTACTTCTTCTTGGATTTGTATATTTAAATCTCTTTTCCATCTCAATTTAGATTTAACTAGATCTTTTTTCCGCATAGCCTCTTGCAATTTTATATACATATTAGTAATAAATCTTTTGATAAATGTATCAGTTATTGAATATTCAAATTGACTTTGTTCAGATAATCTGAAATTTGTTCCTAACTTTATTTTTAAATATGATTTAAGTTGATAATAATTAAAAATTGTATTATTTGGTATATTTTACTTATCTTACAATTGGTCCAAAGTCAAAAACAGAACCCAAGAAACAATCCTTTATCCTTTTTATTCTACAATTATACCAAATGTTAAAATAAATATTAACCGTAAAAGGAATCAAAGAATTTTGCTTTAATAACATTCTTGCCAACTGATCATTCATCATTCCTCTTTCTACATGTATTCCATTCCATACTTTAAGTATATGTTTCAAAATTGGTATATCTATTTGCCCTCTCAACAATTCTTCATGCCATTTATTCAAAATATGCTCAGAATTATTTTCTCCTATTTTACTCATTTCAATTTGTACCCATGCTGTCTTTTCATCAGTCTGATAACAAAAATCTAAGTTGAGCTGCTTTATAGTAATTTTTAAAACTAGGCATTCATAGTCCCCCTGGTCATATATCCATGTTAATTTTTCCAATGCCATTCTCGGCATTTTGTCTTGCCAAATAAATCATCTTATTCTTTTATTTAAGTCTTTTTTAAAATTTTTTATTTTTCACACCATAAACCACATTGACCAAGATACATACATTTTCCTTTTCAAATATATACAGTGTCATTTTCCCCCCCCTCCCTCCTCCCATCCCACTCTCCCTACCTCCCCCCTCCCGTCCATTTAAAGTACAAAATCTAAGATACATTAAACCAGTCAAACAATGTTGTCATTCAATAAAAATAAAAAAGAAATTCCACTGAGTCAATTCTTTTCATTTCCTTCTCCTTTTGTTAATTTAGGTAGTGAATGTCCGCGGTAGGTTTTCTCTATTGTGTTTCATGTATGGCTCCCATATTTGTTCAAATATTTCAATATTATTTCTTAAATTATATGTTATTTTTTCTAATGGAATACACTTATTCATTTCTATATACCATTGTTGTATTCTCAAATTATCTTCTAATTTCCAGGTTGACATAATACATTTTTTTGCTATGGCTAGAGCTATCTTAACAAACCTTTTTTGTGCACCATCCAAATCAATTCCAAATTCTTTGTTTTTTATGTTACTTAGGAGAAAGATCTCTGGGTTTTTTGGTATATTGTTTTCTGTAATTTTATTTAATATTTGGTTTAGATCTTCCCAAAATTTTTCTACTTTCTCACATGTCCAGATTGCATGAATTGTTGTTCCCATTTCTTTTTTACATCGAAAACATCTATCAGATACTGTTGGGTCCCATTTATTTAACTTTTGAGGTGTAATGTATAGCCTGTGTATCCAGTTATATTGTATCATACGTAACCTCGTATTTATTGTATTTCTCATCGTTCCAGAACATAACTTCTCCCATGTTTCCTTTTTTATCTTTATATTTAAATCTTGTTCCCATTTTTGTTTAGTTTTACCATTTGTTTCCTCATTCTCCTATTCTTGCAGTTTAATATACATATTTGTTATAAATCTTTTGATTATCATTGTGTCTGTAATCACATATTCAAAGTTACTTCCCTCTGGTAAACTCAGACTGCTTCCTAATTTGTCCTTCAAGTAGGATCTCAATTGGTAATATGCCAGCTCTGTATCTTGAGTTATATTGTATTTATCTTTCATTTGTTCAAAGGATAATAATCTATTTCCTGAAAAACAATTTTCTATTCTTTTGATCCCTTTTTTCTCCCATTCTCTAAAGGAAAGGTTATCTATTGTAAAAGGGAATAACTGATTTTGCGTCAGTATTAGTTTTGGTAATTGGTAATTTGTTTTATTCCTTTTTACATGAATCTTCCTCCAAATATTGAGCAGATGATGTAATACTGGAGAACTCCTACGTTGTACCAATTTTTCATCCCATTTATATAATATGTGTACAGGTATCTTTTCCCCTATTTTATCTAGTTCTGATCTAGTCCAATCTGGCTTTTCCCTTGTTTGATAAAAATCTGATAGGTATCTTAATTGTGCGGCTCTATAATAATTTTTAAAGTTTGGCAGTTGTAAGCCTCCTTGTTTATACCATTCTGTTAATTTATCTAGTGCTATCCTCGGTTTCCCCCCTTTCCATAAAAATTTCCTTATTATTTTCTTTAACTCCTTGAAGATTTTCTCTGTCAAGTGTATTGGCAGTGCCTGAAATAGGTATAATATCCTTGGGAAAATGTTCATTTTAATACAGTTTACCCTTAACATAAAAACATAAAACATAACAATTACAGCACGGAAACAGGCCATTAGGCCCTTCTAGTCCGCACCGAACCAAACACCCCTTTCTAATCCCACCTCCCTGCACAATGCCCATAACCCTCCATCTTCTTCTCATCCATATACCTGTCCAACCTTTTCTTAAATAATACAATTGACTCCGCCGCCACTATTTCTCCCGGAAGATCATTCCACACAGCTACCACTCTCTGAGTAAAGAAGTTCCCCCTCATGTTACCTCTAAACCTCTGCCCCTTAATTCTTAACTCATGTCCTCTTGTTTTAAACTTTCCTCCTCTTAACGGAAATAGTCTATCCACATCCATTCTGTCTATCCCTTTCATAATCTTAAATACTTCTATCAAATCCCCTCTCAACCTTCTACGCTCCAAAGAATAAAGACCCAATCTGTCCAATCTCTCCCCATACTTCAGATGCTTAAACCCAGGCAACATTCTGGTAAACCTTCTCTGCACTCTCTCCACTCTGTTTATATCCTTCCTATAATTAGGCGACCAGAACTGCACACAGAACTCCAAATTAGGCCGCACCAACGTCTTATACAATCTCAACATCACCTCCCAACTCCTATATTCCATGCAATGATTGATAAAGGCCAGCATACTAAAAGCCTTCTTCACCACCCTATTCACGTGAGTTTCTACCTTCAGGGAACGATGTACCGTTACTCCTAAATCTTTCTGCTCTTCTGAATTCCTCAATGCTCTCCCATTTACCACGTATGTCCTATTTTGATTCTTCTTACCAAAATGAAGCACCTCACACTTATCAGCATTAAATTCCATCTGCCATTTTTCAGCCCACTTTTCTAAGCAGCCCAAATCCCTCTGCAATCCTTGAAAACCTTCTTCATTATCCACTGTTCCACCTATCTTAGTATCGTCTGCATATTTACTAATCCAATTCAACACCCCATCATCTAGATCATTAATGTATATAACGAACAACAATGGGCCCAATACAGATCCTTGAGGCACACCACTGGTCACCGGCCTCCAACCTGACAGACAATTATCCACTACCACTCTCTGGCCTCTCCCTTTCAGCCAATGTTCAATCCATTTGACTATCTCAAAATTTATACCTAAAGACCGCACCTTCCTAACTAACTAACTAACTAACTAACCTTCCTATTAGTGTTAGTGGTAAATCTTTCCAATGCTCTAAATCGCCCTGTAAGTTTTTCATTAGTGGATAATAATTGAGTTTATATAGATGGCCGAGATTTTTATTTATTTGTATACCTAGGTATCTTATTGCTTGCATTTGCCATCTGAATGGTGATTCCTTCTTAAATTTTGAGAAATCCGCATTATTCATTGGCATTGCTTCACTTTTATTTACGTTAATCTTATAACCCGACACTTCTCCATATTCCTTCAATTTCTTATATAATTCTTTTATTGATAGTTCTGGTTCTGTTAAGTATACTATAACATCATCCACAAATAAACTGATTTTATATTCCTTATCTTTTATTTTTATCCCTTTTATATTATTTTCTGTTCTTATCAATTCTGCTAGTGGTTCTATAGCTAACGCGAACAATAAGGGTGATAGTGGGCATCCCTGCCTTGTTGATCTGCTTAAATTAAATTGCTTTGATATATATCCATTTACTGTCACTTTCGCCAATGGCCCCTTATATAATGCTTTAATCCAATTAATATACTTCTCTGGTAAACTGAATTTTTGTAATACTTTGAATAAATAATTCCATTCTACTCTGTCAAAGGCCTTCTCTGCGTCTAAAGCAACTGCTACTGTTGACGCTTTACTCCCTTCTACTGCATGAATTAAGTTAATAAATTTACAAATATTGTCTGTTGTGCGTCTTTTTTTAATAAATCCAGTTTGGTCTAGATTTACCATTTTAGGTACATAATCTGCTAATCTGTTTGCTAATAGTTTAGCTATTATCTTATAATCTGTGTTAAGTAATGACATTGGTCTATATGACGCTGGTGCGAGTGGATCTTTCCCTGTCTTTGGTATTACTGTAATTATTGCTGTTTTGCATGAATCTGGTAAGCTTTGTGCTTTGTCAATCTGGTTGATTACTTCCAGGAGGGGAGGAATTAATAAATCTTTAAATGTTTTATAGAATTCTATTAGGAATCCATCCTCTCCTGGTGTTTTATTATTTGGTAATTTTTTTATTATCTCTTGTATTTCTACTATTTCAAATGGTTCTGTTAATTTATTTTGTTCCTCTCTTTGTAATTCTGGTAGTTCAATTTTAGTTAAAAATTCATCTATTTTGCCTTCTTTCCCTTCGTTTTCAGTTTGGTATAATTGTTCGTAGAATTCTCTAAAGTTTTCATTGATCTCCGTTGGATTATATGTGATTTGTTTGTCTTTTTTCCTTGATGCCAATACCATTTTCTTAGCATGTTCTGTCTTAAGCTGCCATGTTAGAATTTTGTGCGTTTTTTCCCCTAGTTCATAATATTTCTGTTTTGTCTTCATTATGTTCTTCTCCACCTTATATGTTTCATATTTTATTTTTTTATCTGCCAATTCTCTTGTTTTAATTGTATCTTCCTTCATTGCTAATTCTTTTTCTATATTTACTATTTCCCTTTCCAACTGCTCTGTTTCCTGATTATAGTCCTTCTTCATCTTGGTTACATAACTTATTCTTTGCCCTCTGATGAACGCTTTCATTGCATCCCATAGTATAAACTTATCTTTCACTGATTCCGTATTTATTTCAAAGTACATTTTAATTTGTCTTTCTATGAATTCTCTAAAATCCTGCCTTTTGAGTAACATGGAGTTTAATCTCCATCTATACATTCTTGGAGGGATGTCCTCTAAGTCTGTTGTCAATATTAAGGGTGAATGGTCCGATAGTATTCTCGCTTTATATTCTGTTTTTCTTACTCTATCTTGCATACGAGCTGATAACAGAAATAGGTCTATTCTTGAGTATGTTTTATGTCTAGCCGAATAATATGAATATTCCTTTTCCTTTGGGTGTTGTTTCCTCCATATATCCAAAAGTTGCATTTCTTGCATCGATTTAATTATAAATTTGGTTACTTTGTTCTTTCTGTTAATTTTTTCCCCAGTTTTATCCATATTTGAATCCAAATTAAGGTTGAAATCCCCTCCTATTAATATGTTCCCTTGCGTATCTGCTATCTTCAAAAAAATATCTTGCATAACCTTTTGATCTTCTTCGTTAGGTGAATATACATTGAGTAGATTCCTAAACTCCGGATATAGCTGACATTTTATTATTACATATCTCCCTGCTGGATCTATTATTTCCTCTTCTATTTTAATTGGTACATTTTTACTGATTAATATAGCTACTCCTCTTGCTTTTGAATTACATGTTACATGTCCTACCCAATCTCTCTTTAATTTCTTGTGCTCCAATTCAGTTAAATGTGTTTCTTGCACAAATGCTATATCAATTTTTTATTTTTTCAATAAATTTAGCAGTTTCTTCCTTTTAATTTGGTTATGTATTCCGTTAATATTTAAAGTCATATAGTTCAACGTAGCCATTTCATACTTTGTTTATCTTCCCTTTCCGTTTCTCCATCATCACCTTTCCTTCTTATCCATTTCTGCTTTCTTGTTTTGAACACTTTATAAGACAACATTTCTAAAACATGAAACATTTTCCTTATTCTCCTATTTAAAACTTCTTTAACCCCGTTCTCCCCTCCCCCTCCTGAGTTGCCCTTCATCCCTTGTCGGGCAACAACATCTCCCCTCTCCATTTGGCTTTGCGAATTCACTCGCAAGCGTCAACTGATTTTGCAGTGACCGTAACTCCTCCCCACCCAGCCCCCCCGGAAAAGATTTCAATTTTCATATATAACAAAGGTCACTTTTAATTCCCTCCTTATTCCCTCTATTCCCTTTTATTCCCTTATTAATTCTTATCTATACTCTATATATTTTCCTCTAGATACGGATACACTCATGTATACACATATATACATACACATATATATATATATATATATATATTTTTTTCTTTCTTTGGCTTGGCTTCGCGGACGAAGATTTATGGAGGGGGTAAAAAGTCCACGTCAGCTGCAGGCTCGTTTGTGGCTGACCAGTCCGATGCGGGACAGGCAGACACGATTGCAGCGGTTGCAAGGGAAAATTGGTTGGTTGGGGTTGGGTGTTGGGTTTTTCCTCCTTTGCCTTTTGTCAGTGAGGTGGGCTCTGCGGTCTTCTTCAAAGGAGGCTGCTGCCCGCCAAACTGTGAGGCGCCAAGATGCACGGTTTGAGGCGTTATCAGCCCACTGGCGGTGGTCAATGTGGCAGGCACCAAGAGATTTCTTTAGGCAGTCCTTGTACCTTTTCTTTGGTGCACCTCTGTCACGGTGGCCAGTGGAGAGCTTGCCATATAATACGATCTTGGGAAGGCGATGGTCCTCCATTCTGGAGACGTGACCCATCCAGCGCAGCTGGATCTTCAGCAGCGTGGACTCGATGCTGTCGACCTCTGCCATCTCGAGTACCTCGACGTTAGGGGTGTGAGCGCTCCAATGGATGTTGAGGATGGAGCGGAGACAACGCTGGTGGAAGCGTTCTAGGAGCCGTAGGTGGTGCCGGTAGAGGACCCATGATTCGGAGCCGAACAGGAGTGTGGGTATGACAACGGCTCTGTATACGCTTATCTTTGTGAGGTTTTTCAGTTGGTTGTTTTTCCAGACTCTTTTGTGTAGTCTTCCAAAGGCGCTATTTGCCTTGGCGAGTCTGTTGTCTATCTCATTGTCGATCCTTGCATCTGATGAAATGGTGCAGCCGAGATAGGTAAACTGGTTGACCGTTTTGAGTTTTGTGTGCCCGATGGAGATGTGGGGGGGCTGGTAGTCATGGTGGGGAGCTGGCTGATGGAGGACCTCAGTTTTCTTCAGGCTGACTTCCAGGCCAAACATTTTGGCAGTTTCCGCAAAGCAGGACGTCAAGCGCTGAAGAGCTGGCTCTGAATGGGCAACTAAAGCGGCATCATCTGCAAAGAGTAGTTCACGGACAAGTTTCTCTTGTGTCTTGGTGTGAGCTTGCAGGCGCCTCAGATTGAAGAGACTGCCATCCGTGCGGTACCGGATGTAAACAGCGTCTTCATTGTTGGGGTCTTTCATGGCTTGGTTCAGCATCATGCTGAAGAAGATTGAAAAGAGGGTTGGTGCGAGTACACCCATATACACACATACATATAGTTCGTGGTCATTTTTTCTCTCATTACATGTCTTCATCTCTCTGCTTGTTTTGTAGTTGTTCTGCAAATTTTCGTGCTTCCTTTGCATCCGAGAATAGTCTGTTTTGCTGCCCTGGAATAACTATTTTAAGTACCGCTGGGTACTTTAACATAAATTTATATCCTTTTTTCCATAAGATCGTTTTTGCTGTATTGAACTCCTTCCTCTTCTTCAGGAGTTCAAAACTTATGTCTGGATAGAAAAAAGTTTTTTGACCTTTGTATTCCAGTGGCTTTTTGTCTTTTCTTATTTTCTTTATTTCTTTCTCCAATATATTTTCTCTTGTTGTATATCTTAAAAATTTTACTAAAATGAATCTTGGTTTTTGCTGCGGTTGTGGTTTCGGGGCTAATGTTCTATGTGCCCTCTCTATTTCCATTTCTTCCTGTAATTCTGGTCTTCCTAGGACCCTGGGGATCCAATCTTTTATAAATTCTCTCATATTCTTGCCTTCTTCATCTTCCTTAAGGCCCACTATCTTTATATTATTTCTTCTATTATAGTTTTCCATTCTATCTATCTTCTGAGCTAACAGCTCATGTGCCTCTTTAACTTTTTTATTAGATTCTTCTAATTTCTCTTTTAAGTCCTCTACTTCCATTTCTACGATTATTTTTCGTTCTTCCACATTATCCACTCTTTTTCCTATCTCTGATATGACCATTTCTATTTTATTCATTTTTTCTTCTGCACTCTTAATTCTTCTTTTTATCTCATTAAATTCTTGTAATTGCCATTTTTTCATTGATTCCATATATTCTTTAAAAAAAGATACATCCATTGTCTTGCCTTTCTCCTCTTCTTCCATTTCTTTCTGTTCTTCTTCTTCTTCTTCCTCTGGGTTGACCATCTGTTGTTTCCTTGTTTTCTTTTTACCCTCTTCTTTCTTGTTGTCGTTATTTTCTATGTTCTGCACCTTTTGCTGTGTTGCAGCTGTCTCTCTCAGCTGTGGAGATTAACTCCGCAGCTGTTCCCCCCTCCCTTCAGTGTGTTTTTTTTACATGCGCGGTTGCGCACTTTTACTCGGCTCCGCGAGCCATTTTTGTAGTCCCGAGCTCGGGACTTCCACTGACCTGAGGGAGCGGGCTTCTCTCTCCGCGGCGGGCCTCCTCGGACAGGTAAGGCCTTCACCTTCTTATTCCGACGTTCTTTCATCTTCTCTTTTTCCCGTTGTTTTCGACTTTTCTCTCTTCGCTGCCATTTTCTTCTCACCTTTATTTTTACTTTGTTTTAATTTTTACTCTTGTACCCTTGTGTTTTATGCGATTTTTTCCAACTTTTCTGGAGAGGGCTAGAATTCCCTGACCGGCCACTACTCCATCACGTGACTCCTCTTATTTAAGTCTTGAAAAAACTTGGTTGGTAGAAAAATTGGTAATGATTGAAATAGGTATTGTATTCTAGGAAAAATATTCATCTTCACACAATTTGTCCTTTTCAAGAAATTGGCAAATCCTTCCAACTTATTAATTCTTCTTTAATTTTCTTCAATAGAGGAATATAATTTAATTTAAATAAATTATTTAAATTTTTATCAATATTAATTCCTAGATATTTAACCGCCTCCTTCAGCCATTTAAATTTTGTCATTTTCTTAACTTGAGTATTATCTATCTCAGTCCCTAGCATCACTTCACTTTTATCAATATTTACTTTATAACCTGATATTAACCCATACTCCGTTCATCATACATTTACTTTTTTCAATGAACTTTCAGGGTTTGTAAGATATAATATTACATCATCTGCAAAAAGGCTAATTTTATGTTCTTTATCATTTATCTTAAAACCCTTGATCTCATTATCTAATCACCTCTGCTAAGGATTCTATAGCCCACGCAAATAAAAAAGGAGATAGCAGACAAGTAGAGTAATTACAAATAGACAAATGCTCTTATCCAGTTTATAAAATTTATTGGAAATCCAAAAACCTTCAATACTTTAAATAAATAATTCTATTCAAGTCTATCAAATGCTTTTTCTGCATCTAAAGCCAAAACCACTGATTTTTTTTCTGACCCATATTTAACAAACTTAAAAGTCTAACAATATCATTGGCTGATCTTATATTCTTAATAAAACCTGTTTGGTCCATATTAATCAATTTAGGTAAACAGTTAGCTAATCTATTAGCTATTAATTTAGACAAAATTTTATAATCTGTAATCAGTAATGAAGATGGAAGCAAAGAATCCTTCACTTTTTTTGGAATAACATTATTGCAGTTTTAAACAACTCAGGTAACTCACAAAGATCTTCCATTTGGTCTAACAATCCCATAAATATAGGAATCAATAACTCTTTAAATTCTTTATATACCTCCGGCGAGAAACCATCTTCACCTGGACCCTTATTATTTGGTAAAGACATCACTATATCATATATTTCTATAACTGTAAAAGGATTTCAAAGATTCCGATTGGTATAATTTCTTATAAAATTTCATAAAAACATCATTAGTGCCCTGTGTTTTAAAAGTAAGATGACCCAAATCTTCTCTTGTTCTCGATAATTGTTCAGTCTTCAATTGCCATGCTAAAACTTTATGCGCTTTATCTCCCAACTCATTATTTTTGTCAGGTTCGCCTTGTATATCTCTCCACTCTATATGTCGTATTCTATTAAATTTCAATTTTTAAAAAATCCAGTATTCTTCATTTCTCATCATTTACTTGATTTTGCAATGCTTTTTCCATTGTTATTATTTGATTTTCCAAATGATGAACTTCAGACATTTTTTTAACCTTAGCTGTATAACTTATTTGTCCTCTTAAATAAACCTTCATAGAATCCCAAACCACAAATTTATTAGTTACAGAATGTTTGTTAATGTCTAAAAGAAATTTATCTGTTGTCTTATAAATTCATAAAAATCTTGCCTTTTTAACATTGCAGCATTAAATCTCCATCTATAACCTATATTTTGATCTTCCTCCAATAAAATTAACATAACCAAAGATGAATGATCAAACAATATCCTTTCATGATATTCAATATTTTGAACTCTTGCTTGCAGTTGAGAGGAGATTAAAAACACATCTATATGTGAAAATTTCTTGTGTCTAAAGGAATAAAATGAATAATCTCTACTATTGGGATGCATTCTCCTCCAACTGTCAACAAGTTTCATTTCATTCATAAAATTTTTCACATTTTAACTACCTTGTTTTTAACCATAAATCCACCTGATCTGTCCAAATTCGAATCAAAAGTAAAATTAAAGTCTCCTCCCATAATTATTTTCCCTGTTGCATTAGCTAATTACATTAAAACATCTTGTATAAATTTTCCATCATCTATATTCGGTGCATATATATTAATCAAAGTCCAATATTCAGAATAAATGTTATAATTTTCCATCACATATCTTCCCACTTTATCAATAATTACATCCAATATTTTAATTCATAAACTTTTATTTATTAATATCACTACTCCTCTAGCTTCAGAATTAAATGAAGAAGACAATACCCTTCCTACCCAGTCTTTTTAATTTTGCATGTTCTATTTCTGTTAAATGGCTTTCTTGTAAAAAAAAAGCCACATCTTTTTTCATATAGCTTAAAAACCTTTTTCTCTTTATTGGATTCTGAATTTCATTTATATTAATACTAATAAAAGACAATTTCCCACCCTTAGACACCAAAATTAAAGCATACGTTCATCCAGCATCCCCCTCGCTCCTCCCCACTCACCTCAACCCTCCCTATATAATATACTACATATATAAACAGTCCAGGCTTAAAACAAAAAAAAGTGGAGAAAGGAAAAGAGAAGAAAAAAGTAAGGGAAAACCCTACAGGCGCGTGATGTAAAAGTGTCTTTACTTCCCTGATCTATGCAGGATGCAAAGAATATCACATTAGTACCCATGACTCTGCAGTGGTAATCATCATACTCGCCATGAACTCACTCAAATACCATACCATCCCTTTCAATAATTTTTTTCAATAGACCTCACAATCCATTCATCTTATTCAATATAGTAGATCACGCACATTATAGGTTAAACCTTCCTCCCCCTTTAAGCTTTCTCGAAACACAATATACTTTTAGTTACATATCTTTCAGTTGTATAATAAATTCAAGTGTCTACAACCATCTGCTCATCTTTAACAGGCAATGAATCGGAATATACCTTTGCTTCATTAGGCTCAGTAAAAAAATCTATTCCTCCCTCCTGGGACAAATACTTTCAGTACAACTGGTTATCTCAAAACAAAGGCATCGCCTTTTTTCCATAACACATCTTTAGCCGGATTAAACTCTTTTCTCTTTTCGACAGTTCAAAACTTGTGTCTGGATAAAAGAAAATCTTATTTCCATTATAAATCAAAGGTGATTGTCTTTCTTTCGTTTGCTTTGCTGCCAACTCCAGTATCTTCTCTCTTACTTCATAGTGAAGGAATCTGACAAGTATTGGACGGGACCTTTGGTCAGGCTGAGGTTTAGGTCTCAATGCCCTATGGGCTCTTTCTATCTCCAAATCTCCTTGAAATTCAGCCTGACCCAAAGATTCTGGTATCCACCGTTGCAAAATTTTTTTCATATCTTGACCATCATCCCCTTCTTTAAGTCCAACGATCTTATTATTCCGTCTACTAGTTTTCCAAAATGTGTATTTTTTGCATGAACTGATCATGCTTTGCACCTGCCTCTGCCTGTACCTTCTTCATTTGGTCTTTGATATTTTGAATCTCAAATTCATTCCCTTTAATTTTATCCTCCACTATTTCAAATCTAGCATCAACTTGTTTATTAATCTTTCCATCTTATCACCATTCTTCCTGACTTCATCAGTTAACACTTCCATAGATTGTCGAAAAAAAGTCTAAAAATTGCTTCCTTTCTCCAGATTGTAAGTTGTTCTTGATCTTTGCTTTTCCAAGTCCCCTTCTTGATCACTGGAGCTGCGAGTGTCTGGAATCTTTTTAAAAATTTCCTCCGTTTTTTTAATGTGCTCTGCACATGTGCGAGGAGTCATACAATGTCGAGTCACTTCTTTACCCGATGTCGGCGGCCGTTGTCGAGGGAGACCTTGAGTAGCAGTGTCCCAGGTCTCCCCCAGCTTCTGGCCGCTCTCCTTCAGATGTTACAGGCAGCTCCAGGATCCTTTCTCAAGGTCGGCCTCTCTTCCTTTTCTTGTTCCTTTTCTTGCTTGGTGTCTTGTACAATAGTAAGTCCTTTATCCTTCTTTGGTGGCATTGTTAATGACCTGTATGTCTTCAGACAGTTCTTCCTTATAGTTGCTGTAACTTTTATAGTCTTTTCTATCACTTTTTCTCAACTTTTTTGAGGAGACCAGGATTATCAGTCTAACCCCACGTTGTCATCTGGCACGCTACCCCTTATTTAGATTCGTGATGACCTTCTGTAGAACTTTTTTTTATCAGCTGCGATCTGCTTGGATATCATGTCAGATATGAGAAGAGATTCAGTGATCAGATTCACTGGTGATTCGTACCTGTCTCTGTGGAACTCCCATTGTGTGCTTCACTCTGCAACATTGCCCTACACAGTGCATCAGCTAACACAATAGGTTTCCCTGGTGTGTACACCCTTTTGACTAGGCTTAAGTTTTCACATGCTTTGTCACTCAGCAGTGATTCATGTCCATCTGGGACGACAGAGAACCGGAGGTGGTGCTCTTTATCTTTGACTTTCACCTTGAGTTTACATGTACTTTTTGTGTTGATGCCCTGTCCATTGTAGGCTTTGAGCTGAGCAGGATTTGCATGGATGAATGGCTTTATCTTATGGGAGAGATAGCTGAGGTCTTCGCTATGATCTTTGCATCCTCCTTGGTCACAGGAGAGGTGTTGGAGAATTAGAGAATGGCAAATCTGGGCCCCTTGTTTTCATAGAGGTAATAGGGAGAATACTGGAAGTTTTTGACTGGTGAGTCTTACAAAAGTGATGAGCAAACTTTTAGAGGATGTTGAGCATTTGGAGGAATATAGTTTTTTCAGGGATAGTCAGTGCGACTTTGTGAGGGGATGGTCATGCCTCAAGTTATTTGAGGAAGTTGCCAAAAAATTGATGAAGGTCAGGCAGTGGATTTTACTAAGGATCCCCCATGAGAGGTTTGTTCAGAAAGTCACAAGTGATGGGATCCATGGGACCTTGGCTGTGTGTTTCCAAAACATGGCTTGCCTGCAGAAAGCCTAGTTGTAGCGGATGGAAAATATTCTGCCTGGAGCTCAGTGACGAGTGGAGGGGCCGCAGGGATCTGTTCTGAGACCCCTGCTCTTTGTGATTTTTATAAATGACAGGTGAAGAAGTGGAAGGACGGGTCATTAAATTCGCAGATAATATGAAGATTGGAAGAGTTGTTGATAATATTGAGGGTTGTCATAAGTTACAAAAGGATATAGACAGGATGCAGAGTTGGGTGGCAAAGTGGCAGAAAGGGTTCAATGTGGATAAGTGTGAGATGATGCATTTTTGGAAGGTCAAACCTGAAGGGTGAGTACAGGTTAATGGTTAGACAGTTAACAGTGTGGAAGAACAGAGGGGCTGCAGGGTTCAAATCCATAATCTCTCAAAGTTGCTGAGTAGGTTGATAGGATAGTTAAGAAGGCTGATGGGGTACTGAGCTTCATAAGTTGGGGGGATTGAGTTGAGAGATCATGTTGCAACTCTACAAATCTCTGGTGAGACCACACTCAGAGTATTGTGTTCAGTTTTAGTCACCTCATGAGAGGAAGGATGTGGAAGCTGTGGAGAGGGGACAGAGGAGATTGACCAGAATGTTGCCTGGATTGGGAAACGAGTCTGATGAGGCAAGGTGAGCAGAGCTGGGAGTTTGGCTGTCTGTCTAATGGATGAAATGCGCATTGATCTTGGCTGTATGAGTTTACAGCACTGACTACGATATGATTCTGGAGCATTCAGGGTGGGAGACGCAGATGATTTATATCAATCATTGTGGTTAAAACGAATATTATTTTTGTACTAATGCCTCTGTCGAATATTTATTTGGGAACACGTGACCTTTAAACCTCGATGTTCTTGCATTCACTTATCTGTCTTTGTGCCTTCTCCTTTAAGCATTCTGTGACCTTTGTCTGCTTTTCAGTGCCATTATCTCTTCAATATAGTTCAGTATCAACACTCTTCACTTCTCCCAAGCATCTTGAAACAAAATAGTGAAATGCAATGACTATATAACTGAAAACCTTTTTACATTTGCATGAAGTTGAAGTGTGATACTTGACGCCAGCGCAGGTCAGTAATTTGTGAACACCCCTTAATGACCTTTCATAGAACTCTTGCTGACCACACATGCAGACAAACCTCCACCAATCATTTGAAGCTACTTGGTTGAATTTCTAACCCAACATCGGTCATTCAGTGATACCGCCTGTGTCATTTTATTGTCATGCCTGAAGCATTTAAACTGCCAAGGGATGTACAAGTGATGTCCCCTTGTCCTTTACATTTTTATTGGAACAATATTTGGTACAGAAGAGAAAACTGCTATTCCAAATCCTTTTTGTTTTATTTGGAGAGAACTGATTAGTAGAGGCTTTACTATTAGGTCCCGTATATTTTGCTGGGTTGGAAAGTGAAACAAATGTTTCCAGAATGACTGCACCATGTAGGGATGTTAAATTCGTTAATGCTTTTTGGGTTAGTTGCATTGATTTTCTGCTGTAGTGAGAGAGAGATATGTGCCAGTGTAATCACGTCTCTCCCTTCAGATCTATGTCGGATTGATGAAGCTTCATGCCACATTGAAGAGGAGGTTCTCCGCTTTGAGGCCATCATGAGTATTCACAAACAGATGGACGATGATGCCAATGGAAACGTTGATGTGGAGGAGAGTGATGAGGTCAGTGTCCAATCGTTTACCCTTCTCCACTCCCAAGCTGCTGAGTCCCTGAAGCACAGAGGCCAGAGACTCAGGTTCCATCCTGATTTTGTGCTGAAGGGCCTTCTTTCTTATTTATCGGGACCAAATGCAAATTGAAAATGTTGAGGAGTTTCTTTAAAACTAGGACAATGGTAGGACAAGAAATTATTATTTGTTATAGGAAGTGCTGTCAAGGGTAGGTTAGGCAGAATCTGTGGAAAGGGAAACAATTCCAGGTTGATGACCCTTTGTTAGGACATTTGTCATTTCTGATGAAGGGAGCTTAACTGGACACAGATGTTGTCAGATCTGTGATGGTCTTGTTTTGGAATGAATTTATGGACTCAGAGAAACAATTATTTAAAATCTCACCCATCTTCTGCGTCTCCACATTAATCTTTAGTCAGACCAATTTTTTCCTTGATCATTAATATATCTGTAGAATCTCTTGGGATTTTCCTTCCAAGTTGATATGCTATAGACGTGAACCAGACAAGTGTTATACTAATACAGGGCTTTTATTAACAGACTCTTTGCCACCACTATACTGGCCAGTGGGAAAGCATCACCATCTGTTATACCAGTAGGGTGGAGCCGTAGCCAATAGCAAGCAACTCCATACGTGAGAAGCAGTCAGTATAATACACCCCCCATTACATCATGACACAAGTCAGGTTGGTGTGTGACTTGAGAGAGGGTCATGTAAAGGCTGGTGTTCATGTGATAGAGGTCATGGGTTTTGGCGGTGGTGTAGGAGCGGTTTCAGAGAGTCACTGGTGCACACCAATGCACTTGTAATGGAGGATGGAATATATGGGGTGATTGAAGTAGGCCGCAGTAGCATGGAGTCTCACCCTTTGACCAACGACTATGCCCACTAAGTTGTCTACCTGAACTATTCCAGTCGCCCATATCCCTCTACACTTTCCCTGTGATTCTGTCCAAATGTCTTTTAAGCTTAGTAATTGTACCTGTCTCTCACTTATTCTGGCAACTCATTCCATTTGCCTTCCACCCTCGGGTGTGCCTCAGGTGTCTTTTAAATCCTTTCCCAATCACCTTAAATCATTGCCCTCTAGGTTTAGATTCTCTGGGACCATTCATCTATCCATGCACTTCATGACTTTGTATATTATCTCTAAACATTCTGAAGGGGAAGGGGTGAGCAGCCAAAGGTCATTGTACACCTTTGTACCAATAACAAAGGTAGGAAAAGAGAATAGGTTCTGCATTGTGAGTATAGGGAGTTAGGTAAAATGCCAAAAAGCAGGGCCTTGGGGTAGTGATATCTTGATTACTCCTGGTGCCCTGTGCTAGTGAGGGCAGGAATGGAAGGATAAACCAGATCTAGTTTGAGTGAGGAGCTGGTGCAGAAAACAGATTTAAGTTATTTTGGATCTCTTCTCGGGCAGAGGATACCTGCACAAGAGGGATGGGATGGGTTGCATTGGAACTGGAGGAGAACCAATGTCCTGGCAGGGAAATGTACTGGTGCTAGTCAGAAGTTAAAATAAATTGCAGAAATTGGTTCCAGACCAGAAATGAAGCGAGAAGCTGAGGGAACATTCTGTAGACAGGGTAGACAGGAGATTGGCAAAGGGAGAGGAAAGAGCTGTGGATTAAATTGCATTTATTTTAATATGAGAGCCTTCAGAGGTAAGGCGAACAAATTTGGTGTGGATTGGCTTGGAGGTCTGATCTTGTACTGCCACATCCTTTTTGTAGTGTGGTGAAGGACATAATAATCCCTAACCAATATTTTGTATATTTTCAACATGATAGAACAAAGAACAGCATTGTCTGGGCCCATCTCCACATCAATCTAACCCTACCAATCTCACTCTCCCAATGAACATCAATATTCCTGTTGTAGCACGAGCCAACAGCATCTCTGACAGTGCATTCTAGGCACCTATCACTCATTGAGTAAAGAACAACTTACCTCTGCTCTGACATTTCCCCAAAACTTTCTTCCACTCATCTTAAACAGATGTCCTATGGTTTTCCCCCTTCTTCCTCAAAGCCCTTTGTTTAAATTTATTAAAATTTTTTTAAACTTAAATTTTAATTTAAATTGCTTTAAAAATGTAGACATACAGCATGGTAACAGACCATTTTGACCCACGAGTCTGAGCCACCCAATTAACACATATCCTTGGTACATTTCGAATGGTGGGAGAAAACTGGAGCCCCTGGGGAGAGCGTACAAACTCCTTCCAGACAGCACAGGATTTGAACCCCGATTGCTGGCATTGTAAAGGCCATGGATACCTTCATGGAAACCAGCTGTGGTTGCCTCCTCTTCATGGAGTGGTTGATGTTCCAAGCCTACACAGGCCCCTCAAATGACTACTTGGCCTGCTGCTTCATACATCCATGATGAGCTTGTCCATTTTATGCACTTTGCTGCCATCTCAGCCCTCACTTTCATATCCTCCATTACCTGCACATCTGCCCTAGCCCCCTCTGCCCACATGTGAAACAAGGATAGGATTCCTCTTGTCTTTCTCTACAACCCCACCATCCTCCGCATCCAACATATTCTCAGCCATTTCCGAAACCTACCATGTGATCCCACCACCAGATGCTTTTTCCCTTGTTCTCTCCTCTCCGCCTTATGCAGGGACCACTCCCTCTGTGACTCCCTTATCCACTCCTCCCTTCCCACCAATTGGCCTCTTGGCACCTACCCCTGCGACAGCAGGAGATGCTCCACTTTTGCCCACATCTCCTCCCTCACCACCATTCAGGGACCCAAACAGTCTTTCAAAGAGAAGCAACACTTCACTTACGAATCTTCAGGGTAGATCTATTGCTCCCGTTGTGGTCTCCTCTACTTTGGAGAGACTGGGTGCAGACTAGGAGATTGCTTTGTTGAGCACTTCAGCTTCATCATCTGGCATGATTTCAATCCCCTGTCCAATTCTCTTGCTGACATGTCTATCCATGGTCTCATGCACTGCCAGACTGAGATCAGCCAGCAATTGGAGGAATATCACCTCATATTCTGTCTAAGCACCCTCCAACAGGATGGCATTTACATCAACTCCAGTTTCCTTTAGCCTCCCCTGTATCTACTTTCCTCTCGCCTTGTGCCTTTCTCTCTCTTCCCTTTTCCCTCTGTCTCCTTGCCCCTAGCTCTGCTTCCAGAGAACCACAAACAATCCCTTCTCCCCTAGTAAATTCTCACCTTTCCTCTCTCCTGTGCCACATCCATATACAATTAACACTTTTTGTCCGTTGGTCTGTACACCTCCTGTCCATTCTTCCCTTCTCCCCAGCCTTTTAATTCAGATACCTGCCTTATTTTTGAAATAAGGGCTCTGGCCTGAAACATCAGTTACATCCAGTATCTTTACCTCCTCTGGATGCCCTGAGGCCTGCTGCCCTCTTTCGTCTTTTACTCAATTCCCTTGCCTATGAAGGCACGCAAGCTTAGCACCTGTTCAATTCACCCTATCCACCTATGTCACCACATTTGGGAAACTGCCAGCTTGCACTTCAAGGCCCCTCTAATGCAATGCTGGTTCCTAGGTCTTTGTTGTTTACTGTACATCTGGCCAGTATTTGAGAACCCAAACTACATTGTCTTGCACTTGTTTGGATTAAACTCTGCTTCACCCAAATTTTCAGCTGATCTATGTCCCTCCATATCCTTGCAGTCAACAACTTCACCAGTCTTTGTTGTCAGCAAACTTGCATCAGACCATGGACATTCTCATCCATTTATGCATGACACACAGATCCAAGCACCGACTCCTCCATTAGTTCAGGTCATTGGTTACAGAGCTCCGTCTGAAAGCAACCCTCCCATCACCAAATCAGTTTTGTATCCTGTTTATCAACACACTTTAGACCCAATGCTCTATAACCTTTTAGACTGTGCAGGATCTTGTCAAAAGCCTTGCTAAAGTCTAATGCCGACTGTTTTGCCTTCATCAGTTTTCTTAGCGCTGGAGATGAATCTACGGACACTCTGTCTGCCTTACAACAGGCAAAAATAAATTTCATGTAATAGGACACTGTTTTATTACTATGGTCATAACTTGAATCTTGAAAACACTTATTTGTGAGACAGGATTTCCTATGCAGAGAACCAGGCTGGCTTCCCTTAATCAGGCTCTGACTCCCAAGTGATCAAAGAACAGTGATATGCTGTGCTGCTCTTTGTTCTAAATCCCACTGTGAAGAATTTTTTCCATTTGTTTCCCTACTACTGGCATAAGGGTTACCAGCCGGCCCGTAGTTTTTGGCTTGCCTTTCCAGCCTGTTTGTATATGGGAACAACATTATCTACCTTCCAGTACTTCACCCATAGCTAATGAGAATGCAAAATTGTCCACAATGTGTCAGGAATCTCCTCCCTTGCTTCCATTTAAACAGTGGATAGGTTTCATCTGGCCCTGTGGGTTGTCCACCTTAATGTGCTGTACTATCTCCAACACTTCCTCTTTTCAACATGTTCCATACTATCGATTTAAATCTCCCCTAACTCTCCATCCTTCTTCCTGGTGAACACTGAGGTAAAATATTCAGGACAGCACACACACACACTCCTGGCTCCACACAAAGGTTTCTGAGGGCTTGCTCAATAGTGTCCCTCAGGATGTGATGTGTGGTTCGTACCCCAGCATTAAACACCACAGCCCAGAAACAGTCCTTTTAGTCCATCGAGTCTGAGCCAAACTACTTTTCTGCCTCAACCAACTGACCTGCACCCAGGCCCTTTCCCTCTCAACCAGGTACCTATTCAAATATTTCCTAAATGTCAAAATTGAACCCACATTCATCACTTCAACTGGCTGCTGGTTCCACACTCTCAGCACTCCGTGGGAAGTTTAGAATGCTGATCGAGCAAAGGAACTGCTCACATGAACCATCCAAGACTCTTGTATTCATGAAACAAAATGTATCTATCTATCTATTTATTTTTATAGATGAAGTACTTGTCTTGCATATGTATTGTTTGTCTGTGTGTCTGCGTGCTTTGCACAGAGGACCGGAGAATGCTGTTGCGTCAAGTTGATGACAACAAACTTGACTTGACTTGATTCCCCCAAATGTCTCCTTTAAACATTTCCCCTTTCATGCTTAACCCATGTCGTCTAGTTCTTGTCTCACCCAATCTCCGTGGAAAAAGCCTGCTTGCATTTAATTTATGTACCTCTCCTCATTTTGTGTACTTCTATCATACCTCTCATCACTCTCCAATGCTCCAGGTTATACAGTCTGAATCTGTTTAACCTTTCCCTACAACATTCCCTTTGACCCATGTGATCATTACCTGATATTTGTTGGGTGATATTATTTCCTGTCACCTCTCAGCCATTCCGAAATATTACACCTTAATTTCTGCTGGGATTGGAATTCCGAGTCAGAAATGATTTTTTTGGGATTGTATGTTAAATGGAGTTCCCACGGACTTCAGAAGAACTTTCTCTCATTTCCAAAACAGATGAATGAGTAACATCTATCAGTTATTGTAGGTGTGATCTTGCAGGCTTTCAATTGTGCTTCACTCACAATGCTGAGCATGTTTCAAGAGTGATTCTCAGGCAGTTTAGTTCGCTCAAGGGCTTTAGAACACCCCAATTACCAGGAATTTGCTTCACAAATGATGATTCTTTGGATCTTTAATCTTTCTCTCAGGAGCTCTCCAGCTTCTGGTACATCCACTGCCCTCTTCCCCACCATCTTCCCTCCCTTGCCCCCTCTCCACCATCTTCCCTCCCCTTCCTCCTCCTTTCCACCTCCTGCCCTTTCCCACCTCCTTCCCTTTTTTTTGTCCCTCCTCCCCATCTCCTTTCCGTTTCCTTTCCCATCCACCTTCCTACCCCATTCCCAGCACCCATTTCTGCCCTGTTCCCACCAACTTCCCATCCTGCCCCTCCTTCACATCACCTTTCCTTCCTGCCCCCCTCCCCATCACCTTCCCTTCTTGCCCCCCCCCCCCCCCCCCCCCCACACCACCTTCCTGTTCTGTTCCTACCACCTTCCCTTCCTGCCCCCCTTATCCCACCCCAAACCATTCTTTGGCCCTGGCCCTACAATTTCCCCTCCCCACCTCCTGTCTGCTTTCTTGGTCACGCTACATAGGTGCTGCAGTCCTGTGGTCACTGTGGTGTTGTGACTGGGGAGAGTCAGCGTGGCCTGTGATGCTCTGGGCTGCCCTTTTTTCCAGATACAAGTAGCAGCAGCTGCTGTCAGGGTTTCATGTCACTTCAAGACGATGCCTGCTGAAGTGTTCATTCTGTGACAACTCAATAATGACAGCACCCTTGTGAAATAGCCTTTCCATTGCCTTATGACAAAGCCTGGTGGTTTTGTTGCCATGTTCAGGTGTACAGTAAATCTATCAAGACTTTGTCACTGTACTGGGAACTAAATTTATTCACCTTGGCTTTGCAGTTGTTTGCATACGTCATGTGCTGGTGTGGTTTGTACTTGACATGGAGTTGGTTGTTGGTGAAGAGTTGGGTAGACAAGGATGAGGGGTGGGGATTGGGTGGAAATGTCCCAAAAATGATATTCCTCATAATATTTCACTATCATCCATTGAAGTGCAGTGACCACTAACTTAAAACACAGCAACAGTGACAGTGAGTGGACACTAATCCATTCCACCAAGACCGCACCTGGAGGCAGTAGAATTCAGACCACTCCTTTGATTTGGTCTTGTCTGAAGGTGCAAGGCTCAGATAATTCAACATCTTCAATCCCAGGCTACGGTGCACAGCAGCGATGGAGTTGATTTCTCCTCGAGGAATGTACTTCTCTAGGCTTTTGTTCTGAGCAATTTGAGAATTGATTTCACAAAATTGTCGTCATGGATCATGGTGTGGTAGCAAGCTGTGCTTAAATTATGCCATTTTTACCTTTGTAACAGCTTGAGATGATGAGGCCAAGTTTAGAGTACTCTGTGCAGTTCTGGTCACCGATTTATAGGAAGGATATTAACAAGTCAGAGAGAGAGCAGAGAAGATTTAGAAAAATATTGCCTGGGTTTCAGCATCTGGAATACAAGGAGTGATTGAGCAAATTAGGTCTTTATTCCTTGGAACGTAGAAGGCTGAGAGAGGATTTGATAGAGGTGTTTAAGATAATGAGAGGGATAGATAGAGTTGATGTGGAAAGGCTTTTCCCATTGAGAGTAAGAGGTCATGGGTTGAGAGTTGACGGGCAAAGGAGTAACATGAGGGGGAGCTTCTTTACTCAGAGAGTGGTTACTGTGTGGAATGGGCTTCCGGGAAAGGTGGCGGAGGCAGGGTCAATTTTGTCATTTAAGAAAGAGTTGGATGAGTATATGGATGGGAGGGGGATGGAGGGATATGGAGGGTACTTGGATCAGTGTGGATGAGAAGGGCCAAATTGGCCTGTTTCTGTGCTGTAATTGTTATATGGTTATATGCATGCACTAATGTTGTACGTTCTCAGAACAGCTCCTCTAGCAGATCAACTCTCTTCCAACACTGCCTCATGGCAATGACACCCACTCCGCATACTACTGTGACCATACAAGGCACCGTCGGGCAGCTCACAGAGCTGCGCCTCACGGCTTTACCAACCTGGGTTCCATCCTGACCTTGGGCACCTTTTTGCCGGTAGTTTGCCACTTTGTTTCCTGCAGTGTTCCTTGTTTTCTCCCAAATCATAAAAATGTGGAGATTAATTTGTTGTTGTAAATTACCCCTAGTGTGTGGGTGAGTGGGAGAGCATATGGGAAGACCACATGGAAACATTAAGGAAATGAAATGGGATGTTAGGGATAGGACATACAGTTCTGCAGAGAACGAGAGAGAGTGAGATCTGAAGGGGGGGGGCTCTGATGGGTGTGTGTGTAGGAGAGAGAGGAGATTCTACAGTGAGAGAAAGACTGAGAGGGGCTCTGCAGAGAAAGGGGGCTCAGCAGTGAGGAGGGGGCTCTGCGATAAGAGGGAGGGGCTTGGCGGTGAGAGAGGGGTGCTCGGCAGTGAGAGGGGGTGCTCAACGGTGAGAGAGGGGGCTCGGCGGCGAGGAAGGGGGGTCCGGTGGCGAGAGAGGGGCGCTTGGTGGCGAGAGAGGGGGGCTCAGCGGCGAGAGAGAGGGCCCTGCAATGTGAGGGAGACTCTGCAGACAGAGAGAGGGCGTTCTGCAGTGAGAGACAGCTCTGGAGTGAGAGGGGGAGGTTCTGCATTGAGGAGGGAGACTCTGCGGGGAGGAGTGAGGGGGTCTCTGCGGGGAGAGGGAAGAGGACTCTGCGAGGAGAGGGAGGGGGGCTCTGTGGTGAGAGTGTGGGGGGGCTGTGCGGTGAGAGTTTGGGGGGCTCTGCGGTGAGGGAGTGGGGGGACGCTGCGGTGAGGGAGTGGGGGGATGCCGCGGTGAGAGAGTGGGGGGACGCCGCGGTGAGAGAGTGGGGGGACGCCGCGGTGAGAGAGTGGGGGGACGCCGGGGTGAGAGAGTGGGGGGATGCCGCGGTGAGAGAGTGGGGGGATGCCGCGGTGAGAGAGTGGGGGGACGCCGCGGTGAAAGTGTTGGGGGACACCGCGGTGAGAGAGTGCGGGGTTGAGAGGGGAGTTCTGCAGTCAGAGAAGTGAGGCTCTGCAGCGAGAGCGAAGGGGGCTCTGCAGTGAGAGAGAGAGAGAGAGAGAGAGAGAGTGTGAGGGGGGCTCTGGCATGAGAGTGGGGGGGGAGCTTTACTGTGAAAGAGAGAGGGGGCTTTGCCGTGAGACTGAGGGGGGTGAGCTCTGTCGTGAAAGAGAGAGGGGGCTTTGCCGTGAGAGTGGGAGGGGTAAGCTCTGCTGTGAAAGTTTGAGAGGGGCTCTGCCACAAGAGAGAGTGAGGGGGGGGCTCTGCTGTGAGAGTGAGGGGGGGCTCTGCTGTGAGAGGGGGGCTCTGCCGCGAGAGTGGGGGGGGAGATCTGCTGTAAAAGAGTGAGGTGGGCTCTGCCTCGAGAGTGTGAAGGGGGCTCTGCTGCGAGAGTGAGTAAGGGTGGGCTCTGCCGCAAGAGTGAGTGAGTGAGGGGGCTCTGCCGTGAGAGAGAGAGAGTGTGTGTGGGGGGCTTTGCCGTGAAAGAGAGTGTGAGGGGGGCTCTGCCGTGAGATAGAGTGTGGGGGTGTCTGCGGTGAGAGTGTGGGGGACTCTGTGGTGAGAGGGTTGGGGGGTCTGCGGTGAGAGGGTGGGGGGTCTGCAGTGAGAGAGTGTGGGGTCGAGAGAGAGAGAGGGGAGTTCTGCAGTCAGAGAAGCGAGGCTCTGCAGTGAGAGCGAGGGGGGCTCTCCAGTGAGAGAGAGAGAGAGAGAGAGAGAGGGGGGGGGGGGAGCTCTGCTGTGAAAGAGAGAGGGGGTTTTGCCGTGAGAGTGGGGGGGGGCTCTGCCGTGAGAGAGAGAGTGAGGGGTGCTCTGCCGTGAGAGAGGGAGAGTGAGGGGGGGGCTCTGCTGCGAGAGTGGGGTGGGGAGCTCTGCTGTGAAAGCGTGAGGGGGCTCTGCCGCGAAAGTGAGTGAGGGGGGCTCTGCCGCGAGAGTGAGGAAGGGGGGCTCTGCCACGAGAATGAGTGAGGGGTCTCTGCCGTGAGAGAGTGAGGGGGGCTCTGCCGTGAGAGAGAGAGAGTGTGAGGGGGGCTCTGCCGTGAGAGAGAGAGTGTGTGTGGGGGGCTCTGCCGTGAGAGAGAGAGTGTGAGGGGGGCTCTGCCATTAGAGAGAGAGTGTGAGGGGGGCTCTGCTGTGAAAGAGAGAAAGTGTGAGGGGGGCTCTGCCGTGTGAGAGTGAGGGGGGGCTCTGATGCGAGGGAGAGGGGGGGCTCTGCCGTGAGAGAGTGTGAGGGGGGGCTCTATGCGAGAGAGAGAGGGTGCTCTGCCGTGAGGGGGGGCTCTGATGCGAGAGAGGGACGAGGGCTCTGCCGTGAGAGTGGGGGGGGGAAGCTCTGCTGTGAGAGAGAGAGAGGGAGCTTTGCCGTGAGAGTGGGGGAGGAGAAGCTCTTCCATGAAAGAGAGGGGGTGCTTTGCCGTGAAAGAGCGTGAGGGTGGGCTCTGCCGTGAGAGTGAGGGGGCGTGCTCTGCTGTGAAAGAGAGGGGGCTCTGCCGTGAGAGAGAGGGGGCTCTGCCGTGAGAGAGAGAGGGGGCTCTGCCGTGAGAGAGAGAGGGGGCTGTGCTGTGAGAAAGAGTGAGGGACCCTATATTGAGCAAGAGGGGGAGACCCTACAGTGAGAGAGAGGGGGGGGCCCTACAATGAGAGAGAGAGAGAGAGGGGAGCCCTGCAGTGAGTGAGCAGGGGGGCTCTGCACTGACAGAGGGCAGGGGGCTCTGCACTTCGACAGAGAGGTGGGGCTCTGCAGTGTGAGAGGTGTGGTAATTGCAGAGCATGGGTGTCTCTCACCAGAGAGACAGGACTTTTTAAAAAAATTTTTTATTTTTCACACTATAAACCATAAAGATCAAGATACATACATTTTCCTTCTTAAATATATACAGTGTCATTTTCTCCCCCCCAAAGTCAGGACTTTAATGTTGTTCTCTGGATCTCTCTGAGCAATGGAGGAAGGATTCATTGACCATTGTCATTCTCTCACTGAGCTGCTCGATGCAGGGGCTTGCTTCAGATTCCAGCATCTGCAGTCTATGTGTCTCCAACACATTCCCTGCCTTCCACACTGTCTCTGCACCTGCCTGTTAGTGCATTTTCTCTACTGAACTATGCACGTTGTCCTTCATTTGCCAGGTTGTTGACCACTCGGCGCGCCTATATCTATGTGAACCCTCTCTTCCTTCCCACTCTGCAGCCTGGAGCATCGGCACAGATCTGCTTTGTGTGGTGGAGAGAGGCCTGCTGCAGAGTGTGTATGAGGGGGGTCCTGCAGAGAGAGTATGTGTGTGGAGAGGGGATATTTAAAACTCATCAGATCAGCAGCTGAGAAAGAAAGAAACCAAGTGTTCATGTTTCTGTTTGAAGACTATGTGAACTGTAGATTACAACATCCACCAGAATAAACTGATTTTCATCTCAGGAGTATTGTTTGATGAGGAGCCTAAACTAGCCCCATTTTCCTCCACAAATTGCATCCCCCATTCTCTACCAGTTCACGTGTCTTCTAAGCACCTCTTAAACATTGCTTTTCTATCTGCTTTTACTGCCTGAGTTCCAGACACCAACCACTCTGATGAAAAGAAACACCTTGTAATTCTCTTATAACTGTTCCTTGAAATTGGCTGTGTGTATGTGGAATTCGCTGGAGGGTGGTAAGAGATGGAATGTATTCTGCCTGGAGATTGGTGACCAGTGGCATTTTGCAAGATCTGGTCTTAGTTCCCACTCCTCCATCTTTCCCTATGTCTCCTTTTCTCTAGCTCTGTCTCTCACTTCCCCTTTCCTTCCGTCTCCTTTATCCCAGTCACAGAGCCAACCCCCAACCCCTCCACCCCCTATCAATTCTTAGCTTTTCTCTCTCTTGCCCTCCTCCATATCCAATTATCACCTTTTGTCTGTTGGTCTGTACTCCTCCCCCTGACATTTCTTTAATTCAGGCACCTCCCTGCTTTTTCTCATACCTTGAAGAAAGCTCAGGCCTGAAACAGTTATTTCTCTTTACCTCCTTTGAGACCTGCTGAGTTCCTCCAGCATTTCTGTGTTTTTACTACAATCACAGAGTCGGCAGAGTTTTGTGTTTCACTCTGGTCTTGGACCTCTGCTCTTAGAGATTTTTATAAATGGATGAAGAAGTAGATGGATAGGTCAGTAAGTTTGCAAATGACATGAAGGCTGGAGGAGTCCAATGTTGTCGTAGATAGTGACAGGATGTAGAGTTGGGTGGAGAAGTGCCAGTTGGAGTTCAGTCTGGAAAAATGTGAAGTGATGCACTTTGGAAGGTTGAAATTGAAGGCAAAGTACATGGTTAATAGCAGGGTTCTTAACAGAATGGAGGAACAGAGAGATCTTGGGATCCAGATCTATGGAGAGACCACACTTGGAATATTGTGTTCAATTTTGGTTGCCTCATTACAGGAAGGATGTGGAAGCTTTAGAGATGATGCAGAGGGGATTTGTCAGGATGCTACCTGGATTGGAGGACATGAATAATTAAGGTTTGCAGAGCGAGGGCTTTTCTTTTTAGAGAATGAGAGGTGATTTAATAGCGATGTATAAAAATATGACGTTACCCAGACAAAACTTTTTCCTGGAGTGACAATACCAAACACCAGAGGACATCTGTTTAAGGGAAGGGGAGTGATAGAAAGTTTAGGGGTGACGTCAGAGGTAAGTTTTTTTACAAAGATAATTTTGGGTCCTGGAATGCATTGCCAGGAATGGTGGCGGAAGCTGGTATGATATTTATCTCATAAATTATAAGTAATTTTCTCAAGTGGAATACAACTCCGAACTTCCCAAATCCGTATCCGACTTCCATGTTACAGCAATACATTGTCTAGCCCTTGCCAAGGCAATTTGAACAAATTTTACTTGATACATATTCAATTTTAATCCCTCTAATATCTCCCAGTAAAAATAACATTGGATCCTGTGGGAATCTTACTCCAGTTTATTCGTTCTAATAAATTATCCAACACTTCTTGAAACAAATAAATTTTAATCCAGGCAACATTTCAGTGAACCTCTTCTGTGATGTCTCCAATGCCTCCAGATCCTTCATATCATGTGGTGACCAGAACTGCTCACAGTATTCCAAATGTAGCCTGATCAAAATTTTATACAGCTGGCACCTTGCCTGTGGCTGAAGAGGATACAAGGATTCCTGTTAAAGACCCAGCAATCTCCTCCCATGTTCCATCAGTCCCTGGAGACTTGACCTCTTTAATTTTTTTAAAAATGACACCAAACATCTCCTTAATTTCAACAAGCCTGAGAACAGCCATTCTCAACCATTTTTGGCTATGGCCCCCTAAGGACTGTGCTCATTTTCTGGGTTCCCCTCCCTGTGAAACAGTTATAGGTTTAGTTGTTTTCTTCTGTACTTCTCTCCTATTCTCTATAATTTCTTTTAGGATTTCAGTCTGTGCCTCTGGCCCCTTGCATGTGGGCCTCCAGAAGGGGCTGTACGGCCCCTGTTGAGAATGGCTGGCCGAGAATATCTGCATACTCTTCCCTAATCTCACCAACACCCACGCCATTTTCCTTGGGGATATCAAAGCAAAATTTTCATGAAGGAACTCACCCACTTCTTCTGGCTGTCTGCATGGATCCCCTCCTTTGCACTTGAGTGGCCTGACTCTTTACCTGGCTACCTCTTGCTCCACAAATACATAAACTGCCTTGAAAGTTGCCTTAATCCTACTTCCCACAGTTATTTCATGACCCCTTTTGGCCCTTCCAATTCTTTGTTTAAATTCTTTCCTGTTTTATATTTCTCAAGATCCTTCCTAAAGTATGCATAAGCTTCTATTTTTTCAATATTTTATTTTTGATATTCCAGACTCATGTAAATTCAATAAACAAAATATTACATTCTCTTTCCACATAATATGATGTACAGGACCCTTATTTCCCCTCTTAACTCCCTCACCTCCCCTCCCTATCCCTTAAATTATACAAATACCAAAATATAAAAATATAGACATCCAAAAACCACCTAAATACCGGCAAAGACAAAGATCCTCCTCGAAGCTGGAGGATTGCGGATATTAAATAAAAACAGGCCAGAAGGGCCTGTTACCGTGCTGTATGTCTATATTAAATTACATGCCAACAAAAAAATATCGAATCTTGCTGTACTGACCAGTGCTCAGATATTATGTCAGATGTGGGGAGAATGAGGAGAGAAACTTTAGATCCACATTGTCTTAATATTGCCCCAACTGATTTCAGAGAAAGTTGATGATGTGGTAGGCACTGCTCACCAGACATATAATCCATAATCTGGGGAAAGGAGGGAGGTTAGAGGTTATCCATCAGGGACAGTCCTGCAAGTGAGGAAGTGTGTGGATGCTGTGTCATGGTGTTTGTACAAGTGACATAAAGCTTTCTTCCCCTGTAGTTTTTGCGGGAAGACCTGAACTACCAAGATGCAGCAGCAAAGCACAGCACGTTCCATGGGGGAGATAAGTTGATCAGTGTGGAGGACCTCTGGAAGTCATGGAAAAGTTCTGAAGGTAAATGTTGGCACACTAGCCAGGGGAGCTCTTCCCTTTGTTTTCTATGGTGGGACTGTATATTCTTATTGTTTCCTGAATTCTCACAACATTGCTTCACTATGGATTTCCTAGAATAAGGAGAATTTGATCCTTAAGCTACCTCTCTCTGCTTCTTGCCTGCCAATCAGTTTTCTACCAAGTCGATACATTACCTCCTATTATCACATTCTCTAATTTTGCACAGAATTCTCTAGTATGGAACCTTATCAAAAGTTGTTTGAAGGTCAAAATACCCCACATCAACTGGTTAGATCTTCAAAATGTTCTGAAAGATTGGTCAATCCATGCTGAACTTGGACAAATCCAGTCAATCCTCTCTAAATCCACAGCAATGACATCTTTAAGAAGTGGCTCCAGCATTTTCCCCACCACTGATGTCAGGCGAACTGGTTGATAATTACTTGGCTTCTCTCTCCCCCCTTTCTAACAAAGAATGTTTAAATATGGGCTCCATACTTTTACAAAAAAAATGATATTTATCTCTCAAATTATATGTAATTGTTTCTAAAGGAATACAGGGTTTCATCTCAGTTTGCTAACTTTGGATTCCTAAAACTAAATCAGATTTCCAAGTAATAGCCAAACATTTTTTAGCAATGGCCAAAGCTAAACATAAAAATTTAATTTGATACATAGTCTTATTCCTAAAGCAATCAACTTAATGTTAATTGGTAAGGATTCACCAATTTTGAAACATTTAATTGAAATATGGAATAAAATTGATTATGAGATGGGTGGAAAAGAAATGATTTCAGCGAAAATGCCCCATATCAAAATAAACTTTTTCCTTTTACTATAAATAATCAGTTTTTAAAGCTATTGAATCAGTTGGGGATTAAAAAAAGTTGAAGATTGTTTTGAAGCAGGAAGTTTGTATCTTTTAATCGAATGAAAGAGAAATTTCAAGTTCCTAGTAATTTTTTTTCATTAAAAACATTTTTATTGGGAAAATTAGGTCATAGTTTAAAATTACCTAGACAATCTGCTATGGAATTATTGCTCACTGGGAAGAAGCAAATAAGTTTATTTCTGAGATGTATGTTATTACAAAATATCATGTGACGACAAACCACAATGGTCCCAGCCAGGATCACAAGATACAAGAGAAGAACTAGGCCGATTGGCCTGTCAGGTCTGCTCTGCTATTCTAATCATGAGCTAATCCTTATCACTCACACCCACTCCCCGACCTTTCCCTTTAACCCTTGATACCCTGACTAATCAAATACCTTTTAATTTCTGTCTTAAATACACCCAACGACAAGGTTTCCACTGCCACCTGTGCCAACATGTTCCACAGACTCCCGACTCTCTGGCTAAAGAAAATTCTCTGCATTTCTGCTTTAAATTTACGCTCTTTAATCATGAAATTGTGGCTTCTTATCCAAGACTACTGATCCCTGAGGCACACCACTAGTCACAGGCCTCCAATTAGAGAGGCAATCATCCACTCTCTGGCACCTCCATATAGCCAACGTCAAATCCAGTTTATGACCTCACCATGAATACCGAGCATCTGAATCTTCCAGACTAGCCTCTCAGGGGACCTTGTCTGAGGTCTAACTAAAATCCATGTTAACATCCACAGGCTTTCCTTCATCAACTTTTCCAGTCACCTTCTCGAAAAACTATGAGATTGGTTAAACACGCCCTACTGTGCACAAAGCCATGTTGACTATTCCTAATCGGTCCCTGACTATTCAAATTCTTGTATACCCAATCTCTTAGGACACCTTCCAATAATTTACCTACTACTGATGTCAGGCTCACTAGCCTTTAATTTTCAGTTACTTTTGGAACAGCATGAGTTACCCTCTAATCCTCCGGCACCTCACTCATGGCTAATGACATTTAAGATATTTCTGCCAGAGCCCCTATAATTTCTGCATTAGCCTCCCTCAAGGTCTGAGGAAATAATTTGTCTGGTTCTGGGGGATTTATCCACCCTTATTTGCTTTAAGACTGCAAACACTTTAATCTGTGTAGGTTTCCTGACCTCACTGCTTGTTTTCCTTCCTTCCCTAGACTGTTCCAGTTTCCTGAGTAAATGCTGATGCAAAACTCCATTTTACGATCTCCCCATCTCTTCTGGTTCCATACAGAGCTGACCACTGTGATCTTCAAAGAGATCAATTTTGTCACTTACTGTTCTTTTGCTCTGAATATACCTGTTTTTTGTTGCATTTTTATATTCCTCACGTACCTCCTTTGCTGCTTGTTGTCTATACCTGCCTCTCTCTTCTTCCAAATCAGATCCCCAGCCTCCCTTGAAAACCAAGGTTCCCTGTGCCTGTTTGCTTTTAATGCTGATACAAACATTAAAGCTCTGCACTCTCAAAATTTCACCTTCCACTGACTGAACACATCCTTGCCAGAAAATAAGTGATCCCTATCCTCTCTTTCTAGATCCTTTCTCATTTTCTCAAAATTGCCCTTTTTCCATTTTTTAATCTCAACCTGAGGACCAGATCTATTTTTTTATTCATAATTTACATGAAAATAAAGACATTATAATCACTGGTTCTGTTCAGAAATCTGATGGCGGAGAGGAAGAAGCTGTTTTTGTACTGTTGGGTGTGTGTCTTCAGGCTCCTGTAACTCATATGGCCTGGGTGGTGAGGGTCCTTGATGATGGAGGCTGTTTTCTGGAGACACTGCCTCTTAAAGATATCCTTCATGAAGTATCCTTCATGAATGCCGTGATGGGATTGGCAGTTTACAACTCTGTCGCCTCTTTCTGTCCTGTGCATTGGCGCTTCCATCCAGACAGTGATGCAGCCAGTCAGAATGCACTCCACAATACTGTAGAAATTTGCAAGTCTTTGGTAACATACTGAATCACAAACTCCTAATGAAATCTAGCCGCTGGCAAGCCTTTTTCATGATTGCATTGATATGATGGCCCCAATGCAGATCCTTAGAGATGTTGACACCAGGAATTTGAAGTTCCATGGAACTCAAAATCAAGTGTGCAGGAACACAGAAGGCTCCAGAAGGTAACAAATCTCTCCAGGTCCATCACAGGTACTGACTCCCGTCCATTGCAAAAATCTGTGGGAGGCACTGCCTCGAGGAGAAAGCAACGTCACAAAGGGCATCGTCATCCCGGTCACAACCTCTTCTCACTGCTGCCTTAGAGTGAGTCAAAGGCTCTGAGATATTCACTTATCCCATGTGGAAAGACATTGGACTTATTCTTGGTGTCAAAAAGAACCCCATGAACATTTACAGTGCGCTTCAACTCCACATTTTCTTGCCTTAATGTGGGGGTAAGCTCCTTTTACAAGTCTGCAATAAGTAAATTTTATCCCTCTCCCAGTATTTGGCTTCAGGAGTTCATGGACTGCAGGCCACTTTTTCAGCCTAGCTAGTTAATGATTTTCTGGTTGTTGTCCCACTGGTGCTTGAGCACAGAGTAGGTTTCTCCTTGACCTCTAAATACAACAGACCTGGAACGGAAAGCACAGAGCAGCACAGGACAGGCCCTTTTGCCCAAATGTCTGTGCCAAACTAATTCTCTTCTGCCTGTGTGATCCCTATCCCTCCATATTAATGGGTCCATCATGGAATCGGACATTTTTGCACCTGCCAGATATTTTGGCGTTCACATTTTGGTGACAGTCATTTTGTCACTGGACATTTTGGCAAAAAAATGACTTTTGTAGCCCTTCAGACATTTTGGCGCACACAGTTTGGCACTGGACATTCCGGCTCCCCACCCCACTCACTGTCTGCTGGCCGAAGTCCTGCCGCACTGCCTGGTGTTGCAGCACTGCCTGGACCCTTTGCAGAAACTCCCTTTGGTCAGTCTGCATCTTTTGGGAGACAAAAACAATATTTTGGGATTTATTGTTCATTGGATGATTATTTGTATAATATACTCCATTATATGTAATCGAACATAATAAATATATCATTATAATTTACCCAAGGCCCCTGTTTTTGATTGTTCCCTGACTGTTTTTAATAATTTAAATATCTCAATATAAGCTACAAAAAGCCCTTCTTTGCCGGGGAAGTGAGTTCCTGAGGAGAGGGAGTTTTTGCCACGTCAGAGGTTCAGGCAGTACAGTGGGACAGAGTCAGCCAGCAGATGGTGAGTGGAGCGGCAGCCAAAATGTCCAGTGCCCAACTGTGGCTGCCAAAATGTCTGGTGCCAAATTGTGGGCGCCACAATGTGGGCGCCAAAATGTCCTAGACCCCTGTCTAACAGCCTCTTAAACGCTACATCATATCTTCTTCCATTATTTATCCCTAGCAGCCTGTTCCAGGCAGATACTGGGTCTTCTTTCGGCCTCCAACGCTCCAGAGAAAGCAACCCAAGTTTGTCCAACTTCTCCTTATAGAGTAGTTTCTAACTTCTAATCCAGGCAATGTCCTGGTAAACCTCCTCTGTACCTTTTTCAGTAGCCTGGGATATTAAAATTTTCAAATGTAAAATATAAAAAAATTTAGACATACAGCATGGTAACAAGCCCTTCCGGACCACAGGCCTCTGCCACCCGATATCCAAATTAACCTACAACCCCAGTACGTTTTGAAGGGTGGGAGGAAACCAGGCAGACATGGCGAGAAAGTACAAACTCCTTCCAGACAGCCCCGGATTCGAACTTGGGCCACCTACACTGTAATAGTCTTGTACTAATCGTGCTGCCCAGGTACCTCCAAATTTACACCATCTGCATTTTCTCTTGTTGGCGCTTGTAAGGTAAAACATCATGAGATGGGAATGTGTAGGGAGTTACCCTGTACAGGGCAGTAACAAGAAGGGGAGGTGTCCTTGTACTCCTGTTAGGTAAAACATCATGAGATGGGAATGTACAGGGCTGTAACAAGATGTAAATGCATCCTTGTACTTACAAGATAAGAGAGACATTGATGGATTGAGAGGCAGGAAGCTAGCAGGGAAAGGATAGCAACAATTTTAGTCATTGGACAAGTAATGATATGATGATGTTCTAAGCATGTATCCAAGGGTATAAAAAATCACCATTTTGCTGATAACGGCAGAATGCATTCTCCGACTAACTTTGTTAGTCGCAAGTGTTACAATCCGGTAATAAAGAACAAAGAACCCTGATTTCGACTCAGTCTGGTGTTTGTCTCACTCATTCATGAACAAAGCAGACCTAACACGCTGTAATGGCTAACTGTCTATATTTTATCAGTCCAGGGTACTTATCCAACCTAATACTACCAAAAGACCCAGCACCACCTTTTCTATGATCTCAAAACTCCCAAACACACTTGCATTCCTCACACTACCCTCTCTATCCTCCACATTTCTCCCCTTGGTGAGTATTGAATATTCATTTAGTACCTCATCCACTTCCTCTGACTCCAAGCACAAATCCCCTCATTTGTCCTTGAGTGGTCCTACCGTCTCCCTCGTCATCATCTTGATTTGGGATCTGGAGTGGAATTTCCTTTGCCCCAAGAACTGTGTGAATGGTGACTGTCCTTGTGGTGCCGGGCAATCTGTACTGACTGCTCAGTGGAATTGGCCTCTGTGATCTGAAACAAGCCTGAGTAGACAAACAACGGCTTGGGCCCAAAATGTCACTTCTATACTGATTTCCTTACCTCCTATGGATTCTGGGAGCCCTGCTGAGTTTCTTCAGCATTTGTATTTTTACTGCCATCACAATGTCTGCAGACTTTTGTGTTTCTCTCCAAGTAACTAACCAGGTCTCCTTTTCCCACAGTGTTCAACTGGACAGGAGAGGAGGTGATTGAGTGGCTCATCAACTATGTAGAGTTGCCACAGTATGAAGAACATTTTCGAAAGTTACACATCAATGGACATGATATGCCAAGGTGCGTATCAATTTCACCCCCACCCCGCCCCACTTCACCGTGACATCAGGTCCAGCCCCAGTTGACAAGGACCACAAGTGAAGGTGACATTGGCAAACCTGGGCTGAGGGGAACCTGAGAGAGGTGCATAAAATCAGGAAAGGCATTGATGGAGTGGACAGTCCGAATCTGTCCCCCAGGGTGAAAGGGGCATGTGTTTAAGGTGGGGGGGGGGCTGATGGAGTGGACAGTCCGAATCTGTCCCCCAGGGTGAAAGGGGCATGTGTTTAAGGTGGGGGGGGCTGATGGAGTGGACAGTCCGAATCTGTCCCCCAGGGTGAAAGGGGCATGTGTTTAAGGTGGGGGGGAGGGCTGATGGAGTGGACAGTCCAAATCTGTCCCCCAGGGTGAAAGGGGCATGTGTTTAAGGTGGGGGGGCTGATGGAGTGGACAGTCCGAATCTGTCCCCCAGGGTGAAAGGGGCATGTGTTTAAGGTGGGGGGGGGCTGATGAAGTGGACAGTCAGAATCTGTCCCCCAGGGTGAAAGGGGCATGTGTTTTTTTTTAAATTTTTTTATTTTTCACACCATAAACCACATTGACCATGATACATACATTTTCCTTTTCAAATATATACAGTGCCTTCCTATTAGTGTTAATGGTAAATCTTTCCAATGCTCTAAATCGTCCTGTAATTTTTTCATTAGTGGATAATAATTGAGTTTATATAGATGGCCGAGATTTTTATTTATTTGTATACCTAGGTATCTTATTGCTTGCATTTGCCATCTGAATGGTGATTCCTTCTTAAATTTTGAGAAATCCGCATTATTCATTGGCATTGCTTCACTTTTATTTACGTTAATCTTGTAACCCGACACTTCTCCATATTCCTTCAATTTCTTATATAATTCTTTTATTGATAGTTCTGGTTCTGTTAAGTATACTATAACATCATCTGCAAATAAACTGATTTTATATTCCTTGTCTTTTATTTTTATCCCTTTTATATTATTTTCTGTTCTTATCAATTCTGCTAGTGGTTCTATAGCTAACGCGAACAATAAGGGTGATAGTGGGCATCCCTGCCGTGTTGACCTGCTTAAGTTAAATTGCTTTGACATATATATATCCATTTACTGTCACTTTCGCCAATGGCCCCTTATATAATGCTTTAATCCAATTAATATACTTATCTGGTAAACTGAATTTTTGCAATACTTTGAATAAATAATTCCATTCTACTCTGTCAAAGGCCTTCTCTGCGTCTAAAGCAACTGCTACTGTTGGCGCTTTACTCCCTTCTACTGCATGAATTAAGTTAATAAATTTACAAATATTGTCTGTTGTGCGTCTTTCTTTAATAAATCCAGTTAGATTTACCATTTTAGGTACATACTCTGCTAATCTGTTTGCTAATAGTTTAGCTATTATCTTATAATCTGTGTTAAGTAATGATATTGGTCTATATGACGCTGGTGCGAGTGGATCTTTCCCTTGCTTTAGTATTACTGTAATTATTGCTGTTTTACATGAATCTGGTAAGCTTTGTGTTTTATCAATCTGGTTGATTACTTCCAGGAGGGGAGGAATTAATAAATCTTTAAATGTTTTATAGAATTCTATTAGGAATCCATCCTCTCCTGGTGTTTTATTATTTGGTAATTTTTTTATTATCTCTTGTATTTCTACTATTTCAAATGGTTCTGTTAATTTATTTTGTTCCTCTATTTGTAATTTTGGTAGTTCAATTTTAGTTAAAAATTCATCTATTTTCCCTTCTTTCCCTTTGTTTTCAGTTTGGTATAATTGTTCATAGAATTCTCTAAAGTTTTCCTTGATCTCCATTGGATTATATGTGATTTGCTTGTCTTTTTTCCTTGATTCCAATACCATTTTCTTAGCTTGTTCTGTCTTAAGCTGCCATGTTAGAATTTTGTGCGTTTTTTCCCCTAGTTCATAATATTTCTGTTTTGTCTTCATTATGTTCTTCTCCACCTTATATGTTTGTAGTGTTTCATATTTTATTTTTTTATCTGCCAATTCTCTTCTTTTAGTTGTATCTTCCTTCATTGCTAATTCTTTTTCTATATTTACTATTTCCCTTTCCAACTGCTCTGTTTCCTGATTATAGTCCATTTCATCTTGGTTACATAATTTATTATTTGCCCTCTAATGAACGCTTTCATTGCATCCCATAGTATAAACTTATCTTTCACTGATTCCGTATTTATTTCAAAATACATTTTAATTTGTCTTTCAATGAATTCTCTAAAATCCTGCCTTTTAAGTAGCATGGAGTTTAATCTCCATCTATACATTCTTGGAGGGATGTCCTCTAACCTTGTCAATATCAAGGATGAATGGTCCGATAATATTCTAGCTTTATATTCTGTTTTTCTTACTCTTTCTTGCATACGAGCTGATAACAAAAATAGGTCTATTCTTGAGTATGTTTTATGTCTACCCGAGTAATATGAATATTCCTTTTCCTTTGGGTGTTGTTTCCTCCATATATCCAAAAGTTGCATTTCTTGCATCGATTTAATTATAAATTTGGTTACTTTGTTCTTTCTGTTAATTTTTTTCCCAGTTTTATCCATATTTGAATCCAAATTAAGGTTGAAATCCCCTCCTACTAATATATTCCCTTGTGTATCTGCTATCTTCAAAAAAATATCTTGCATAAACTTTTGATCTTCTTTGTTAGGTGAATATACATTGAGTAGATTCCAAAACTCCGAATATATCTTACATTTTATCATTACATATCTCCCTGCTGGATCTATTATTTCCTCTTCTATTTTAATTGGTACATTTTTACTAATTAATATAGCTACTCCTCTTGCTTTTGAATTATACGACGCTGCTGTTACATGTCCTACACAATCTCTCTTTAATTTCTTGTGCTCCAATTCAGTTAAATGTGTTTCTTGCACAAATGCTGTATCAATTTTTTCTTTTTTCAGTAAATTTAGCAGTTTCTTCCTTTTGATTTGGTTATGTAATCCATTAATATTTAAAGTCATATAGTTCAGCGTAGCCATTTCATACTTTGTTTATCTTCCCTTTCCGTTTCTCCATCATCACCTTTCCTCCTTATCCATTTCTGCTTTCTTGTTTTGAACACTTTATAAGACATTTCTAAAACATCAAACATTTTCCTTATTCTCCTATTTAAAACTTCTTTAACCCCATTCTCCCCTCCCCCTCCTGAGTTGCCCTTTATCCCTTGTCGGACAACCACATCTCCCCTCTCCATTTGGATTTGCGAATTCACTCGCAAGCGTCAACTGATTTTGCAGTGACCGTAACTCCTCCCCACCCAGCCCCCCCGGAAAAGATTTCAGTTTTCATATATATCAAAGGTCACTCTTTTAATTCCCTCCTTATTCCCTCTATTCCCTTTCATTCCCTTATTAATTCTTATCTATACTCTATATATTTTCCTCTAAATACGGATACACTCATGTATACACATATATATATATATACATATAGTTCGTGGTCATTTTTACTCTCGTTACATGTCTTCATCTCTCTGCTTGTTTTGTAGTTGTTCTGCAAATTTTCGTGCTTCCTCTGGATCCGAGAATAGTCTGTTTTGTTGCCCTGGTCTAACTATTTTAAGTACTGCTGGGTACTTTAACATAAATTTATATCATTTTTTCCATAAGATCGTTTTTGCTGTATTGAACTCCTTCCTCTTCTTCAGGAGTTCAAAACTTGTGTCTGGATAGAAAAATTTTTTTTGACCTTTGTATTCCAGTGGCTTTTGTCTTCTCTTACTTTCTTCATTGCTTTCTCCAATATATTTTCTCTTATTGTATATCTTAAAAATTTTACCTAAATGGATCTTGGTTTTTGCTGCGGTTGTGGTTTCGGGGCTAATGTTCTATGTGCCCTCTCTATTTCCATTTCTTCCTGTAATTCTGGTCTTCCTAGGACCCTGGGGATCCAATCTTTTATAAATTCTCTCATATTCTTGCCTTCTTCATCTTACTTAAGGCCCACTATCTTTATATTATTTCTTCTATAATAGTTTTCCATTATATCTATCTTCTGAGCTAACAGCTCATGTGCCTCTTTAACTTTTTTATTAGATTCTTCTAATTTCTCTTTTAAATCCTCTACTTCCATTTCTACGATTATTTCTCGTTCTTCCACATTATCCACTCTTTTTCCTATCTCTGATATGACCATTTCTATTTTATTCATTTTTTCTTCTGCACTCTTAATTCTTCTTTTTATCTCATTAAATTCTTGTAATTGGCATTCTTTCACTGATTCCATATATTCTTTAAAAAAAGTTACATCCATTGTCTTGCCTTTCTCTTCTTCTTCACTTCTTTCTGTTCTTCTTCTTCTCCCTCTGGATTGACCATCTGTTGTTTCCTTGTTTTCTTTTTACCCTCTTCTTTCTTGTTGTTGTTATTGTCTGTGTTCTGCACCTGCTGCTGTGCTGCAGGTGTCTCTCTCAGCTGTGGAGATCGACTCCGCAGCTGTTCCCCCCTCCCGTCAGTGTGTTTTTTTTCATGCGCGGTTGCGCACTTTTACTCGGCTCCGTGAGCCATTTTTGTAGTCCCGAGCCCGGGACCTCCACTGACCTGAGGGAGCGGGCTTCTCTCTCCGCGGCGGGCCTCCTCGGACAGGTAAGGCCTTCACCTTCTTCTTCCGACGTTCTTTCATCTTCTCTTCTTCCCGTTGTTTTCGACTTTTCTCTCTTCGCTGCCATTTATTTTTACTTTGTTTTAATTTTTACTCTTGTACCTTTGTGTTTTATGCGTTTTTTTCCAACTTTTCCGGAGAGGGCTGGAATTCCCTGACCGTCCACTACTCCATTATGTGACTCCTCCCCACCACCAGGTTCAGGAAAAGCTGCTCCCCCTCCTCCATCAGAATCCTCAACAACAAACTCAATCAGGGATCACTTAAGGACTCATAGTTTTGCACTTAATTGATTTTTTAAATTCTCGCTGTATTGCACAGTCAGTTTGTTTACATTTCTTTGTTTACACATGTACATTGTGTAGAGTTTTTTTTCCCACTGCCAATAAGTGATAATTCTGCCTTGCCCACAGGAAAATGAATCTGAGAGCTGTATAATCATGTACAGTATATAATCTGAATCTAAACACAAGACTATGACCAAGATTTGAAGAAATGTCTGCAGCTGAATTTAATCCTTAGCTACTGCCTCAAATGGTACAGATAGTGCTGCAGGTAGAAAGGAGTCATACAGGGAAGGGCAGTACTGGGTGGGGTGGGGGGGGTGTCCACACTGGGAGGTCAGTAGCTGGAGAGCCGATCCAGCAATATTGAGGGTGCGGAGCCATCCTGATGGTGGCTCTGAAGGTTGGCTGCACAGCTTTATGGGTAATAAATATGGATTATTGTCCAGGAACTGTTGTGGTCAGATGTCTAACGTGATCATTTGAATAGCTTGTTGAGAGAAAACAAATTTATATTCCTATTGCCCTGGTTTTGACTTTAACAAATTGCTGGATCTCACCTGAAAAAATAGAACAACTCGCTGGCTTCTCAGAACTGTCCCTCCACAATAATGAAGGTTTGCTTTTAGCATTTCAGTGAATGACACCAAAATTAAAAGAAGATTTGACAGACTGTGGGAAGGAATGACCAGCTGCTGTGTTTGTTTCCACAGTTGGAACACTTCAAAACAATTTGTTATATCTGAAGAGCTTCAGGTCCTGCTTTGGGACCAAAGAAACTTTGTGAGTGAATTTCTGTCAAGAAATTAAAAGGAAAGCAAGATCTAGTTATTAACACAGTGCCTTCCATGACCACAGATCATGTCGAGGTCTTTAAGCTGGTGAAATTTTTTTGATCTTGAGTCGCTGTTATAGAAATCCAGCAGCCCTTCTGCATACTGCCTGGCCTTTGCTATCATAAGACATAGGAGCAGAAGTAAGCCATTCAGCCCTTCGAGTCTGCCCTGCTATTTAGTCATGATCCATTTTCCACTCAGCCCCACTGCCTGACCTTCTCCCCATAACCTTTGATGCCCTGGCTAATCAAGAACCTGCCTTAAAAATACCCAAGGACCACCACCTCTGGCAACAAATTCCACAGATTCACCCCCCTCTGGTTGAAAAAATTCTGATTAATTCATGTTCTCAGTGGACACCCTTCAACCCTGAAGTTGTGCCCTCTTGTCCTAGACTCTCCCACTGTGGAAAACAACTTTTCTACATCTACTCTGTCCGTGCCTTTCAACATTCAAAATGTGTCAATGAGGAACTCCCCCCACCCCCCACCCCCCCAACCCATTCTCCTAAATTCCAAGAGTACGGGCCACGAGCTGTCAAACACTCCTCATCTGATAACCCTTTCATTCCTGGAATCACCCTCGTGAACCTCCTTTGAACCTTCTCCAACATCAGCACATCCTTTCTTAAACGAGGAACCCAAAATTGTTCACAATCCATGTGAGGTCCCACCAGGGCTTTATAAAGCCTCAACATCACATCCTTGCTCCTACATTCTATTCCTCTTGAAATGAATGGCAGCATCGCATTTACCTCCTTCATCCTTGAATGTGCTGGGGATTGACAAGTCATTCTTGGAAGAGGAAGTGATGAAGCTTTTCCTCTCAACATTGTCCCTCTGCCTGCCCTCAAATTCTACTGTGTATTTGTGTAAGGTATAAATTGACAAATTATTTTTGATTTATAGCATAAATCAACAATGTTTCCTCTGTGAGAACTGCCGAATGCTCTCTCCCCTCCAATGTTGTCTGCATCCTCGAGTCTCAGTGTCTCATTCCTGATGCCTTTTATTTAGCACGGCCATTTGATTGAGCTGACCAGCTGAATTTCACAATGTTTCTCAGTGATCTTTGCCCTCTTCTTTCTTCCCTGTTCCTCTCTCAATCTCATCCAGTGTTCGATCTTGCTATTTATTGTGTTCTCTTTGTTCATCAATCCATGTGACAAATTCGCTGAATGTTTACAGCCACCTAGCTCCTAAACTATCTTTCTGAAGCATGACTCTCCCTCTGCCATAGTTGAGAAAATCTTTACACTTATTTCTTCCATTCCCCAAGTCTGCTTTGATCCCTGCCCCCTCACCAAGACACATAGTTAATGTTGTTAAAAAGGAAAGTCTGCAGGTACTGTTGTACTAAAAGTGCTGGAGAAACTCAGCAGGTTATGCAGCGTCCATAGGAAGTAAAGGGAAGCTGGAGGAACGGAGACGGGTCGGGATGTGGATGAGGGAGTCCTGGAGGCAGCAGGATATCCTCTGCAATTTTTGCCACCTACAATGTGATCCCACTACAAGACACACCTTCCCCTCCCCTCTCTGCTTTCCACAGGGACAGCTCCCTCCAGTACTCTCTCGACCACATCCCTTCCCACGAATCGCCCACACCTTCTCCCTCACTAACATTTGGGGCTCCAAACGATCCTTCCAAGTGAAGCAACACTTTACTCGAATCTGCAGGAGTCATCCGGTGCTCCCGTTGTGACTTCGACATCAGAGAGACAGGATGCAGGCTACGAAAGTGTTTTGTTGTTCGCTGAAGAAATGGGGCTCTCCCATTGGCCAACCATTTTAATTCCATGCACATTCCCATATCAACATGTCTATCCATGGCCTCATGCATTTCCAAACTGAGGCTACCTGCACTTAATATTCCGTCTGGGCAATCTCCGACCTAATGGTGTTAAAATAGATTTCTCCAGTTTCTGTTAAATCTCTCCCCTGAGTCTCTCCCTTTCTCTATCTCTCTCCTTTCCTCCAGCTCCCCACCCCTTTTAATTCTCTCGCTGTTCAGAAAGCTACCTCCTTATCTGTCACTTCTCAGCATTTTTTCTCTTCACCCTCCCACCTGTATACACCTCTGACCTCTTACCTGTTGGCTTTCAGTCTTCCCCTTGCCCCTTTTTCTCTCCTCTCCTCCACACCAGCTTTTTATTCAGGTGCCTGCTTGCTTTTTGCTTGTACCTTGACGAAGGGGTCAGGCCTGAAACGTTGATTAACTTCTACTTCCTGTGATTGCAGCAAGACATGGTGAGTTTTTCCAGCACTTTTGGTGTATTGCCCACAGGTGTGGCATATGTTCACTGGTATCACAAGAATCAGATGATTGCAATCTCCAGCGTTTGAAGCTTGTGATGTGGCCTTTTCTACATTGGTGAAACTCACTCCTGTGCTCTGCCTGCAACCACTATCTCAAACTTCTGTTTCCCCCACACGGTCCTGTCTTGCCCTACTCCATTGCTGTAGAAAGGGATAACAAAATCTCTTGGGAAGTCACCTTATCTAACGACTGCTGAGAGAAAACAAGAATTTGTCAGTGGTTCGGATGAATATTGCCAACCTGAAATGATTCAACTCTGATCAATGCAGCATATCCAAGAAAACTGTTTGGTTCTTGTTTCCCCACTGCTTTCATTTGAATCACAGTGTGCCTTGAAAAAGGTTGTAATCATTGCATCTGGTGACGCAATGTGATTTATTGAGCGTAATGTTAAGCAGGCTATTTGTACAACATGGCATTGTCTGCCTTCTGAGATGCTGGTGAGTGTCCAATCAATCCCTGATGATGGTGTTTTCAGCCGTACAGTCACCAACACAGTTCTCTGCTGGTTCTCAGTGTTTTCGCAATCCAGTTCACCCGATTCCAAAGCTTTTACTACAGTTTTGAATCTCACTCATCACTGGTCCTTGGCTGAAAGGAACAAGGCAGTTTGCAGTGCAGGATTTTGTCATTGTTGCTGAAGTTTGGAGGTGTTGACATACACAGAACTCATTCTGTGAGCTGCAACCTGATTAGAAGGCATTTATAAGGTTCTGGCAGACACTGGACAGATTAAATTATCTTCTCGGGTATGGTTTTGAGTCTAACCTTGATTGAAAGGGAAAGTTTTCTCTATCTTTTCAGAGAGCCCTGATTGAAATGACACAGGGTGTCACAGCATTGGAAAGTCCGTTTTTTTTTTCTTCCAAAAGGATAACTATGAATATTGATTTTGTATATCTTTTGAATTGATTGCATCTTTTGAATTCAAATGATGTATACTATTGTAGTTTTTCCATGAAGTATTTATTTGGCTTTGGTAAGTAAGAATTTCGATGCAGATGCACGTTGTACAATGTGTATGACAATAAACTCGATATTGATGTTCAAGAGGGAATACCAGCCAGGCAATGACGGATTTAAATGTAGTCTCAGTGAAATGTTAATGCACAACTGGATCTCAAGTCTCCTGAGGGAAGGAAACCTGGCTATTCTTACTCCCTGGGGTGACCGCTGACTCTATGCCTACACCACTAATTGCAGGAGCAGAATTTGGCCATTTGGCCCATCACGTCTGCTCCACCATTCAAATGTTTTCTTCCTCTCAACCCCATTCTCCTTCCTTCTCCCCATAACTTTTGTCATCATTAATAGTCATATATCTGATTTGGACATATCAGATTTCAAATTTATTGTCAGAGTCATTCGTACACGACATCACATCCAGCCCTGAGATTCTTTTTCCTGCCGGCCAGGCAGAATCACCACTTACTGGTAGTGTAAAAAAAAACTGTACACAGCGTAAACATGTAAACAAATAAAGACCTGTAAACAGATAATGAATGTAAACAAACTGCAATATAGAGAGAATTTAAAAAATCACTAAAGTGCACAAGAAAGAGTTCTTAAATGAGTCCCTGATTGAGTTTGTGGTTGAGGAGTCTGATGGGTGAGGGGGAGCAGCTGTTCCTGAACGTGCAAGAGGAGTCACGGGATGGAGTAGTGGCTGGTTGGGTGGAAACAGCCCTCTCCAGAGAAAAGTGTGAAAAAGCAGAGCTCAATAAATATAAAATACAGGAAGAGAAAGAGAAAGTTACAGGGAAGAGACAGAAGATGGCCCCCAAAAGAGAGAATGTAAGATTAATAGAGAAAAGGGAAGAAGGGAAATCATTGGAGAAGAAAGAAGGCCTTACCTACACTTCGGAGCAGAGAGCCACCGTGGAGAGGAGCGGCCGATCTCCGGTGTTGGTGAGTCCCCAGAGGAGCGGTGTCCTCCCGACCGGCGGACTCCAAAAATGGCTCTCCGAGCCAAGAAGAGGTGCGCAACTGTGCAGGCGCGAAGAGTTGTGCGTGCTCAGTGCGCAAGTCAAAGAAAAGGTTAACGCTGAAGGGAGGGGGACTCAGCTGAGGAGTGGCCAGCTGAGAGTTGCCCAGTATTGGGGCATTTGGCTGGGGGAAGTAAACAAGAAAGAAAAGAAGTGTGGTGAGAAAGAGAATGAAGGGCTGGAAGAGGTTGAGTGGCAACGGGGCGACTGACGGAGGCCCAGCAGCGGGTCGACCTGCAGCGGGAGGCCCAGCAGCGGGTCGACCTGCAGCGGGAGGCCCAGCAGCGGGTCGACCTGCAGCGGGAGGCCCAGCAGCGGGTCGACCTGCAGCGGGAGGCCCAGCAGCGGGTGGCCCAGCAGCAGGTCGACCTGCAGCGGGAGGTGCAACAACAGGAGACACAGCAGCTGGAGGCCCAGCAAGGATACAGAAGCAGCTCACCAGAGAAGGATGAAGATACAAAGATACATAGAAGAGAAGAAGACGACACAGACATAGATACAGACACAGAAGAAGAGGAGGAAGAAGACCAAGATCTTCAAAGGAAAGAAGGTAAAATAGAAGGACAAAGTTTAGATAAAGCCTTTTTTGAAGAACAAATGAGGTCATTAAAAGAATGGCCATCGTTAGAATTTAGTTCAATCAAAAGAAAAATGAAAAGAGCTGAAGACAGAATGAAAAGGTTAGAGTTGGTCATGACTGAAATTGGGAAAAGAGTAGAAAATGTGGAGGAACGAGAAGCTGCTGTAGAAATGGAGATAAATGATTTAAGAGGGAAGTTGGAAGTGAGTGAAAAAAAATTAGAGACACAAGATTTATTGTCACAAAAAAATGACGTATTGGAAAACTACAGTAGGCGAAATAACATAAAAATAGTGGCCTGAAAGAAGGCAAAGAAGGGTCAGATATGAAGGAATTTATAAAAGGATGGATCCCGAAGTTGCTGGGAACGACAGATTCACATGAAGAAATAGAAATCGAAAGGGCACATAGAGCGCTAGTACCGAACCTGCCACCACATCAAAAACCGAGATCCATCGTGGTAAAATTTCTAAGATATACGACAAGAGAAAACATACTGGAGCAGGCAAAAAAGAAGGTTAGAGAAGACAATAAGTCATTGGAATATAAGGGACAAAAAATATTTTTTTACCTGGACATAAGCTTTGAACTTTTAAAGAAGAGGAAGGAATTCATCATGGTGAAAACAATCTTATGGAAGAAAGGTTATAACTTTATATTAAGACATCCAGCAGTACTCAAAGTATTTATTTCTGGGGAACAGAATACACTGTTCTCGGACCCAAAGAAAGCCCAAGGATTTGCTGAACATTTGCAGGACAGGAGAAGAGAGGAGGAGGCGTGATAAGAAAGATGTCCGGCAAGAAAATATACAAAAATATGTAAAAATATAAAGTAAAGATAATGTGTATATAAAGATTTAAAGATGGATAAGAGAAGGGGAAGAAGGAAGAAGAGAGAGAGCTTTGTTATAAGTATAGGAAAATAGTGTTCGCTGGTGGGGGGAGAGAATAAAGGTCACTGTGAAATCGGTTGAAGCTTGCGAGTAAGTTCGCAAACCGAATGGAAAGGGGAGTTGTGGTTGCCGTCAAGGGACAGGAGGGAATCCAAGGAGGGAATCCAAGGAGGGAAGGTTCATTTGGGGTTAAAGGGTTAGCTTGTGGGGATTGTTGGGGTATTTCATGTCTTAAATGCATTGCCATATGTTGAGATTAAAAAAGAAAACTTAAAAAACAGTAATGGATATAAGGGATAGAGGTGGTGAAGAGGCAGAAAAGAAGTGAAAATAAAGATATAATATGGGCACGTTGGACTATATGACGATAAACATTATCGGAATATATAACCAAGTTTAAGTGTATCCCATTGGGAAAAAATAAATCACATATAATTTAAAAGACAAAGTTACAATGTTTGACAAAACCTGGGAATCATATATGGAACATAACGGAGGGGGCAGGCCTAGGACCACCACCACCTAAAATGATAAGAAGGTAAACACGATCAGATTTAATGTGAATAAGTAGATGGTACGTCTTTTGTTTGTATTCCTTTTGTAAAAGATATTGTTTTATTGATGTATTTTATATGTCCAATATTTACTGTATTTGGAGGGGGGTGGGAAGGGGAAGGGAGGGATGGGGGGGAGAAAAGAGATAATGTCACTGTGAATATTTAAAGAGATGCATCTGTAAATATATTGGTTGATATGGTTCATAGTACGATAAATAAAGAATTACCAAAAAAAATAGAATAAACGTTATTAAACTGACAGAAAAAAAAGACTGAAGGCAATCCTTCAAAGGTAGGAAATATCTGCTCATCTGGTACAGTGTGGTGCACGAGCAATGTGACAATTTAAAGACTATGGTGGACATTATTTAGTGCTGAGTCACTATCTCGGAGGATCTTTCCTGGACCCAACACACTAATGGCATCATGAAGAAAGCATGTCAGCACCTCAACATCATCAGGAGTTGGTGGAGGTTTGGTTTGACACCAGAAACCCTGGAGAATTTCTATAAAAATGCGGTGGATGGTGTGGTGCCAGGCTGCATCGTGGTCTGCTATGGGGACACCAATGCCCGAGTGTGGAGCCGTCCGGGAGGTGGTGGACACGGCTCAGGGCACCACAGACAGGACCCTCCCCACTATTGAGAACATCTACAGGAAATGCTGCCATCAGAGAGCAGTGGCAATCGTTGAAAGTCCACACCACCCAGGGCATGCTCTTTTCTCACTGCTGCCATTGGGAAAGAGTTATAGGTGCCACAAGTCTCACACCATCAAGCTTTGGAGCACCTGCTACCCTTCCACCATTGGACTCCTCAACGATGGACTCGGTCAAGGACTCTTAATTATGCATTTTATTGATTTTAAAAAAAATTCTCTCTGAATTGCAATTTGTTTACATTCATTATCTGTTTACGGTTCCTTATTTGTTTACATGTATACGCTGTGAACAATTTTTTTTGCACTACCAATGGGTGATTGATTCTGCCTTGTCTACAGAAGAGGTCTCAGTGTTGTTTGTGATGTCATGCATGTACTCTGACAATAAATCTCAAATCTGACAAAAAAAAACAAAACCTGGTGGTGCAAGTCTAGTCTAGTGGTACCGATACCTCTTTCCTGATGGAAGCAGGGTGGTGTGGGTCTTTGATGATCGCTGTCCGATGGTAAAGACGAGATAGCCTTTCTCCAGAAACATGGACCATATTTACATAAATATAAGTTAGAATAGGGGGAGTCACGTGATGGAGTAGTGGCCGGACGGTGAACTCCAGCCCTCTCCAGAAAAGTCGGAAAAAACAAAGGAAAACACAAAGGCACAGAAATAAAAATTAAAGAAAAGTGAGTATAAAGGTGGAAAGAAGATGGCGACGAAAAAATAAAAATCGAAATCAACGGTAAGAAGAGAGGAAGAGAAGACAACGGAAGAAGAAGGAGAAGGCCTTACCTGTTCGAAGAGGCCCGCGGTGGAGAGAGAAACCCGCTCCCTCAGGTCGGTAGATAGTGGACTACAAAAATGGCTCGCTGAGCCGAGTAAAAGTGCGCAACCACGCATGCAAAAAAACACACCGATGGGAGGGGGGACCAGCTGGGGAGTCGATCTCCACAGCCGGCAATGACAGCTGCAGAACACCTGCAGCAAGAGGAGAACATAGAAGACAACGAAAACAAGAAAGAAGAGAAGAAAAGGGCAACAAAGAAACAACAGATGGCCAACCCAGAGGAAGAAGAAGAGGAAGAGTACAGTGAAATAGAAGAAGAAGGGAAAGGCAAGATAAAGGATATACTTTCTCTTATTAAAGAATACATGGAGTCATTTAAAGAATGGCAAACACAGGAATTTAATGATTTAAGAAGAAGAATAAACAATACAGAAGAGAAAATGAATAAAATAGATATGACCTTAACAGAAATGGGAAAAAGAATGGAAAGGTGCAAGAACGAGAAGCAGCAGTAGAAATGGAGGTAGAGGACTTAAAAAAGAAATTAGAGGAATCTAATAAAAAAGTTATAGACACAAGAACTGTTAGCTCAGAAAATAGATATAATGGAAAATTATAACAGAAGAAATAACATAAAGATAGTGGGCCTTAAGGAAGATGAAGAAGGCAAGAATATGAGAGAGTTTATAAAAGAGTGGATCCCTAGGATCCTAGGATGTCCAGAACTACAGCAAGAAATGGAAATAGAAAGGGCACATAGAGCATTGGCCTTTAAACCACAACCACAACAAAAGCCAAGATCTATTTTAGTAAAATTCCTAAGATATACTACAAGAGAAAAGGTACTGGAGAAGACAATGGAAAAAGTAAGAGAGGGCAACAAACCACTGGAGTACAAAGGGCAAAAAATCTTCATTTATCCAGATATAAGTTTTGAACTCCTGAAGAAGAGAAAGGAGTTCAATACAGCAAAGGCGATTTTATGGAAGAAAGGGTATAAATTTATACTAAAGCATCCAGCGGTATTGAAAATATTTATTCCAGGACAACAAAACAGATTATTCTCGGATCCAGAGGAAGCACGAAAATTTGCAGAACAATTACAAAATAGACTGAGGGATGAAGATGTGTAACGAGAGTACAAAAGACTGCGAACTAAAAAGACACATAAGTTTTGAACTCCTGAAGAAGAGAAAGGAGTTCAATACATTGAAAACGATCTTATGGAAAAAAAAAACTATTCTCGGATCCAGAGGAAGCAAGGAAATTTGCAGAACAACTACAAAACAACCAGAGAGATGAAGATATGTAATAAGAGTAAAAATGACCACGATTTATATGTATGTGGGTAAAGGGGTATATGTGTGTATATGTATAATGTGCATACATGAGTGTATCCGTATTTAGAGGAAAATATAGATAGTATAGACAAGAATTAATAAGGGAAGGAAATGGAATAGAGGGAATAAGGAGGGAACTAAAAGAGTGACCTTTGTTACATATGAAAAGTGAAATCTTTTCTGGGGGGGGCTGGGTGGGGGGGAGTTGCGGTCACTGCAAAATCAGCTGACGCTTGCGAGTGAATTCGCAAATCCAAATGGAGAGGGGAGATGTGGTTGTCCGACAATGGATAAAGGACAACTCAGGAGGGGAAGGGGAGATTGGGGCTAAAGAAGTTTTAAATAGGAGAATAAGGAAAATGTTTGATGTTTTAGGAATGTTGTCTTATAAAGGGTTCAAAACAAGAAAACAGAAATGGATAAGAAGGAAAGGTAATGATGGAGAAACGGAAAGGGAAGATAAACAAAGTATAAAATGGCTACGTTGAACTATATGACTTTAAATATTAATGGAATACATAACCAAATTAAAAGGAAGAAACTGCTAAATTTACTGAAAAAAGAAAAAATTGATAATATAAGTTAGAATAAAAGTTCAACACATTAAAATATTAAGACGTCTACAGTAACAGTCCACTATACACAAGTGTTCTGGGAGTTGGGAGTCTTATGGCTTGGGGGTAGAAAGCTGTTGTCCATTCTGGATGAATGGCCTCTAATGCTGCAGTACCTCCTAACCGATGACAGAAGGGAGAGCAGTTTACATGAGGGGTGTGTGGAGTCTTCCACAATGTTTATTGCCTTTTGTCCGCATCGAGTGTTGGCTCTTCTAGTCAACAATGTAGAAAAGCCTACAATCTGATATGTGGAAGTGGGAACTCGTCTCACTTCTGGAAGTATAATTCCCAAAGAGCAGTCACTGGGTTAGGTTGCAAACTAATATCCAGTAGAGCTGATAAAGTCTTCAAAATATCTATCCAAAACCTCTCCAACATAGGGTATGACCAAAACATACGACTTAGAAAAGCCACTTCTGATTTACATCTATCACAAATTGAAGTAATGTTAGAAAAAATATGGGCCAATTTGTCTTTCGACACATGAACCTGAGGTACCACTTTAAACTGAGCCTTTCTTAAACAACTGAACAATATTAGCTATCTTCCAGTCCTTCACCATTGCACCTATGACTAAGGATATTTTTTTTAAAAACTCTGCAATATCTGCATGAACCTCCTGCAAGATCCAAGGGAATATCTGGTCAGAGCCAGTCAGTCCCTACCTTGAGATTTAATGTGAGATGTTGAATTGACCTGCTTTTTGACTTTTCTGCTGCCATTGTTTGAGAGAAAGTGAAGTGCGATCCACTGACTTCCGAATCAGAATCACGTTTATCAACATGAACCGTGTCACGAAATTTGTTGTTTTGTGGCAGCAGTATTATGCATTGCAGCTGCAAAAATGGCTATAAATTACATTTACTTAAATGCAATATGTAAAAAATAAATAATTAGTGAAAAAGGTGAGGGACCAGAAGGCCTTGGCATGTAGGATTAAGGAGGCCCCAAAGTGTTCTATGTGTAAGTGAAGAACAGAAGGATGAGGAGAATGAAGGTGGGGCCGCTAAAGGATAAAGAGGCAAAATGTGCCTGGCGGCGGAGGAGGTCCTGAATGAATACTTTGTGTCAGTATTCACAAGAGAAAAGGACCTTCATCATGGTGAGGTTGAAATTGAACAGGCCTGTGGACGGGAAACTATGGAGATTAAGGAAGAGGAAGTGTTGGATCTTCTTAAAAACATCAAGATTGATAAGTCCCCGGGCCCAGACGTGATAAACCCCAGGCTGCTGTGGGAAGGGAGGGAAGAGATAACTGGGGCAGTAGCTATGATCTTTGAATCCTCTTTGGCCACAGGGGAGGTGCTGGAGGATTGGAGAATGGCAAATGTAGTTCCATTGTTTAAAAAAGGTAATAGGGAGAATCCTGGGAATTATAGTCCAGTGAGTCTTACGTCAGTGGGGTGTAAACTAATGGAGAGGATTCTGAAGGATAGGGGCTATGAGAATTTGGAGAAGTACAATTTATTCAAGGAGAGTTAGCATGAGCCTAATTGAGTTTTTTTAGGATGTTACAAAGAAATTGATGAAGGTCGGGTAGTAGATATGGTCTACTTGGATTTTAACAAGGCATTTGACAAGGTCCCCCACGAGTGATTCATCCAGAAAGTCATGAGGCTCAGGATCAGTGGAACCTTGGCTGTATGGATAAAAAAATGATCTTGTAGGAAGAAAGCAGAGAGTAGTAGTGGAAGGGAAGCTTTCTGTCTGGAGGTCCAGTGACTAGTGAAGGGGCCACAGGGATCTGTTCCGGGACCCCTGCTCTTTGTGATTTTTATAATCGACCTGGATGAAGAGGCAAAAGGATGGGTCAATACATTTGTGGATGATACGAAGGTTGGAGGAGTTATGGATGGAGCTGAAGGTTGTTTAAGGTTACAAGAGAATATAGACAAGATGCAGAGTTGGCAGAAAAGTGGAGATGGAGTTCAATCTGGATAAGTGTGAGGTGATGCAATTTGGAAAGACAAAGCAGAAGGTTGAGTACAGGGTTAATGGTCAGTTATTTCAGAGTGTGGATGAACAGAAGGACCTTGGGATTTGAATCCATATATCCCTCAAGGTTGCTGGATAGGTTGATAGGATAGTGTAGAGGGCCTATGGGATGTAGTTGAGAAGACCTATGGGGCGCTGGATTCATTAATGGGGGATTGAGTTCAAGAGTTGAGAGGTTACGTTGCAACTCTGCAAATCTCTGGTGGGACCACAGTTAGATTATTGTGTTCATTCTGGTCACCTCATTATGGGAAGGATGAGTCAGCTGTGGCGAGGGGGCAGAGGAGATTTACCAGGATGTTGCCTGGATTGGGAAACAAGGCAAGGTTAGCAGAGCTGGGACTTTTCACTTTGGAGCATAGAAGGATGAGAGGAGACTTGATAGAGGTCTACAAGATTCTGAGAGGGATAGGTAGGGTGGACGGCCAGTGCCCGTTTCCCAGGGCAGGATCAGCAAACACCAGAGGACGTGTGTACAAAGTGAAGGAAGGGGCGTTTAGGGGAAACATCAGGGGTAAGTTTTTTTTATGCAGAATGTTGTGGGGGGCCAGGAATGTACTTCCAGGGATGGTGGTGGAGGCTGAAACATTGGGGGCATTTAAGAGACTCTTAGACAGGCACACGATGGAAGAAAAATAGGGAGGGTTTAGTACTTTTTTTTAAAGAATACATGGGTTGGCACAATATAGAGGGCTGAAAGGCCTGTAATGTGCTGTAGTGTTCTATGTTCTAATGTCTATGGTTCATTGTCCATTCAGAAATCTGGTGGAGAAGAGGCTGTTTTTGTAACTTTCACTGTTCATCTTCAGGCTCCTGTACCTCCTTTCTGATGTTAGCAGTGTGAAGAGGGTCTAGGTGGTGAGGGTCCTTGATGATAGAAGGTGCTCAGTTGAGACCCCACATCTTGTAGATGTCCTTAATGGAGTGGGGACTGATGTCAATGACGGCACTGACTGAATTCACAACCCTCTGTGGCCTTTTCCTGTCCTGTGCATTGGCACCTCCATACCACACAGTGATGTAACCAGTCAGAATCCTCTCCACGAAATAATGTATAATTTGGGAAGATTCTGGTGGCATAGCAAATCTTCTCAAACTCCTACTGAAATATAGCCGCTGGCAAGCTTTCTTCATGATTGCATCGACAAGTGAAAGGAAAAGTGAGAACTGCTAACTTGAATAGACTTTGGCCTTGAAATGATTGGGGACATCCTGACTGGGAAGTAAATGGTGATCTTTTCAGTGAAAGTTTAAATGGTATAATGTCAGTCTTTAATGCCAATGCTTTGGCTCTGATGTCTGGTTTGCGTTGACTTGACAGGCTGGCTGTCAATAACCTCACCCTGGCCTGTTCCCTGCTGAAGGTGAATGATCGAAGCCACCGGCAGAAGCTGCAGCTCAAGGCTCTGGACACGGTGCTCTTTGGGCCACCCCTTTGTAAGTTACAGTTCTTCACTTTCCTGCTTACCTCCCTGCTAATTGTTACGCTTTTACCCATGAATCAATGACTTTTTAATTTTAAATTTAATTACAACATGTAGAAGCTCATTGAGACTCGCGTTGCCCAATTACACCCAACTAACCTACAGCCTCGTATGTTTTTGGAGGGAGGAAGGATAGCAGAGAACCTGGGGAAACCCCACACTGACACGGGTGATGTTGTTGGTGGTGCGCTGCGGACCTGTGGATCAGGAAAGCTATTCTCCGTTTGTTCTGAAAATGCTGACTATGTACTGACCGAGATCTGCTGATGCTATTCTGTTGTGTCCTAATGTTGACAGCAGTAACTTGAGAACATAAACAGTCTAATAGCCCAGCACAGGAATCGGTCCTTCAGCCCATCATGTCTGTGCTGGCCATATTGCCAAATTAAACTAATCCCATTTCCCTGCAGCTGTTGTGTCTGCTCCCACTACATCCCTGATAACCTGATCCAGATACCTACCACTCTCTGTTTAAAAATAACACTTGCCTTGCAAGTCTCTTTTATACTTTCCCCCTCTCACCTTAAACCTATGCCCTATAGTATATGATGTTATTCCCCTCTTAATAAAATCATTTTATGAGCTTCAGTCTGATCTCCACTTAGCTTCTGATGCTCCGTAAAAAACAACACCAGTTTATATAGCCTCTCCTTACAGTTAATACTCTATAATCCAAAAAACATTCCTGGGAAACCTCTTCTGCACCCTCTCCAAAGCCTTCACATCCTTCTTGCAATGTAGTGACCAGAACTACACACAATTCTCCAAATGTGGCCAAACCAGAGACTGGGACATAGCAACATGGAATATAGAACATTCCAGCACTGTACAGGCCCTTTGGCCCACCATGTTCTGCCAACCTGTATAAAGCTACGCGAAAAAAAACAACAAAACCCCTACTTCATAACCCTCAATTTTTCTTGCATTCATGTGTCTGTCTAAGAGTCTTTTACATGTCCCAATTCCAGCCTCCACCACCACTATTCTCTGTGTAAAACAAAAACTTATCCCTGACTTCTTCCCTGAACTTTCCTCCCATCACCTTGTACAGATGTCCTCTGGTATTTGCTGCTCGTGCCTGGGAAGCATGACTTCCCAACTTTACTAGAGCCCCAACAGATGAAAGCAACTATTCCATTCACCTTTGTCACCCCATCTACCTGTGTTTCCACTTTCAGGGAACTATGGACGAACTCACAGACCCCTCTGTGTATCGGTGCTCCTCAGGGTCCTCTCATTAATTACACTTCCGTCTTGTGTTTGACTTTCCAAAGTGCAACACCTCATTCTTGTCTGGATTAAACTCCATTTGCCACTTCTGTGTCAATATCTCCAACTGATCTAAATCCTGCTTTACCTTCTGACATCCTTCCATTCATTCTGCAATTCTGACAATGTCTGTATCATCTGCAAACTTGTTAATCTGCCCACCTATATTTTTGTCCAAATCATTTTAGATATATAAGCCAACATAGCAGTCCCAGCACTGACCTCTGTGGAACACCACTGGTCACAGACTTTCATCAGAGAGTCACTCTCTCGCACCACCTGCTGTCTCAATTTTGAATCCAGTCTGCCAAATCTCTGTGGATCTTGTATGTCTGAATCTTCTAGATCAGCCCACCATGGTTGACCTTGTCAAAAGCTTTACTAAAGTCCATGTAACAACATTCACCACCCAAGCTCATCAATCCAGTCTGCCAAATGTCTGTGGATCTTGTATGTCTGAATCTTGTGGTGGCTGAATGGAATAATCTTCCAGAGGAAATAGTTGAGACAGAGTCAATTCTTTCATTTAGGAGGAGGCTGGATATATACATGGATAAGAGGGGGTTAGAGGTTTATGGGCGGAGAAAAGGCAGAGTTGTTTGAGTAAACTGGACTTGTAGGGCTGAGATGGCCCGTTTTCATGCCATAAACTGTTATATGGTTATCAGCCCACCATGGTTGACCTTGTCAAAAGCTTTACTAAAGTCCATGTAACAACATTCACCACCCAAGCTCATCAATCCAGTCTGCCAAATGTCTGTGGATCTTGTATGTCTGAATCTTCTAGATCAGCCCACCATGGTCGACCTTGTCAAAAGCTTTACTAAAGTCCATGTAACAACATTCACCACCCAAGCTCATCAATCATCTTTGTTACCTTCTCAAAAGACAAAATCCATGAAAGGCATGACCCCTTTCCACAAGGCCATGCTGACTGTCCCTAACAAATCCATGCTTTTCCCATGTGAGCGGATCCTATCCATGACTCTTTGTCAATGTTGAGCTGTTTGTTGTCACATGAACCAAGAAACAGTATAAAGCTTTGTTTTGTGTGCTGTTGAGGCAAGTCAGCGCATACAACAGGTAGTGCAATAACATAAGTGTGGGGTGTAGTGTTACAGCAGGGAAGAATGAATGAGGGGAGAAAGATTTTAATGGACATAAGCAGAGGAATTTCCAGCAACTGCTCACAGGATGTTGGCAAAATGACACCAACATGTATTAATTTGCCTCCCATTGATGTAAAGCTCACCAGCCTATCAGTGTCCTTCACAAACAAAGACACAATGTTGGCTATTTTCTGGTCCTTTGGATCTTGCCTGCGGCTGAAGATACAAAGATCTGTCTTCACGGGATGGATTCCACCAGGCTCTGTGGACACATCCACCTTAGTGTTCTTAAAAGACCCAATAACCTCACCTCCTCTTCTTCTGATCTACATGCTCAGCACATGATCTCACAGTCCTTCACTTTGGTGAATGCTGATATAAAGTACTTGATTGTCATTTTGCTCTGACTTATGTATACCATCCTTCATCTTGGCATGGTCTTGCCCTCTCTGCAGCTTCCCTCATTTTCAATGTCTGTATAAAATGCCTCACGATGCTCTGTGCATTTACCTGAATTACAATGGGGAATGTCCCCAGTGAACCTGGACTAGGTTAGACTGGGCACAGGAACTCGAGCTCAGTCATTTGCTGTGTGGGAGAAGGTCATTTTCATTTTCCTAAATAGTTTTGATTTGTTATATACTTTTCATTTCTTAAATTGCATTTGTGATGCAAGAGAAAAAAAATCAAGTTTTTGATTGCTTTTGAAAGTTCCGCAGATCCAGCACCATGGGACCCTCTTCAGTCAGGACCCCTCAGAGTGTGGTTTAGCTGTTTTGTCATCCTTCAGTGTTTTGTGGGTGGGGCTTATTCTGGCCCCACCCTGTTAGATTGGGTTGGTACACAGCAGTAGCACGTTGTTGTTGTCATGGAGTCCCAGGGAATTAGTGACAAAATATGCACTGAGCGACGTTTGGGAATGGCAGCATTGTGGCTCAGTCCTTGGTGCACCAGGTAGAGCATGGGGCCATTGATGCAGAGGCATGAGGTCACATCTCTCTGGTCTCACTGACTTCTCATTAACATGCTTGGTTCACTGATATCCTCCTGGTAGAAAATCTGCCATCTTTACTCTGGCCTGTGTGTAACCCTAGACCTTTCTATCTGCTCGACTCTGACTGCTTTGTCTGGTGGGGGCTGTCATCTATAAATGTTGTCTTTTCCTCTTTCTGCAAATGGGTATATAATAAGGACACAATAAGGTAGATGGGTAGGAGGCTGGAATCTGGAGCATCACACTGTCTGATGGAGGAACAATGGGTTGAGTAGCTTCAATAGGAGAAAAGGAATGGTCACCCTTTTGGGATGGAACCCTTCATCAAGACAGAGAGAGCCAATGTAATGGGGACACATGGGAAAGGTTGGACTGTGTGGGATTGGTGAACCAGGGCAGGTTGTTTAGCAAATGAGTGAGCAGTAACCTGGTCAGACATGCACTTTCCTTCTTCTAATATATCCTAATTTCAAAGTATCCTTCCAAAGTGTGAGCTGCAAGATCCCAAATTTCGATCTATTTAATTCAACAAATCAAACTCCATGACTGATACTTTATGTCGTTTTAATTTGTTGATAAAATGGATAAACATTTTGTATAGCTTTGCATTAAGACTTTCATATTGAGGAATAATAAAGTATTTACAGTATAATGAAGATATAAAATGTATATAGAGATACTCAAATTTTAAAGAGATACATAATTCAAAGAAAAATTTCCCGTGCTCACGCTTCCTTCACATCTTGTTGAATAATGAGCAGGTCGTTAGTCTGGGTGGATATTATGACATATTACATCATAATCGCTATGGTAACACTATAAACAATAGTTCTCTTAAAGAGACAGGCACAAAATTAACTAAGAATCGAAAAACATAAGGTTTTAACCTTTACAGAGGGGAGTGGAGAAGAATCTAGGGGGAAATGGGGATGAAAGGAGATGGAACCAAAGAGGAGGGGGTGAAGGGGAGAAGAAAATGGAAGAGCGGAAGGGGATGGAGGAAGAAAAGGGGGACATTACCTGGGATTGGAACATTCTCTGTCCAAACCATCATGTTGCAGACTGCCCAGGCAGAATATGTGGGGTTGTTTCTCCAGTTTACGTTGGACCTCACTTTGGCAATGGAGGACAGACAGGTCAGGGTGGGAATGGGAGAGGGAGTTGAAATGGCAGCAAACGGAAGCTCAGGGTGGACAGAGTGCAGTTGCTCTGTGAAACAGACCCCAAGTCTCCATTGGTCTCACCGACGTTGAAGAGGCTACACCGGGAGCACCGAGTGGAGTTGGTGAGGGTGGATGAGATGACTTGGATCTTTGCCTCATCTGGTTGGGACTCTGCATGGTCGTGGGGTGGGGGGTGGGGAGGAGGAAGTGTTTCACCTCCTGTAATTGCATGGAAAAGTACTGGGGATTATGGAGAGATGGGTGGGGAGGGACGAGCAGACAAGGGAATCATGTCAGTGATCCCTGCAGAAGGTGGGAAGTGGTGGGAGGATTAGATGTATCTAGGCATCTGGTGGAACTATCGCAGGGTGATGTGCTGAATGCAGAAGTTGGTGGGGTGAAAGATGAGGACAAGAGGAACACGCTCCCTATTCTTTTTTTGGGGGAGTATTGAATGGAACTCTGAGAGACTGAGAAAATGGAGGAGATGGAGAAAGGGGAAAAAGTATCATTGTGTGGTGTGGTGTAGCTGTGCACCACAAAAACGTGCAAGGGTAGACCATAATGCCGAAGTGAACTGGCCTGCGGTCCAAAGTTATGTGCGTAGGCATCCCAAATCTAGCGATCCAAATCAGGATGTATGCTCTAGCACATGTTTCAGTATCACTGGCTGGTAATGGGATGGCCTCTGGCCAGTGCGTGAAGCGGTCTACCACTGTTAGAATATACTTCATGCCCTGTGACCCTGGTAATGGTTTGACCAGGTCCACGTGTATGTGCTCAAACCTCCTGCGTACTGTCGGGAAAGACTGAAGGGGTGTCTTGGTGTGGCACTGAATCTTTGCAGACTGGCAGGAGATGCACGTTCGTGCCCATTGAGCGACATCTTTCTTCAGTCCATCCCAAATGTACTTATTTGACATGATCTTGACTGATGTCCTGATGGATGGATGTGACAAACTGTGAATGTTGTCAAAAAGACGTCGCCTCCATGACAATGGGACCAATGGTCTAGGATAGCGAAATGATATGTCACAAAGGAGTTCTGGTCCACTGTGCTACGATGCCACCTGCTGAATGTCCAGTCCAGTAATGGCTGAACTATATGCCTGTATATCAGGATCTGTGGCCTGCGCCGCAACTAGTTCAGCAACGTTGATTCCACCTTGAAAATGGTACACACTTGGCACATCCGTGACGAGATTGTCTTTTTCTGAAATGTAGCATACGTCCGTAGTGAATTCTGAAAAATAGGACAAATGGCATTGCTGTCTTGCCAATCATGGATCTGTCATTTTGCTAAAGGGAAAAATGAGTGGTTTATGGTCTATAAATGCAGTGAAATGTCGACCTTCCAAGATAAAACGGAAGTGCCATGTGGCTAGATATAATGCCAACAGTTCCCGATCAAAGGGGCTATATTTGACTTCTGCCGGTTTTAAATGGCGACTGAAGAAGGCAAGGGGTTGATAATGCCCATTGATGCACTGTTCAAGAACTTCACCCACTGCTATACCTGAGGTGTCGATGCTAAGCGTCAAAGTAGCTTCAGGGTTGGGATGTGCAAGCATTGGTGCTTTGGCCAGTGCTTCTTTGGCGGACATAAACGTGACCTCTGCCTCCGAGGTCCAGATAATGTTCTTGTGTTTGGTGGAGACGATGTTAAACAGTGGTCGCAGGATGTCAGCAGCTCTGGGAATAAATCTGTGATAAAGGTTTATCATTCCCAAAAATCCTCTGTAGACCTTTGACGGTGGTAGGTTTGGTAAAGGAAATTTGTCGGGTTTGATTGTTAGACCCAAGTCTTGGAGCCGTTGGAAAAGGCAGCACAAATGCAGGCGGTGATCTTGCTCATTTTGACTTGCTACAAGGATGTCGTCCAAGTAAATGTACGCAAAGTCCAAATTCTTGCCTAGAGCGTCCATAATCTGCTGGAAAGTTTGCGCGGTGTTCTTTAATCCAAACGGCATTCTAAGAAATTCAAAAAGTCTGAACGGGGTAATAATTGCTGTTTTGGGAACATCATCCTCATGAGTCGGTATCTGATTATATCCCTTTGTCAGATCAACCTTGTAGATTGGCGGTGAAATCTTGTATATGAGGAATTGGGTACCTGTCGGGCGTAGTGACATCATTAAGCCTGTGGTAATCTCTGCAGGGTCTCCATCCACCTGTCTTCTTGGGTACCATGTGCAACGGTGATTCCCAAGGACTATTGGAGTGTCGAATGATACCCAGCTCTTCCATTGCCATAAACTCTGCCTTTGCTTGCAGCAGTTTATCAGGTGCAAGATGACGAGCCCTGGCATGAATTGGTGGGCCTGAAGTGTCTATGTAATGAGACACACCATGCGCTGTTTTCAAGGCATTGAAATTAGGAGTGAGAATACGGGGAAATTCGTTGAGCAGGGCAGCGTAGGCATCCTTGTGCAGCATATGCACCCTGACTTGGGAAACTCTCCCTTTGCTGCATGCCAGTGGGTATGTCTGAAAGTTGGTGGCACGAACCAATTTCTTCCGTTTCACCTCATCTGTGTCTACAAGAAACTTGCGCTTACCCGCGTCGTCTTGAAGATACAATAGGCCTGCATTTGCGCCAGCTGTCGAGGCCACTACTGGCAGCCGGCTCTTTCATTTCATGCCTTTTTCTTGTAATAGGTACATGGCTGGACGCATTTATGGGCATTTTTCCCCAATGGCGATGGTAAAAACACCACTCTCAACGTACGTCACCATGTTCCTCCTTCTTTGATTGGACTGCAGATACAGGAGGCTCGTAGGACGTGGGAGATATATCTACTGCCAAAACAAGCAGACTTTTGTCTAGGAGTACGATAGAGCCTGTCAGCCTCCTGTGCTATGTCATGAGGACGGCGGAAATCCATGTTAGCAATGGGTATGGCGACGCAAGCTGGCAGCTTTGATATGAATACGGTTTCAAAAATCAGGCAATGAGAATGACCATCTCATAAATTAGGTCCGATGGATTCCTGTCACCCAGGCCTTCCATGTTTAAAAGCCGCATGCCATGCTCATGCCTTGTCAATTCCATGTATCCAGAAGAAGCTGGCAGAACTTGGTGTACTGGTTCTCCGCCAGAGGATTGGCGATAAAGTTGCTCACTCGAGATGCGGTAGCAGCATCCAACGCACCTACGACACGCCAGAACCTCGTGTCCTCCGCCGTTATGCCCTGAAGACGAAACTGGGTTTCAGCCTGAATAAGCCAAACCCGAGGTTGATGTGTCCAGAAAGGAGGCAAATGAAGTCCAACTGCGTTAACTGCCGTCATGCTACTGCTGCGTCCATTATGACTGGAGATTCAAGTTTCAGTTGAATCTTGCAGTCGGAGTCACCAATTGTTGCGGTTACTACGGTAGAGCTACTAAAGACATACAAACACATGCCAGTGTAGTCAACTCAAGACTGATTTATTGAAGCTTTACAAGTGGCTTTTATTCCCTGCCTGTCCCGGGCTCCAAGGGGCAAGATGGGACCTTGTTAAGGGATGGCTGCTGCTCCACGGGACTAGCAGGTTTAAATTGAGACTTGTTAACGTCCCGTGCCTTTCAGCAGGGGACCCAGCTGATCAATGTGCCGTCCCTCAGCACTCAGTATCACTAGCATGCCAGCCTTTAGGTAAGTCCGTGCACTGCACTGACAGTGGCAGTTTGCATTACCATGCTGAGCGCCCGCTTGGCCGCTACATCATGTCCCTTTTGTCCCCACCTAGTCCCACACTTATTTTCATCCCCCCCGCTCCCCCTTCCTTCTTTGATTCCATTCCCTTCCACCTCCAAAACGCACTGGATTCTTTCCACAGCCACCACCCGCTGCCTTCAGATCCATGATTCTCACTTTCATTTCTTCTCTGATTTCTTCTCCCCTGTCCCCTTGGTTTTTCTTGCCTCTCTCTCCCTTTAGCATCTTCACTCTTCTGCCTCTGTCCATTGTACTTGGCCTCTCCCTGGCCCATGAATCCCGTACAGGCCCTGTCCTGTCTCTCCCACCCTGACCTCTGAATTGGTTTCTCTTCTCTGCATTCCCACTCTTCATGAAGGGTTCCAGCTAGAAACATCGACCATACTTTTTCCTCCCACAGATGGCTGCTCAATATGGACACCCAGATTTGGATGCAATACTCCAATGTTTACAAAGATTAATTGTGACTTTTTATACTCTGTACCTTTGTTTATAAAGCCCACAATTCTCTCTACTTTTCAGCCACTTTCCCCATCTATCCTGCCTTGTTCAATAAGCTGATGTCCTTTCACAACTGCTTTGAAAATTATCCTTAACATTTCTCTCTTTGGCCAGGCTTTGGTGTATCTCTTCTAATGTCTCCTTATATGACTGACCTATCTGATGCTGCTCCAAAATGAAATGGTGTTTGTATCCCATGTGTCACATAAATGTAAGCTTATACATCAGTGTTCACAGAGACAAAGTACATTGTGCACAAAATAAGACAGAGTAAATTTAAATAGAGACCGAGTTATGAGGTTCATTTGAGCACAGAGAGGATGGAGCATTGTGCTAGGTAGTGGGGTCCTGGCACCAAAGGTGAACATTCACTACATCACTGACCAGGGTTAGAGTGCGAGAGGAACCTGGAAATTAAACAGAATCTGGTGGATACATCTGATGTTTAAGTGGAGGGACATTTGAGTCTTTCCTCAGCCACATATGTAAAACACAGGATTCTGTAGACACTGTGGTTAGTGGAAAAGCACACAAATGCTGGAGAAACTCAGCCTCAGGTACAGCTGTGGGTGCAGTTCTTGAAGAGTGCATTAATGGCCATTATCAACCTCTTGTCTTCTTCAGTCGCCATTTAAGACCGGCAGAAGTCAAATATAGCCCCTTTGATCGGGAACTGTTGACATTATATCTGGCCACACGGCACTTCCGTTTTATCTTGGAAGGTCGACATTTCACTGCATTTATAGACGGAGCCCTTCATCAAGGTGTGGGGGAACATGAGAGATATCTGAACAAAAGGGGGGGGGGTGGTGAGGGTGGGAGATGATAGGTGGAAAAGGCCCTGGACTGACATGCGAGCTTGAGAGTGCGACTCTGATTGAAATGGTTGGCTTCGGGGAGGTCGCTTTTGTTGCAGACGGAGAGGAGGTGCTGGGCGAAGCGATCTCCTAATCTGCGACCGGTCTCTCCGATGTAGAGAAGACCACAGAGGGTGAACCGGACGCAGTAAACGAGTTCTTTTAAGGTACAGGTGAAGTGTTGCTTCACCTGAAAGGTCTGTTTGGGACCTTGGACCATGGTGAGGGAGGACACGCGGGTGCAGGTATTGCACCACAGTGGAAGTTGCCGGGGGCATGATGGGTGGGGAGGAAAGAGTCAGCAAGGGAGTCACAGAGGGAGTGGTCCCTACGGAAGGCTGAGAGGGGAGAAGGAAAAATGTTTCTGGTGGTGGGGTCCTGTGTATTAAGTGCCAGAAATTCCAGCAGATGATGTGTTGGATGTGGAGGCTGGTGGGGTGGTAGGTGAGGATGAAAGGGATTTTGTGTTTATTGTTTCTAGGGGCAGGGGGGCTAGGGCAGATGAACGGGGAATGGAGGAGATACGGGTGAGGCCAAGTTAATAGTGGTGGAGGGGAAGCCATGTTTGTGGAAGAAGGCAGATATTTCAGAAGCTATGAACTGGAAGACCTTGAGAGCAGGAATGCAGCAGAGACAGAGAAAGTGAGAGAATGGGATGGAGTCTGTGCAGGGGACAGGGTGTAAGGACGAGTAGTCCAGGTAGTTGTGGGAGTTTGAGAGTTTGTAATAAATGTCAGTGGAGAGTCCGTCTCCTGAGATAGAGACAGAGAGATCCAGAAAAGGGAGTGTCATCAGAGATGGACTAGGTGAGTTTGAGGTCTGGGTAGAAATTGGCCACGGAATTGATGAAATTGACGAGATCTTCATGGGTACATGATGCCATCCCGATATAGTCGTCGATGTACCGGAGGAAGTTTGGGGGGTGGGGTCTTGCCTGTGTAGCCTTGTAACATGTTTTGCTTCACAAACCCAAAACAGGCAGGCATAGTTGGGACCCATGCTGGTACCCATGGCTACTCCTTTAAATCTGGAGGTAGTGGGATGAGTTAAAGGAAAAATTGTTAAGGGTGAGGACAAGTTCTGCCAGGCGGAGAAGGGTGGTAGTGGAAGGCGACTGCCCAGGTCTGAGGACCAGGAAAAAGCAAAGTGCTTTGAGGCCTTCTGGTGGGGAATGGTGTAAAGGGATTGGACATCCATTGTGAAGATGAGGTGGTCCGCTTCAGGGAATCTGAAGTATTGGAGGAGGTGAAGGGTGTGTGATGTATTGCAGATGTAGGTGGGGAGAGATTGAGCTAGGGGAGAAAAGATGGAGTCAATGTAGGATTAAATTAGTTCCGTGGGGCAAGAGCAAGCAGAGACAATGGGTCTGCTCGGATGGTTAGGTTTATGTATCTTAGGTAGAAGGTAGAAATGGGCGGTGCGAGGATGGAGTCAATGAGGTTGGTGGCCATGTTGCGGTGGGGGGGAGTGGGGGAGGTGTCCAGAGTCAATGAGGTAAGAGGTGGTGTGGGAGACAGTGGGTGATGGTGGGGTCCTGTGGGAGTGATAGGTAGGAGGAGGTGTCTGAGAGCTGTCGACTGGCCTCACCAAGGTAAAGGTCAGTGCGCCAGACCACAACAGCACCACCCTCATCTGCGGAATAGTGAGGTTGGAGTTGTTGTGGAGAGAGTGGATGGAGGAGCGTTTTGAGGAGGTGAGGTTGGAGTAGGAGAGGGATCTAGTGAAGTTGACAGTTAATGTCCCAGTGGCAGTTGGAGATGAAAAGGTCCAGAGCGGGCAGCTGGCAGGAGGAGGTGATCAGGAGGAGGAAGAGGTCTTGAAGCAGGAGAAAAGGGTCTTTGGGGTGATGTTGGAGAGTTGCGGCCAAGGTAGTGGGCCTGGTGATGGAAGAATTGTTCAGCATCGCGGTGTATGCGGAACTTGTTAAGGTGCAGATGGAGGGGGACAAAGGTGAGGCTTCTGCTGAGAATAGAGCGCTCCACCTCTGAGGGGAAGGTCAGAGGAGATGGTTAAAAACCAGGCAAGGGTCAGAGTGGGAGTCAGTGTGGTGGAGGGTGTTGGGGTGGGAGTCCAAGGATGGAGAAGAGAAGTGATGGGGGGTTGGAGGGGGAAGGTGTTGGAGGATTGGAAGGAGGAGAAGGGTTGGGGGGAGGAGGGGGATAGAGAAGTGCATTGGGGCAAGACAGGAGAGGTAGAGAGGCAGGGAGAGAAGGATAAGAGGGTTAGCCCGAGGGAGGGGGGAGAAAGAGGATTGATGTTTGGAGGGTGGGGGGAGAGGGGGGCAGAGAAGGGGAGATGGAGGTGGAGTAGTGGGAGGTAGGGGAAGGAAGAATGGGGGGAGGGGTTAGATAAGTGGGATCCAGTAGAGATCAGGGCTCCAGATGCAGTCTGTGTCAGGAGCCACATGGGACGAGTCAGTGAGGAAGGCTCCAGCGTCTTCTGCAGGTCCAGTGCTGGAGTCGGCAGTGGTGGCATAAGGAGCTGCGGTGAGTAGGGGGGTTGGAGCCTGGGTTGGGATGGGTGGCAGGGGCATTGGGAGGGCCATTGGGTGGCTTCTGGAGCTCCGTCAGTTGATGACTGGGGCCCGGATACCGGTAGGAGATGGCATTGCAGCTCCGGTGAGTAGGGTGGCGGTGTGGGTGGCCATGGCAATGGGAGCTCTGTTTCGTGGGTGCTTGGGTTCGAGGCCGTGACCTTTCACACTACCTCACCCTGACCATCCGCAGATTGGAAGAACACCCAAATTTTCATCTGGGCACCCTCCAACTCCAGGGCATGAACAATGAGTTAACTGCATTCCACTAATCAGTTTGCCTTTTCTCCCTCCCCCCCCACCCTAAATAGTTATTCCAGTTCTTACTTCCTTTCTCTCTCCACTCATCCCCTCCACTTATCATCTCCCACCCTCACCAACCCCCCTCCTCCCTTTCCCCTTTTGTTCAGACGTGTTCCCCCACATCTTGCCAAAGGGCTCAGGCCCGGAATGTTGGTTCTGTATCTTTACCTTTGCTACATAAAGGCAATGTTTGACCTGCTGAGTTTCTCTAGCATTTGTGTGTTTTTTTTTGTACTGAGTGTTGTGTTCAAACATACAGATGTCATCTTTTCTCAAATAACAGCCAGGGAACTAAAAATAAAACTGCTCTTCTCATTGCTGCTTTGGAAAGAGGAAGCGATAATCTGGTTTTAATCTCAGTCATGTCCCAGCTGATGAATATTTCCATTGACAAGAGATGCAGTGAACCACAGGAGCTGCTGGGAGAGCAGGTGGGTAGAGGACTGGGCTTTGGCTGCCACTCTGCATTGCCCTCGAGCTGAGGCAGCTGCTGCTTTTCCACTCTTGGGAGCACAGTAGGTCAGAAGGAGCGTGTTTAGACAAGATAAATAAAGTAACTAAATTCAACTGGGACAGGAAAAGGCAATGAAATCCCACTCGTGCACAGGATCGTATTCAGAGACAATTCCATCACTCAGACTGATATTTCAATATCATTGAGAAAACAGGTCAGTGATAAAGCTCCAGTCAAATTTCTCCCCACCTTCAGTTTCTCACTCTGTCAGCACATCCTACTGTTCCATTCCCTGCTTCAGGAAGGCAAGAATACAAATACCTAGGCTGACACACCCAGACAGTGATGTGTGAGGGGCAGTATTGGGGGGAAGTCACACTGGGGGGGGGGGGGGTCACACTGTGGGAGGGGCAGGACTGGGAGGGGTCACATTGTGAGAGGGGCAGTACTAGGGGTCGTACTGTGGGAGGGGCAGTACTGAGAGGAGTGTCGTGCTGTGGGAGCTCTATGTCGACCAGGGATTTATGGTTTTAAAATTGAGTCGTGCAAATCCAGAAGTCGCTGAAAAGTGTGGGAACACATTCTCATTGCAGCGGTGGTTGTTTTTGGAGGAGGAGAGAGGATTTTGCCCAGCAAGGTCTTTGACTGTGTGCTGTGGGAGTAGCAGCAGGCTGGCAGGTTGCCGGGGCCTTTTCTGGAGTTCAGTGGGAGTTGGGTTGGTATCATCGGAAGGGCCACTCCCAACCGAGGACTTTTGCTCAGGGCGACTGGGGGCTGAAGATTATCAACAGCTCCTGGGATTAGTGAGGCCAGAGAGGATCGGGCTGATCTGGAGGAGGACATTCTACCTGCGCTCGGAGGAGCAGCAGTTTGTAGTTATCAGTGCACAGACATTCCTGTGGAAACTCCCACCACACTCCCTTCCTTGCACTGCGCTTTGGAGACTCCTCAATTGTGTGCTCTGCTGGTGGAAGGACAGTTTTTCTATCAGCAGGTGCGATAATTACTGACTGCGTAGGACTTTCATCTCGGGGGCCTGCAGCTCTATGATGGTGGCCCCTCGGACCTGGTGTGGCTATGCACCCACCCCCTGGTGTGGCTATGCACCCACCCCCTGGTGTGGCTACGCACCCAGAGTGTGCGCTGCCCGGTGAGGTGGACAGCGCCAGAATCCAGGTGTTATCTGAGGGAGGTGGGTCATCCGATGGGGTGGTTTCCCAGATAGTGGCCTCTATCAAGGCAAGGGGTCCTGTCGAGGGATAGGCAGCCCCTGGATCACCAGTCCCCTCGATTCATAAGTCACCAGTTCATTCTGCGGTGGGTGATCAGGGTGTGGAGGAGGTCATGTCACAGACAACGCGTGTCTTCCGTTTGGATTCCAGAAGGATCTGTGAGCCGCCTGTACTGGGAAGTGGTGGTGAAGGGGGCGCAAACCCTGCCATGCCTGTGATCCTAGCTCAAGGTGTGTCGACGTCTCCCTCAGTTCCTGCCGAGAGGACAGGGGTGGACACGTTGGTCAGTGGGGGTGCCTTCCCAGAGGGAGACGAGAATGTGGGATATGGTGAGGAGGACTCTTTTGACACAGAGCTGTCAGACCTCGGTGTTCCCAATTCTGGGTCTACGGTCATCACAGTGGAGGATGTGAGGGAGTTCCTGAAGGACACCTGGGGGAGAATGAACAGAGCCCAGTTGGCTGCCGCCTGTTGGATGGATCTCCCCGGGGTTTGTCAATCCCTCTATAACATCATTAAAAAGTTAAGGAAGGTGTCAGAATTGACTAAGAGTGAATGGTGCAATTTCAAGTCATTCCTGCAGATACTGCTGCTGGTAGACATGGAGAGTGGAGGCTCTGCAAGAAGCCCTGCTTCCTCTTCTCAGGGATATAGTGACAGAGTCTCCAGTGACTTGTCATGAAGATTACTGTCACCAGCCTGAACATCGACGAAGGTCGGGGGCCTTTCCAAAGGTTCCACCATCTCTCAGTCCTTAGGAATGGAAGATATGCGGTGAGTTTCCTGCAGGAGACCCACACCATTCCAGGAGATGAATCTACCTGGCTCTTGGAGTGGCGCGGTGGGGGAGGTTTACACGAGTCACCTAAGCTGCACCAAGCGAGGTGGCAATTTTGTTGGCCCCGACGTGCCTACCCAAAATTCTAAAGGTTCAGGAGCTGGTGCCTGGCCGTCTTCTTCATCTGGCCACGCACCAGAATGCGTACCATTGTATCTCGTCAATGTTTATGCCCCTGAGCCTGGCCCAATGCAGGTGCGCCTGTTTCGAGATGTGTCTGCCCTGTTAGCCAGGGGAAATGAGTTGTCCTCGGGGGTGATTTTAACTGCACTCAGTGAGGCTGCTGAGGGAGCTCATGGGTTCTTTTGACTTGGTCGATGTTTGGCAGAACCTCCACCCACACTCATGTGCTTACTTGAGGATGGGTGGAGAAGGGGGAGGCTCACGGATTGACCGACAGTATGTCTCCAGAATGCATGTTTCCTGGGTGTCGCCTGCCTCCATGCGGCTAGTGGGATTCTCGGACCACTATCTGGTCTAGCCAATGTTCATTCTGTCCTTCCCGCAGTTGAGGTCTGCGTATTGGCACTTTAACAACCTGTTGCTGGAGGAAGACCGATTCCGGGATTCGTTTCGGGAGTTCTGGATGACCTGGAGGGGGTGGTGGGAGGAATTCTGCTCCCTGCGGCTGTGGTGTGATGTGGGCAAGACTCACATTCATCTGTTCTGTCAGGAGTACGCCAGGGGCTCGACCCTGGAACTCCGAGATTGGGTGGCTTGAGATAGAGGTGCTCGACTTGGAGTCTCGTCTAGGTCTGACCCCTAAGGACCCTCTCCTGTGGCAGGAGCACCAGAGGAAGAAAGACGCGTTGAGGGACCTACAGCTTACGCAGTCCCGAGGTGCGTACATGAGGTCACGGATCCAATTCCTTCACGATTTGGACCGTAACTCCCCTTCTTCTCGTTGGAGAAGAGCCGGGGAATACGGAAGCAGATAGTGAAGTTGCTGTCTGACAGTGGGTCCTCTGTCACAACTCCGGCAGGAATCCTCCTGGCTGTTCGCTCTTTTTATGGAGACTTGTTCATGCCAGACCCGTCAGATGTGGATGCGTGCAGGGTCCTGTGGGAGGATCTACCAAAGATTATGCCGGAGGCAGTTGGATACTCCCCTAACACCGGGTGAGCTGTCCCTGGCCCTGCACCAGCTTAAGAGCGAAAAGTCCCCTGGCTTGGATGGCCTGACTACAGAGTTCCTCCAGGCTTTTTGGGAGGTCCTGGGTGAGGACTTTGCTCGTGTCTTGGGTGAGAGCCTGGCCACTGGAGAATTTCCCCTTTCGTGATGGAGAGCCATCGTTGCCCTGCTGCCGAAGAAGGGAGACCTCCGCCTATTGAAGAATTGGCCACGAGCATTTAGCTGGTGGACTTCTTCTGGGGCAACAGGAAATACTGGGTCTGCCCATTCCAGAGGGTGGACAGTCGGTGGTTTGTGTGAGTACACAGCTGGCGGCCCTCCACCTTAGGACACTGCAGAGAATCCTGTTTGGTGAACACCCTCCCAGCTGCATGTGCTGGCCATGTACTTTCTCCGACGGAGTCTCTGCCTTCACAAGGGCACATGGCTACCTCCGGCGAGAGTCAGCCGTGCTGCTCTGCAGAGGTTGCCCAGTTATTACTGGGCCTGACTGAAAAGCTGGAACATGTTTGCCTCTGGCAAACCACTGGGGAGTGGTGACCCAGCTGTGAGCCCGGAGTTGATCGTTGGACTCAGGCCCTGACATCTCACCCGGGATCCTGCCCTGTACAACCTGAGCCATCACTCCTTAATACCCACTGTGCCATTCTGGGAGGTGGGGAGGAAGTTCTTGTACAGGTTGCTGCTCCATACCTTTCACTTCCTTGCCTTTGTCCACCGCTCAGACACGCCATGGCTCCTGGCGTTACCACCTGCCAGTGTCCCTAGTGGCGGTCGCTCTATGCAGGGATTTGCCCCTTGTACATCAGAGACCTGGCGTGGAGGCTATTACATCAGGTGGTGCCCTACAACAAGCTTTTGAGTCGGTACACGGATCTCCCAGCTACGTGCTACTTTTGTGGGCAGGAGGAGACCGTGTACCACATGTACATTGGATGTGTAAGGTTGCATCCCCTCTTTGCCTTTCTGAAGAGGCTATTCCTCGCCTTCTGGTTGCATTTTAGCCCTACCCTCTTTATCTTTGGCACTCAGTGAGGAAGGGGGTAGGAAGGAAGGGAGATGTCTTGATCGCCTCGCTAAACTCTCCATCTGTGGCTCATGGAAGCGAGCGGCTCAGGGCTCCCCCAGCAATGAAGAGCTGGACATCTTCTGCAGGTACGTTCGCGCCCGGGTGTCTTTGGAAAATGAAGACGCGCTGTCCACGGGAGCCATGGAGGGGTTTTAGGAGCGCTGGACACTGTGGGATGTGTACGTCATCCTTGACAGGGATGGCAATATTTTAATATAACTAGATAGTTGTGGTTTGTGTTTTATAATTGTTTGGTGACTCCAGTATATTTGTGCAATGATGTACAGGTGAAATAAAGTATATTTTAAAAAATAAGGGCCATCTTAAGAGGGGTGACACTATGCAAGGGGCAATACTGGGGGTGGGGGGGGGTCACACTGTGGGAGGGGCAGACTATGGGAGCGGTGGTACTGTGTGAGCTCTATCGTTGACCAAGAATTTACGGTTTGAAAAATTGATTAGTGCAAGTGCAGAGGTCACTGAAAAATGTAGGAGCACATTCTCATCCCAGTGGAGGTCGTTTTTGGAGGAGGAGAGAGGATTTTGCCCAGCAAGCTCTTTGACTGTGCCTGTGGGAGCAGCAGTGGCTGGCAGGTTGCCGGACCCTTTTCTGGAGTTCAGTGGGAGTTGGTTGTTACCATTGGAAAGCCCACTCCCAACCAAGGACTTTTGCTGAGGACGACTAGGGACCGAAGATCATCGATGGCTCTTGAGGCCGGAGAATAATTGGGCTGACCTGGTAGTGGACATCTTTTCCCTGCGCTGAAGAAGAACGACACTGCCGTTTCCCTGTGGAAACTTCCCTGCATTGCCCTTTTGGAAACCTGCTCATCTGGTAGAAGGACAGTGTTTCATATCAGCAGGTGTGATCATTACTGACTGCATAAGGTTTTCACCATCAGACCTAAGCAGCAGTGGTAGCTCCTGGAGGTGGGGCTCCTGCAAAGGCATTACACTTCAGGTGAATGACTTTGGACAATGCCGTACAATGTAATATATCTCCATCCATCGGGCTTGAAGGTGATTTAAAAGCTCTGTCTCAAGCTTTGGGTGGGAAGGAGGATGAACTTCATGGGAAGATTATGTTTTTCTTCAAATCCACTAAAGAGGTGTCCCTGGCCCTGAGTAAGGGTCTGCCAGTGGGATGGCTCTTCATCCTGGCAGAGCAAGTGATGGCCTCTGTGCAGAAGGTGGTCCTGTCTGCCCTGTATCCCCATATATGGGATACAGCCATTCCCCCTTACCTGTGATCTCTGGGGGAGGTGAAACCGAATACCACCCGGATGCTGCAAAACCTCCCTTACCTGACTAGAAATCATTGTGCAGCTTGAAAAGGCTTGTTTTTTTGCAGTTGGTGCAGGGTGGGGATGCTGAGGGGCAGTTCCAGGTGGACATTGAGGGGAATGATTACTATGTGTATTGGGCCATGGGGCATCCGAGGGGCTGGGAACATAAAGGGATGGGCACCTACAGGTGGGTTGCCCTAACCGGCGAGCTGATGACTCCAACTCATGGTGCAGGGAGGCACAGCTGGCCCTTCTTCTCCTGTACCCCTTCCAGCTGCTCCTCTCCCAGGGTAGATGTCCTTCCTACGGCGGGGCCAACAGACGTTGGGGAAGACCATGGAGCAGACAGTGGGGAGGAGGAGCAAGAGCTGGCGGTTTCCTCCAGGCCCAACTCAGAGGACCCAATAGTCTCTGGGGGCCAACAGGGGCCTGAGGGAGTTGGGGAGAATGATGGGGTGCTAGATTCTGAGGATTCCTCAGAGATGGAAGTCTCCATGCCTCAGAAAGCAGGTGGAACAAAATGCAGAAGACTCATGTTTGTGGAAGAGGGAAAGGGGGCACCTGAGGAGGGGATTTACCCCCAGTAAAAGCCGCATGAGTGGAATGTGCTTTCCTGGAGCAGGAGGATTACCGTTGCCATCCTGAATGTCAATGGTGGTAGAGGGTCTCTCTGCAGATTCCACCATTTCTGGGTCCTTGGGGATGGGACATAGGCAGTGAGTTTCCTGCAGGAGACCCGCACTGTTCTACCTGGCTGCAGGAATGGTGGAGGTGGACTAAATGAGACACCTCAGCTCCACTTCGGGGAGGTGGCTATCTTATTGGCTCTTACCTTCCAACCCGAAATCCTGACAGTTCAGGAACTGATGCCAAGCTATCTGCTCCATCTGGCCATGCACCAGGATGGTGTACCATTGCACCTTGTCAATGTTCATGCCCCTGAACCTGCCCCGATGCAGGTCTGACTGTTCTGGGATGTGTCTGTTCTATTAACCAGGATGAATGTGTCATCTTTAGGTGTAATTTTACCTGCACCTTTGAGGACAGGGATCTTTCCAGCCCTTGCTTTTGCCGAGTCTCGGGGAGGTTGTTGAGAGAGCTGGTTGGTTCCTATCATCTGGTCAATGTTTGGTGGAACCTTCATCCAAACTCCTGTGCTTACTTGAGGAGGGACGGAGGAGGGAGAGGCTCGCAAATTAACCAATTGTACATCTCCAGAGCGCACATCTCCTGGCTGTCAGCTGCGTCCATGAGATTGGTGGCATGCTCGGACCACTGTCTGGTGTGGGCGGCGTTCAGTCCACTGCTCGCTCGGCCAGGGTCTGTGTACTGGTATTTTAACAACCAACTGCTGGACCACCATCAATTCTGAGTTTCGTTTTGTTGTTTCTGAGTGACTTGGGAGAGCTGGGGAGGTTCTCCTCCCTCAAGCTCTGATGGAACGTGGCCAAGACTCACATAAGGTTGTTTTTCCAAGAGTATTTGCGAGGGTTGACCAAGGATCGCGTGTCCGAGATCATGTCGCTCGAGCGGGAGCTGCTTGACTTGTAGTGTCAGCTGGGGTTGACCATTGAAGATTCACTCCTTTGTCAGGGCTACCAGGAGAAGAAGGAGGCACTGAGGAATCTGCATATTGAGAGGTCCTGAGATGCGTATGTGAGGGCACGGGTTCAGATGCTGAGGGGTATGGACCGTGCCTCACCCTTCTTCTATTCGCTGAGAAATTGAAAGGAGTCCGCGGGCAGCTCATAGAGCTATTGGTGGAAGACAGTTCCTCTGTTACGGATCCAGTGAGAATAACCCAAGAAGTCTATTCATTTTCCATGACTCTGTTATCGCTGGATCCATCCAGCGACAATTCACGTCAGACCCTGAGGGAAGACCTGCCACAGGTCAGGCCTGTGGCTGGCTGGAATCTCCCCTGTTGCTGGAAGAGCTGACCAGAGCTCTACACCAGCTACTGAGTAGCACGTCTCTGGGGGTGGCCGGGCTGACAGTGAGATTCCTCAGAGCCCTTTGGGCATCCTGGGTGTTGACCTCCAGGGTCCTGGGGGAGAGCCTAGCAATGGAGAAAGTGCTGAAGAAGGGAAATCTCAGCTGCCTGAGGAATTGGCACCCTGTATCTCTCCTAAGCCCAGAGTAAAGGTCTTTGCCCAGGTGATTGGCCATCACCTGGGCTCTCTACTGGCTCAAGTGATCCACCCTGACCAGACCTACTCGGTCCTGGGCTGGTCCATTCAGGATAACATCTGCCTCGTCTGGGACCTGGTCCAACTGTCCTGTGAGGCTGGTCTATTTGCTCCTCTGGTTTATTACAGACTGTTTCATGGTTAAGTCGCACAAAACACGTCAATGGAGGATAGCATAATTAAGGTGTGCCATTAAGACCTTAAAACATAGGAGCAGAAATAGTCTATTCCGCCCATTGAAGCAGCCCTGCCATTCAAACATGAACTGATCCATTTTCCCACTCAGCCCCACTACCCGACTTTCTCCCCATAACCTTTTGTGCCCTAGCTCATCAAAAACCCGTCAATCTCCTCTTTAAATATACCCAACAATTTGACCTCCACAACTGTCTGTAGCAACCAATTCCACAGATTCACCACTCTCTGGCTAAAGAAATTCTTCCGTATATCTGTTTCAAGTGGACTCCCTCTTGTCCTAGATTCTCCCACCATGGGAAACAACCTTTCTACATCTACACTGTCCACACCTTTCAACATACAAAATGTTTCAATGAGATCCCCCCTTATTCAAACGCTCCTCATATGATAACTCTTTCATTCCTGGAATCATAATTCTGAATCCTCTCCCATGTCAGCACATCCTTTCTTAAATGAGGAGCCCAAAACTGCTCACAATACTCTAAATTAGGTCCCATTAGAGCCTTATGAAGCCTCAGCATCACATCCCTGCTCTTATATTCTACTCATCTTGAAATGAATGCCAGCATCGCATTTGCCTTCTTCACCACAAGTTTCCCTTCAGGCTCCTGCATAAGGTCTCCCAGGGCCCTTTGCATCTGGGGATTTTCAATTTTCTCCCCATTTAGAAAATACACTGCCCATCTTCTATCAAAATGCCATTTCCTGCTCCTCCACCGACCTACATATCATCTGCACACTTGACCACAAAGCCATTCATTCCATATAATCTAAATTATTAATATACAACATGAAAAGAAATGACCCCAACAACAACCCCTGTGGAACACCACTGACAATTGGCAGCCAACCAGAAAGTGATCCTGGTATTCCAACTGTCTGCTTCCTGCCGATCTTTACCCACGTTAGTATGTTTCCTGTGAGACCATGGGTTCTTGTTGAATAGTCTCATATGTGTAGCAAAGGGCCAAAGGCCTTCTGAAAATCCAAATTCACTACATCCGCTGCATCTCTTTGTCCCTTTTTCAAAGAATTCCAATAAGTTTTTAAATTTAAATTTTAAATTTAGACATACAGCATGGTTACAGGACCTTTCAACCCACAAGCCACCCAATTGACCTACACCCCCAATATGTTTTTGAAGGGTGGGGGGAAAATGGAGCCCCTGGGGAAATCCATGCAGACACAGGGAGAATGTACAAACTCCTTATAGACAACGCCAGATTCAAACCCAGCTCCCAGTTGCTGGCTCTATAACAGCGTTGCGCTCACCACTACAACAACCGTGCCACCTTTTGTCAAGCAAGTTTTTCCCTAAGGAACATACTGCCTTTGGCTGATCTTAAGGGAGAGGACTGAAAACACCAGTGTGTTATTTTAATATCCTGTCATGACTGACTCCTTGATGCCATTCCCTGGAGTATAAATAGAGAAATAATTTAAATGTTTGATGCATATCATCTTCTGTGAATTCACAAAGGGACAGGGTAAGAAAAACTCTATTATATCTAACCCAACTATCCCTGCCCTGGGAGTGCGTGACGGGGCAGTGCAGAAGGAGCTTTATTTGGGGTCTAACCCAACAGTCCCTGCCATGGAGCGTGTGACGGGGCAGTGCAGTAGGAGCTTTACTTGGGGTCTAACCCAACAGTCCCTGCCATGGAGCGTGTGATGGGGCAGTGAAGTATACTTTGAAGTCAAGGCAAGTGTATGGTCATCTGAATGTACAAGGTACAACTGGACAAAACAGCATCTTAGGCCCTCGGTGCAAATCACGCAGACACACAACCAGATATAATACACATACGGACAAACAGTACATGTGCAGGACAAGTATTTCACCTACACAAATAAAATAAATATTGTTTCATGAATATGAGAGTCTCGGGGGGTTAGTGTGAGCAGTTCCTTTGGTCGTTCAATATTCTCACTGCCCGTGGGAAGAAGCTGTTCCTCGGCCTGGTGGTGCTGGCTCTGATCCTCCTGGATCTCTTCCCCCAACGGGACCAGCTGAAAGATGCTGTGTGCGGGGTGGAAGGAGTCCTCAGTGATTTTGTGCACCCTTTTCAGACAACAATCCCATTCGATCATGTCGATGGGTGGGGGGAGGGAGACTCCAGTGATCTGCTTTGACACTCTTACAATCCTGTGGATTAACCTCCGATCCATTTCTCTTCATCACTATGAAGCAGCTGGCCGGAATGCTCTTGATAGTACTCCTATATAAGGTTAACAATATGGTGGCTGGTAGCTCTTGCACCTTCCTGACAAGACAGGAGATGTGTGTCCACGATAGGTCACTAGTTAAGGGAACACCAAGAAACTTGGTGTCCTCCACTCTCTACGGCAGAGTTTTTTAAAATATATTTTATTTATAATTTTTCCAGTCCAATTTCCCCCCCCCCCACACTCCCATCATCCCCCTCGTCCCAATTAATACGTCCAGAGACAAAATTAAATAGACAACTACCCTGAAAAGAAACAGCAGCAATAAATTAGTCCTCGTCCCCTGTTCCTGTACCATCTTACAGTGTCCCTTTAACTTTCTGACCAATTAGGGACATAAGGACCAAAAAATAAAACAAAGAAGTTGCACTTAAAAAATCCTTACAAAAAAGTAAAAACAAACTCAGAGAAAACAAACATTGTAGGATTCGTTAGGACTCCAGCTGCAACTTTCCTGATTCAACCCAATTAAGATGGACCCCTCCCCCACACCAAAGAGAGGGTGGGCAGGAATGGACAGTGCGACAATCCACAAGGAACCACACTATATCTGTGCCCCTATATAACACAGATACAGTTGCCAAATCCGAAGGAAGGTGTCGTATTTCCCCCTTAAGATCTAGGTAATTTTCTCCAGGGGAACACAGCTCTGCATTTCTGCATTCCAGTGTGCACTGCTTAGATGAGAGTCCGACATCCAAGTAACCACCATGCCCTTCCTGGCCACCGCCAAAGCAATCGACACAAATTGGATTTGGAATTTGGACAGCTGTCGTGATGTTTCCCAACAGGAACAACTCTGGGGGTCCTGTGGAAACTCTTTATTATGATTTTCTCTAGGTCTTGGCCTAGCTCTACCAAAAGGGCCTCGCCTTGGAGGATGACCAGGTTGAGTGCACAAAGGTTCCCATCTCTATGCCACACCTAAAACATTGATCTGAAATTTCTGGCTTAGCCTTGTTCAATTTCTGTGGTGTATAGTACACTGGTGCAGAAAATTATACTGCAACAGCCTTTATCTAGAATTAATAATTGAGGTCATGCTGTCACGACAAAGGTCTGACCAGCACTGTTCATCAATCATTACACCAAAGTCTGGCTCCCACCTTTGCTTAGATTTATGAAGACCAGTTTCGGGCTTTCCGCTTGGGGTAAGAAATACATTGCCATAATAAACTTATAAGTGTTCCCCTTTCGAATCAGGGCCTCAATGCCATTGCACACTGATATAGCTGGACCTAATTTAAAAAAGACTACAATTGAAGATGATGTCCTGTTTGACAAATCATATTTATTCTTAAGTTGTTCAAATGACATAAGCATCCCTGCTCATAATAGTCCTCAATACACCTGATCCCTTTCTGGCACCAGGTGTCCAGGATCCTGTTATCTCTTGTCCATGGTATTAAGCCATTCTGAGTCGAGGTGTTTTTGAAGACAGCCCCACTTTAAGCCCAATGCTTTGATTAATCTTATTCCATACATAAAGAATGTTTTAATAAGGGAGTGTCTTTGATGTCGGATAACAATTTAGATTCCCATTTATAAATAAGTCTTCTGCTATCTTCTCACCTATTGTGTGCAGACCAATTTGTGCCCAGGATGGTATACTTCCTCCCTCAAAGAATGAAGCGATATACCTTTACTGTGCTGCCCAGAAATATTTCTGCCCAATCTGTAATCCCAGGTTAATTTCTGCATGGAGACCCTGGCCACTCTCCTATCCCAAATGAACCTACTTACCTGTGAATTTGTATTTGGAAAGAATCTCCAGGGGGTAAAGTGTGGAAGAGATTACTGGAGCCTTGGCATTCACTATCATCTTGATACGAATGACCCTGTCCACCAATGTGATGGGCACTCTACTACAGAGTTGTTGATGTGTAATAAAGGGTGGTCGTTCCTGGTCTTCCTAAAGTCCACAATGATCTCCTTCGAATTGTCCATGCTAAGACTCAGGTTGTGTTACAGAGTCTAGAGGACCCCAAAGACCGGCAGCAATATTTAAACAAAAGAAGATTTTAATTATATTTGAACAAGAAAGCAGAATTAAACTTTAACATTACTTAACCTACTTACTTACTAAACCTCTCTAACCCATTTAATCCCCCCCTCTAATACTAAGCGCAGGTGTGTGTAATGTATATTTAAGATTAGAAAAGTTATTTGAATCACAATCCAATCTCACTGGTTGCAGGCCATTCTTGTACTGTGCTCAGAAGTTGGCATTAACAAAGTTCACCAGTCTTTGATGCTTAACAGGCAAATGGTTACCACTCAAGAGGGTTCTTGCTGGTTTTCAGAGAGAGATTCCTTTTCAAGGAGATCTGCAACTGATTCCTTCTCAATCAGTCTTGCTGACGAAATTTGCCCCCTTCAGGGTTCTCCAGATGATCCTCTTTCTTTCAGGTCACTTTTCAGACTGTCAGTCATCTCCTTTGACCATGCAGCCTTCCAAAGTTTGCCAGCTTGTCCTTCTGGAACTGCTTTCTGTCCCTCTCCTCTCTGTTTCACTACCTTTTTCTCTGAGAGCAAAACTGTTCTACTCTGTCTGCACAAATCACATGCTCTCCCAGGCCAGCTGTATTCTGCAACTTGGTTGCTCTCTGCAAAAAGCACTCTGCAAAAATTCTGTGATTTGAAATGTGTGTGTGCAAGCTGCTCGACCAATTCCTCCCAAACCCCCTCAAAATACTCTGTCTCAGGTTGTTACTCTTAGACCATATCAGGAGATTTTCCACCTCTTCTCTGCAGTGTGACTCATTGTTGTTGCTGATGGGGACAACGACTGTTGTGTGATGATACTGTTGGAGCTGCATCTGGTGATGCAGTTGTGGGTCAGAAGCATGAACAGGAGTGGGCTGAGCTCACAGCCCTGAGGTGCGACATTGTGCTACTGAACCGGACAGACTGTGGTCTTTGCGTGAGGAAGCCTAGATCCTTTTATTGAGTATTTTAGGCCTTGCTATTCTTGGCACTGGCGTTTGCAAGTTGCAGCGGTGTTGTGTTCTGACTCACCTTTGTTAGTCGACTGTGTTGGTCTAATTTGCAGTGACTCGTCACAACCACCTGAAGGATTTCATGCTGGTGGTTTCCATTGTGATTGGTGTGGGTGGCTGCTGGTTTGCCTACATCCAGAACCGTTACTCCAAAGAGCACATGAAGAGGATGATGAAGGACCTGGAGGGGCTGCAAAAGGCGGAGCAGAGTCTGCATGACCTGCAGGAGAGGTGAGAATCTGGGAGCCATGTTTCCTCACTGAGTGCTGCGGAGAGGGAACTGCTGAACGCAGCTACCCTGTCGTGTTGAAGCAGGAAGTGTTGGCATCAGCGTTTATTGCCCACCTCTCGCTTCCTAGGGGAACCATGGCAGATTGTTGTCTTAAGTTAACACGAGGGAATTCAAAGGAAGGCCAAGTGGATGGGAGTGGAATCGTGTTGTTCAGACAGTTGGGCATTCTTGCTTTTGAGGGGGTGCAGCGAAGGTTCATTCTACTGATCCCTAGGACGGCAGCACTGACAGATTAAGAAAGACTAGATAGACCAGGGTTATACACCAGGGGATCTCATTGCGACATAAGATTCTGACAGAACAAGACAGGTTAGATGCAGGAAGAATGTTCCAGATGTTGGGAAGTCCAGAAGAAGGGATCACAGATTAAGGAAAAGAGGAAGCCATTTTGGACTGAGATGAGGAGGAACATCTTCACTCAGAGAGTTGTGAACTTGTGGAACTCTTGTCCCACAGAAAGTTGTTGAGGTTGGGTTCATAGAATATAGAGCAGGGATGTAATGTTGAGGCTTTATAAGGAAGGCACTGGTGAGGCATCACGTGGATATTGTGAGCGGTTTTGGGCTTCTCATTTAAGAAAGGATGCATTGACATTGGAGTGGATTTAGAATTATGATTTCAGGAACGAAAGGGTTATATGAGGATCGTTTGACTGTACTCATTGGAATTTAGGCGAATGAGGGGGATCTCTGAAACATTTCAAATGTTGAAAGACACGGACAGAGTTGATGTAGAAAGGTTATTTCCCATGGCGGGAGAGTCTAGGACAAGAGGAAACAACATCAGGATTGAAGGGCATCCACTTGGAACAGAGATATGTCAGAATTTCTTCAGCCAGAGGCTGGTGAATCTGTGGAATGGTTGTCCCAGGCAGTTGTGGAGGCCGGGTCATTGGGTGTATTTAAGGCAGAGGTTGATAGGTTCTTGATTAGCCAGGGCATCAAAGGCTATAGGGAGAAGGCCGGGCAGTGGGGCTGAGTGGGGAAAATGGATTGGCTCATGATTAAATGGCGGGGAGACTCAATGGGCTGAATGGCCTATTTCTGCTCCTCTTTCTTTTGGTTCGTCAGATATATCCAGAAGGGAGTTGGATGTGGTCCTTGTGGCTAAAGGGATAAAAGGATGTTGAGAGTTCCCCATGGTGGTGTTGAATGGTGGTGCAACAGTGAGCCCTACATTCTATAATGCAGACAAACCAAGGGCAGCTATTTCTCCAGTGAACTGGGTGAACTGTTCTCAGAGTTCTGGGTATTGTTTGGGAGGATGAAGGCGACAGAAAGGTGGCCCATAACCATGCCATAATGAAATGAACCGAGATGCAGGGAGAAGCTCTGTTTTGTGTGCTATCCAAGGAAGTCAACCCATACAACAGATAGCGCAATAATTCAAATAATTTCTGTTACAAGTAGTTAAATAGAGAAAATACCAAAATATAATGATAGTATTTGGAAAAGTGGAGTTAGAACTGATAAAGGGCATAATTTTTTGCCAGTGTGAAGTCCATTCAGGAGTCTGATAACTAGCAGGAACGAAACTCTCCCTGAATATAGAGGGTTGTGCTTTCAAACATGTGGACCTTCTGCCTGATGGGAGGTGGGAAAAGGGAGTGGCTGGGCTGGGCTGGGTCCTTTAATATATTGGCAGCTTTCCCTAGACAGTGGGGGTGTGGACAGGGCCTCTGGCAGTGCAGCAACACCCAGCAGTCAGATGCAGAAGCTCTCCTGCATGTTGAGGGTAACTTCACTGTGGAGGCCAGTCTATGCCTGTGTGTCCATTGAGGCCCCTTCAGTCCCACTTTGGAGTAACGGGAAGGCAGTTTGTTGGCGTGGGCGATGCACCATTTCTTGTTGCCAGGGTGGGTTTTGGGGTTAAATCGTGTCACTTGTCTCTCCTGAAGGCTTCTGAAGGCACAGGAGGAGCACCGCTCGGTCGAGGTGGAGAAGGTGAACCTGGAGCAGAAGCTGCGAGACGAGATCAACGCAGCCAAGCAGGAAGCTCAGCGTCTGCGGGAGCTGCGGGAAGGCACGGAGAATGAGCTAAGCCGCCAGAAGTATGCAGAGGAGGAGTTGGAGCAGGTGGGATTTGTACGTTTCGCTAGGATCAGGTGCATTGTGGGGAATCAGCTACATCAGTAGCTTCGCTGTGGGGATGGGGTTGCTGAGGGTGGGCTGGTGTGCTCATAGTGAAGGGTGAGAGGGTCCTGGGCCTGCATAAGATTGGGGCTAGTGGATGCTGTGACATGAGGAGATGGGGCTATGGTAGTGACAGGATAAGTCCTGTACACACAGGGAGTAGGTCCTGGTCTCTAATCCGTGTGGGGCTCGTGCTGTGCGTCTGTTCTGCACACATTAGCTACATGGACTTTGGGGATGGAGATTGGTTCCAAGCCTCAGCTGATGGGCAGATATTATTGCAACAGTGAGTGGAACTGTTCAGACAGCTGTGGGCTAAGGATGAGGGGCAGAGAACCAGTGCAGAAAGGTGTCGTATGCAGTGCACTGCACTGGATTCACAGGCTTGCTTGCTTGCTTTGTGTAGGGAGGTTAGAAAGCAATGGTGAGAAGTGAAGCAAGGGCCCTTTTCTCTCTCTCGCTGTCTCTCACTCTCAGGTGCGCATGGCTCTGAAGAAGGCAGAGAAGGAGTTGGAATCGCGTGGGAGCTGGTCGCCACCGGAAGCACTACAGAAGTGGCTGCAGCTAACTCATGAGGTGGAGGTCCAGTACTACAATATCAAGAAGCAGAGCGCTGAGAGGCAGCTGTACATCGCCAAGGAAGGAGTGAGTTCCCCTTTCAGCAGCAGGGAAACACCTGCTATGTAATGAGTATCTTGACTAATGTCCAAAAGTGTAAAAGAAGCAGGTTCAGTCAGAACTTCCACAGAAAATTGAGGAAGGGGAAGGGCTACAGGGAATCAGGGATTAGGCTGGGGAGGGGGGCATTAGAAGTGCACTGCACACTTACTCAGAGGAAGATATAAAAGCTGATGCAGCAAGAAAGGATCATCGAGACCTTGGTCAATTTGTGTGCAAGTCTTTTAGAGTGGCAGGCTGGGGCGAGAGTGTTTATTAGTTCATGGATTCATGGAAACACTCAGAGGCTTGGGTAACATTTAACATTACTGGTCATAGAACATAGATCTTTACAGAACAGTACAGGTCCTTTGCCCCACCATGTTGTGCTGACCTATATAAACCTACTCAACAAAGCAAACCAGTGGTTTTCAACCTCTTTTTCCACTTGCATACCACAGTAAGTAATCCCTTACTAACCACAAATCACCGATGGCATCCCTCCTTCACAACCATAACCTTCTATTTTTCTTGCATCCATGTGCCTATCTAAGAGTCTTTTAAATGTCCCTATTGTACCAGCCTCCTCCACCACTCCTGGCAATGTATTCCAGGCCCCACTGCTCTATGAGTAAAAAAAAACACCTTGTGCCTGATATCTCCCCTAAACTTTCCTCCTCTCGCCTTATTCAGATGACCTCTGGTATTTTCTATTGTCGCCCCAGGAAAAAGGTGTTGGCTGTCCACCCTATCAAAGCCTCTCATAATCATATAAACCTCTATTATATCACCTCTCATCCTTTTTCACTTGTTACAAGATCAAACCAGCAACCACAAAGAAGGCAGATCACACAGGGGTAAAGATGAACAATTTCTTTATTTAACAAAAAATTCACCTTCAAACTTTAATTCAAAATCCCCCCTTTTATAACAATGCCCACTGGTTACTATGCAAATTCCTATAACAATGTAAAACTAATAAATTCCCCAGCCTAAATATAACATATGGAATTAAAATCTAAGTTATATTTCCAACCAGCCCACAGAAAAACTTAGACACAAAACACACAAGGCTCACAAAACTTCGATCTCAACTGAAGCAAAGATCATAAACAAAATTCAGTTTGTTTGGTAAACTGAAGCCAAAAGATCTTTGAAAGAAAGAGAGAGAGAGAGAGCACAAAATTCAAAGTTGTCTTGTGTTGCTGCAGAAAGAGGAACCACTGGCTTGGTCCGGATCCTTCTGGCTGCCTTCGGAATATTCATCCTTTTAAAAATGCCCAACATTCTAAACTTTCCTCCAGACCACGACTCATGCTCTGGGCCTCCTTCCACTCCACAGCACCACCCAGTGGTGGTTTATCATCCAAGTCCAGAAATTTTTTTCATTTTCTGCACATGCTCAGTCCGTCTCCCACTCTCTCAGCAGTCTACCTTCACCTTGGCTCTCTAAGGCAAACTGTCACTTTTTAACATAAAACCACACAGCGCATAGGGCAATACACAACATAGAACTCTGTAACACCTCCCCTGCTAAAAAAAATTTGGTCCATAAGAACAAATTTTTAACAGTGAATGAAAGTATTACATAAATAAAATAAGTAAACACTCCAATTTTTTTTTACAATAAGTATGATTAGATTCATATCTACCCAGATTAATATCTTGACAAACAATCTGCTATTACATTTTCCATCCCTTTTATGTGTGTAATAATTAAATCATACTCTTGTAATAGTAAGCTCCAATTCAATAACCATCTGTTCTTATTTTTAATTTCAGACAGAAAAACTAATGGATTATGATCAGTATATGTTATTAATGATTTTTGAGCAGTACAAATATACACATCAAAATGTTGCAACGCTAAAATAAGCACTAATAGCTCCTTCTCAATGGTCGAGTAATTTAGTTGATGGTCGTTAAACTTTTTTGAGAAGTATGAAATAGGATGTTCTACTCCATCACCATCCTTCTTCTGTAACAGTACAGCACCAACAGCTTCGTCACTGGTGTCCACGGCTAAAGAGAATGGCTTTTCAAAGTTAGGGGACACAAGTACAGGCTGATGGCATAAAATGACCTTTAACTTCAGAAATGCTTCCTTGCATGCATCTGACCAGAAAATTTTTTCTTTCTTTCCAAGTAGTTTTGTTAATGGGAGTGCAATTTCTGCAAAGTTTTTATAAAATTTACGATAGTAGCCAATCATACCTCGAAATCCCCAAAGAGCTTTCTTATTACCGGGCATAGGGAATGTAGTGATAGCCAATACTTTTGCTCCAACCGGTGCCACCTGTCTCTGTCCCACCACATAACCCAGATAAATTACAATGGCATGTCCAAACTCACTCTTGTGCAAATTCTCTGTGAGGTGTGCTTCCACCAGTCTCTGAAATAACTGCTCTAATTCAAGCATGTGTTCTTCCCATGTATCCATACTAATTACTAAATCATCGATATAGGCTCCTGTGTGCTCTAAACCCTGAATTACTGCATTAATCATTCTCTGAAGTGTGCCAGGTGCATTTTTCATCCCAAGAGGCATAACATTATACTCATACAATCCTGAAGGTGTAACAAATGCAGAAATCTCCCTGCCTTTCTCTGTCAAAGGAAAACACCAGTATCCTTTTAAGAGATCAATCTTTGTAAGAAACTTAGCCTTTCCCACCTTATCTATGCCATCATCTATTCTGGAGATAGGGAACGCATCAGTCTTTGTCACCATGTTTACCTTTCGATAATCTGTACAAAACCTAATTGAACCATCTGGCTTAGGCACGAGAACACCAAGGTGAATTTCAATTTGAACTTGATTTTCAGTTGATGTCATTTTTGAGCATATAATCCACCTCCTGATCCAACAATCTGCTCTTTTCCTGATTAACTCGGTAAGGATGCTGCTTAATAGGCTTAGCATTACTGACCTCTACATCATGTCAAGCCACAGTAGTTCTTCTTGGAACATCTGGGAATATATCTTTAATTTTCATAAGTAATGTCTTCATTTCTTCCCTTTCTGATTTAGTCAAATGCATTAACTTGGTCTCTAAGATTTGCAAAACTATAGAATTTTCCAGCCTTATCACTTTCTGTGCTCCATGACCTTCCACGAAACTTATCTCCTCCTTACTTTCCTCTATAACTGGCACCTTGGTTGGAATCCTAGTCTCCTCCTCAGTCATTTTCTCAAAGTAGGGTTTAAGCATGTTCACGTGACAGACCTGTGTCTCTCTTCGACGATCAGGCGTCTCAATGACATAGGTGACCTGGTTAATTTTTGATTTAACCTTATATGGTCCTGAAAACTGAGCTCTCAAAGGGTTTGACTGCATTAGAAACAAAACCAATACTTTGTCACCAGGTTTAATGTCCCTCATTTTTTGCTTTTTGATCAGACCAAATTTTCATTTTTCCCTGAGCAGTTTTTAAATTTTTCCTTGCTATCTCACAAGCCTGATGTAATCTGTTTTTAAATTTGAAAACATAATCCAACAGATTTGATTGTATATCATTATGTATCCACTGTTCTGAGTGAAGATGCTCTGATAGCTCAGTGGTTAGAGCATTGGTCTTATAAACCAGGGGTCATGAGTTTGTTGCTCGCTGGGGCCTCATTTCTGTGAGAGGCACTGGACAAAGTGGCGATTCTATGTCTTCCTTATGATAGACAAAGTTAAAGAATTACGTGACAATAATGGAACCTTTATCTTTACCTTTTTCCCAATGTCCCCCCTAAACCTTTCCCCTTTCATCTTAAAACTATGACCTCTCAGATTTATCTCCCCCCAATCTAAGTGGAAAAAGCCGACTCGCATTTACTCTCATAATTTTGTAAACCTCTATCATTCTCATTCTTCGCTCCAAGGAATAAAGTCCTAACCTGTTTAATATTTCCCTGTAACTCAACTCCTGAAGACCCGGCAACATTCTAGTAAATTTTCTCTGCACTCTTTCAATCTTATTGATATCTTTCCTGTAGTTCGGTGACCAGAACTCCCCACAATATTCCAAATTTGGCCTCACCACTGTCTTAAACAACTTCAACATAACATCCCACTCCTATACTCAATACTTGGATTTATAAAGGGTAAGGTTCCCAAAGCTCTCTGTACAACCCTGTCCACCTGCGACGCCACCTTTAGGGAACAATGTATCTGTATTCCCAGATTTCTCTGTTCCTCTGCACTCCTCAGAGTCTGACCATTTACTGTGCATGTCCTACCTTGGTTGCCCTTCCAAAATGTATCACTTCACACTTGTCTGCATTAAACTCCATCTGCCATTTTTTGGCCCATTCTCCCATTTGGTCCAGATCCCTCTGCCAGCTTTGAAAATCTTCCTCACTGTCCACAACGCCTCCTACCTTAGTGTCATCAGAAATCTTGCCTATCCAATTTACCACATTATCATCCAGGTTATTGATATAGACCACAAACAACAATGGTCCCAACACCAATCCCTGAGCCACAGCACTTGTCACAGGCCTCCAGTCTGAGAAGCATCATCCACTACCACTCTCTGTTTTCTCCCAAACAGCCAATTTCAAATCTCAGTTTACAACCTCTCCATGGATACCTCGTGTCTTAACTTTCTAAACTAACATCTCATGTAGAACCTTTTTGAAGGCTTTACTAAAGTCCATGTAAACAACGTCCACCGCCTTAAATTCATCTACCTTCTTGGTAACTTCCTCAAAAATATCTACAAGATTCACGATCTACCACGCATAAAGCCATGCTGGATGTCCTTAATCAGCCCATAACTGTCCAAATACCCATATATGCTGTCTCTCAGAACTCCTTCCAATAATTTACCCACCACTGATGTCAAGCTCACTGGCTTATAATTACCTGGTTTATTATTGGAGCCTTTTATAAACAACGGGACATCATAAGCTAACCCTCCAATCCTTTGGCCCCTCATCCATGACTAAGGACATTATCCCTCTTGCATCCAGGAGGTGTCAGTCAATATTAGGGATATCAATAACCCTGTTATTTCTGCAGCATTCCAAAATCTGCTTACTTATCTACGTGTTGGTGTCCTGAGGGCTATTTGAGGGTCTATAGACTGCTCCCAATGCAGTGATTGCTTCCTTCCTTTTTCTGACTTTCACCCACATTGACGCAATGGACACTCTTTCCACTGTTTCCTTCCTTTCTGCAGCTGTCCCTGATTAGTAATGCCTCAGCCCCTTCCTCTTTTAGCTCCCTTCTTAACCCTTCCTCGTCAGACAGCATGGACAAGCCCTGCGCCCAAATTGGCTTGTCAACTAAAATGTCCCATCCAATTCATCCTGCCTGCCTGCGTTTGCCCCATTATCCCTCTGAACCAAAGTTGTGTGGTCAAACACACTTCATATCTATGTTCGATACGTATCAAAGGGGAAGGCTTAGATTGATTGTGGAATAGGATTATATGGGTTGGCACCACATTGTGGGCTGAAGGGCCTGTGTTGTGCTTTACTGTTTGTTATATTCTAGAAATTCTCTTTATTAGACATGCAGCATGGTATCAGGCCATGTTTGCTAACGAGTCCGAGCTGCCCAATTTACACCCAATTAACCTACACCCCCAGTACGTTTGAACGGTGAGAGGAAACCCATGCAGAAACAGGTAGAATGTACAAACTCCTTTCCGATAGCGTGGGATTCAAACCCTGGTCCCGATTGCTGGCACTATAAAGGTGCTGTGCTATCTGCTACGCTCACTGTTCTCTTTCCTCTGACATGTTGAGTATTTCCAGCATTTTCAGTTTTTGTTAAAATATGACAACACAAGAAACAGGCCCTTTGGCCCATCCAGTCCTTGCTAAAGTATTATTCTGCCTCGTCCCATGGTCATGCATCCAGTCTATAGCCCTCCATACCCTTCCCATCCACGTACCTATCCAAATTTTTCTTAAATGACAAAATTGAGCCCATATTCAGCTGGCACTTGTTTCCACATTCCCTCCCACCACTCTGTGAAAAAGTTCCCCCAAATGTACCCTTTAAACATTTCATCTTTCAGCCTTAATCTATGTCCTCTCATTCCTGCCTCACCTAACCTTAGTTCACACCTGGAGTTTTGCATCAAATTCTGTCCTGCAGAGGGCGCTGTCAGGAATTAGTGGTTTGGTTCCAGGGATGAGAGATAACTACTCGCCAGGTTAAACGGGAGATGCTGCTATGGTGGTCCTTGGAATATATAATGTCAGTAGGGAGAACATAGGAACATAGGAAGTAGGAACAGGAGTAGGCCAAAAATGACCCATCGAGCCTGTTCCGCCATTCAATAAAAGGTGTTCCTATGACCAAGTGATTCAGGGATTTAAAGTGAAGGACAGAATGTTAATCAGAGAGTGTTTATAATTGCAACTTGCTTCCAGGAAGTGATGGAAACCTCCAATCTGGTCTTTTGAATGGACTCGTGAGAAAGAGGAGAATAGGACTAACTAGATTTGTCACATAGGTAATGGGTTTAATGGCCAACAAGAATTAACTATTCTGTAAGTCTGATTCTTGAACTGGTGGGATTTGAGATTTTAATGGAAACAAAAACGGCAGGTGCTGAAAAAATGGAAAACAAGAGGAAAATGCTGGAAATGCTCAGCAGATCAGGCAGTTCTGGGTCTGAAATTGTTTAATTCCGTGCTTGGCCCTGAGCCCTGGAACTTGCCTGGTCAGAGGATGAGATGTGCTTCCTGGAGTCTATACATCTAACAACTTCCAATGGAAGATCCAAAGACTGAAGAGTGAGAGGGAGGTGGAGATTTAAGATGACAGGTAATTAGAAGTTCAGGCTCACTCCCGGAGATGGAATGGAGCTGGCCTATGTTTGGTTCTTTCTATTAAATGCAATCTACTAAACTGGAAGATGTTCACTTTGGTGTTTATGATGTAGTCTCTCATTAGAGATAGCACAGGTAAGTGACTACTCTCCAGAACTCCCACATTCAGTGAGTGCGCAGTAGAGACTCTAAGGTCCTGATTTACCTGTAAATTGATGTCCACATCCTAACCATATAACCACTTACAGCACAGAACAGGCCAGTTCGGCCCTACTAGTCCATGCCGTAACAAATCCCCACCCTCCTAGTCCCACTGACCAGCGCCCGGTCCATACCCCTCTAGTCCCCTCCTATCCATGTAACTATCCAGTCTTTCCTTAAATGTAACCAATGATCCCACCTCGACCACGTCTGCCGGAAGCTCATTCCACATCCCTACCACCCTTTGTGTAAAGAAATTTCCCCTCATGTTCCCCTTATAATGTTCCCCTTCAATCTTAAACCATGCCCTCTAGTTTGAATCTCCCCCACTCTTAATTGAAAAAGCGTATCCATGTTTACTCTGTCTGTCCCTTTTAAAATCTTAAACACCTCTATCAAGTCCCCTCTCAATCTTCTACGCTCCAGCGAAAAAAGCCCCAGTCTGCACAACCTTTCCCTTAAAATCCTGTCAACATTCTCGTGAACCTTCTCTGCACTCTCTCTATTTGGTTTATATCTTTCCTATAATTTGGTGACCAAAACTGTACACAGTACTCCAAATTTGGCCTCACCAATGCCTTGTACAATTTCATCATAACCTCCCTACTCTTGAATTCAATACTCCGATTTATGAAGGCCAACATTCCAAATGCCTTCTTCACCACACCATCTACCTGAGTATCAGCCTTGAGGGTACTATTTACCATCACTCCTAAATCCCTTTGTTGCTCTGCACGCCTCAATTGTCTACCATTTAATGCATATGACCTATTTAGATTTGCCTTTCCAAAATGTAACACCTCACACTTATCTGTATTAAATTCCATCAGCCATTTCTCAGCCCACACCTCCAGCCTTCCTAAATCACCTTTTAATCTACGGTAATCTCCCTCACTGTCCACAACACCACCAATCTTTGTATCATCTGCAAACTTGCTTATCCAATTCATCACCCCTTCTTCCAGATTGTTAATATATATAACAAACAATAGTGGACCCAGGACCGATCCCTGAGGAACTCCACTAGTCACCGGCCTCCAATTGGACAAACAATTTTCTACCACTACTCTCTGACACCTCCCATCCAACCACTGCTGAATCCATTTCACTACCTCCTCATCCTACTCTCTCTTTGTTCCATTGGAGTCTGATCTCAGCTCGAGGAACAGTTTCTCATCTTCTGATGAAACTCATCACAGTCTTTGTGGCAATATGGAGTTTAAATAAACACTGCTGGAGGAATTCAGCAAGTTATAAGACATAGAAGTAGAAACATCAAGTCTGCTTCACCATTCAATGAGTTGATCGACTTTCCCACTCAGCCCCACTGCCCGGCCTTCTCCTCATAACTTTTGATGCATTGGGTAATCAAGAACCAATTGATCTCTGCCTTAAATACGCCCAATAACCCAGCCTCCACAAACACCTGTGGCAACATATTCCACAGATTTACCACCCTTTGACTGAAGAAATTCCTCTGCATCTCTGTTCGTAGTGAATGCCTTCACTCCTGGAGTTGTACCGTCTTGTCCCAAACTCTCCCACCATGGGAAACAACCTTTCCACATCAACTCTTTCCAGGCCTTTCTACATTCAAAATGTTTCAATGAGATTCCTCTCCCATTCTTATAAATTCCAATGAGTAGAATCGAAGAGTTGTCAAACCCTCCTCGTATGATAACCCTTTCATTCCCAGAAACATCCTAGTGAACCTCCTCTGAACCATCTCAAATGTCTTAAATTAAGAGCCCAAAACCGCTCGGACCACTCCGTGAGGTCACACCAGTGCCTTATGATGCCCTGCTTTTATATTTGAGCAGCATTCATGGAGAAAAAGAAAAGCTGCCGTTTTTGGCAGAAACCTTTCATCAAGACAGTCTTCATTTGTCTGATTTAATACACTGACCATTGATTTTGTCCCACTGATGCTGCGTGGCCTGTTGAGCTCCTCCATCAGAGTGTTTGTTGCTCCAGATTCCAGTGTCTGCAGTCTCCTGCATGTCTCCAGTTCATGGAATTCAATGGTTTCAGATAATCAGGCTTTTAATTTTGTCTCTGAACCAGAGATCTGGAGTTATTAACCAGCTCATTTGTGGTGGATACACGCTCCTCAAACCAACGTGTCATTTGAGTAAGCTGAATATTCAATGCTATATATCTGAGAGTTTGCTTCCTCTCTTACCCCCACTGCCCTCCCCCAATCACCACCCTTTCTCTGATCTCCTCCCTTCAACAGGCAGAAAAAATAAAGAAGAAGAGAAACACATTGTTTGGTACTTTCCACGTGGCGCACAGCTCCTCACTGGATGACGTTGATCACAAGATCCTCGCTGCAAAGTAAGTACTCAGTGTGCGTTGTAGACAATCTGAGGGGTTATTGTATTCAGCTAGACGGCCTGATGCGAGATATTGGATTCAGAGACGGGCCTTGACTAAAAGAGGCTTCTGTCATCTGACCACAGCCAGCAGCACAGGAACTGCAGATGAGCTGAATATGCTTCATTTCCACAATGGCCAGAACCTGACTCTCCCCCAGTGTTTCATAGATACATGGGAGAAGTCTGTGATTGGGTAGTTCAATGTAAGGGAGAGGCCTGCGTTTGAATAATTCGATGCAAAGGAGAAGCCTGGAATTGGACAGTTCGATGCAAGCGAGAGGTCTGGGATTGGTTAGTTCGATACAGGCAAGGAACTCCAGTAAGTTTGTCATTTCCTTAGGATTTATCAGTTTTCTGTTTCATGAGCTTCTCCAGTGTCTTATTACTACCTCGGAATTTGATGGAAGGAGGTGTGTTGGGAGCCCTAACCCTAGAGTTTCTGGGCCTGGGGTCGATAGGGACAATGGATAGCTTGGTGAATCTCAGATGTTGTTGTTCCCTGGTTGGGTTACACTGATACTGCTGGAATGTTCTGGGCCGAGTCGATTGTCCTTGGTCTGTGTGTGGCACCTGCTGTGATCTCTGCCTTCCTTCCACCATAGGCAATCCCTGAGTGAGGTCACAGCCGCGCTTCGAGAGAGGCTCCATCGCTGGCAACAGATCGAAATGCTGTGCAATTTTCAAATCGTGAATAATCCTGGGATCAGTGCCCTGCACTCAGTGCTGAACATGGATCCAAGCTGGCTTGGACAAAGCAGATCAACCCCCACACATTTCATTCTGACTGATGATTTGGATGATATGGAAGAGGAGCTGGTCACTCCAGTCACCCTCCAATGTAAGTAACAATTCTTGTTAATTACCACAGGAATCTTCAGGAGTAATCTCTCGGCCTCATCCCACCACCTCCAGCTCCATCAACCTCGCCCTGCCCACATTAGAAAGGCTGCTGCCTTGTGAAAGCAGCCTCTATCCTCAAGGTCCCCCACCACCCAGACCAGGCCCTCTTCTCACTTCTACTGTCAGGAAGGAGATACAGGACTTGAAGTTGAACACCCAGCAGTACAAAACAGCTTCTTCCCCTCTGCCATCAGATTTCTGAATAGACAGTAAAGCACAGAAGACGACCTCACTTTCTCTTCTTGCATTTATACACTTTTATAGCTGTAATTTTGAGCAATATTCACACCTGGAATGTTGCCACAAAACAAATTTTGTGCATGTTCATGACTATAATTTGTGATTCTGACACTAACTCAGTCACCAGTACCTGTGTTTGTGGTCCCAGTGTGTAGAATTCCTATCACCAGCTGCTGTAAACTTCCTTGCCAGGTATGCGGCACATCGAGGTGGTGCCCAAGTGTTTGAATGATGACCTCACTCCTGATTCTTTGGCCTGAATTGCAGGCCTGCTCACTGCTCTGACGTGAGTGTGGCTCGTCAAAGGTGGATACTGACTTAAGGGCAACTGTTGACTGTTGTGTGTGAATATCTTCCTTTTTTTTCCACGGATGATCTGGGACCAGATATGACATGGTTAATGGATCACAGAGTCACTGATCGCTCCAGGACACCCCTAGACAATCTGTCAACATGGAGTTCCACTGGTTTGAAATATCTTTTTTGTTTCTTAATCACCTCCTATGCTCACCAAACTAGAGCATGCTATGCTTCTTGACTCTCTGTTTGTAGTGACTCTGAGCTGTGTAATAGGCACAGGGTTCTCTCAGACAAATAGGTCAGATGCTTGGGAGTTCTGGGTAGACACACCAGGTAAGCCCCTGCTGGAACCAGTAGACTGGGCATCTTGTGGCATCCAGTTCTGAATTCTGCCCAGGCACTTGGAGGGTTAGCATTCAGTTCTAAAAGGATCAGGAAATGAGGAGTTGGGCACGATAGAGCGACTATGCAGGCAAATGGGAGGGTGAATGGTCAGCATGGAGCTGAATGGCCCCTTCCTGTGATGTGTGATTCAATGGAGACAAGAGAATCAGGAATCAAAACTGGTGACCCTGTCTGCTGTGTTTCCTTCTCGATCTCACATCCATTCTGGTCTCATTCCTGCTTTTCAGTTCCCATCACCCATGTTTTGTCTCCCTCTGAGTTCCATCCATCTACCTCCCACACATTTCATCCACTGGATCCCCTCTCCCCCATCTGGTTCCACTTGCCCCTTATCTATCCCCTCATGAACCCCATTGTCATCTTCCATTAGATTCCTCCATCAGCCTCCAGCTGTTCTCTTCACCTCCACCCATCCCTCTGCCTCTGATCACCCTGTTTCTTTGACTGCTTCCACCTACCTCTATCTCCCAACTCCACCCCTCAGGAGGGGAGGTGGGGTCAGTTGACTAGGACGGGCAGGTGGGGAGGTGGGGTCAGTTGACTGGGATGGACATGTGGAGAGGCAGAGTCAGTTGTCTGAGGTGGACAGCTGGGGAGGCAAGGAGGAGGAAACCCCCGGCCCATCCTCTCTTGCTACCAGCTGTTGTCTGTCTCCACTCACTTCCTCCCCTTCCACTGCTGCTTCTCCACCTGCTGGGCTGTTCCTGTGGATTATCTCATGTTCTGACTGTGTGAATTTGTTGATCAGGTTGTGGAGAAAACTGACTCTGGGGGGAGGGAAGTCTGGTATTCCTATCCAACCTGTGCCGATATGTCGCTGCAGCCCCACACCAACATGGGGGCTGGCATTTAACTTCCATCTGCAGTAGCTCTCAGTGCCCTGAGGTTGTATCTGAATGTTCTACCTTTGCACTATTTACTGGTCTTACCAATTTGACCTTATTTGTAGATGGTCAGTAGGATTGATGTGAGGGTGTAACTGTGTCACTTAGAGGGGCGTGGACTTTTTGGTTCCAGGACCTGCAGAAAATGTCTGATTGTTACAATGGAGAGTCCTTGCATGTGGCTGTGACAGAAACACAGTGGTGGGACCCTTGGTTGGTATATGGTGATAGCTTCACTGTCTAATCCTGGGAGTGTGTTACGGGAGAGTGGAGTGGGAGCTTCACTCCGTGTCCTGGGAGAAGGTGACGGGACAGTCTAATCTGTGCCCTGATGGTCTGTAATCGGCTAGTGTAGCTGTCCCTGCCTTAAGAGTGTATGACAGGACACTAGAGGAAATTATGCTTCTCCATTTAACAATTCAAGATTACCTTGTCCCAAAGTGACAAGTGTTTATTCAAAATACATTCTGTGCACTCATCAATGAGCACAGCTCCCAGTGAGATGAAAGTATTTAGTCAAAGCCTTTAGAAGCTTAATCACAGAAAACCAAATCAACACTGCATTCTTGCAGCTCTGTTCCACATAGTCAGTTATATATTTTTTATTTAAATTTAGACACACAGCATGGTAAACAGGCTCTGTCACCCAATTACACCCAATTAACCTACACACCCGGTACGTAATAATACCTTAAAACCCCTGGATTGGTAGATGCTGGATAAGTGAGTTTTTGGGTGTGTTACGAGGCCCGAGACTCCAAAAACAAGCCGCAATAGAAATTCACCAAGATCATGGTCACTTAAACAAAAATGGTTTTAATTTTCTTCCTACATAATAGCAAGATCAATATTTAACTTGTTACTATTAACTTAACCCCCTTCTAATTCTAAGCGCACGTGTATGTGTTCAGGAAAGTTCTTTGTTTCATGGTCCACTCATTCACTTTTTATTTCTCCAAGTATCAGGCAATTTTCCACACTCTGCACAGAATTTAACATTTATGATCTTCACCAGGCTCTGGTGCTTTAGCTTTAATTGTTACCACTAAAGTGGGGGTGGGGGGGGGGGGTCCTTTGTTGGTTTCAGAGAGAGAGAGAGATTCATTTTTCATTGGACACACACAAACTGATCTCCTTCAATCAGCCACTTCAGTGTCTTGCTGAAGAAATGTGGGTTTTCCCAGAAGATAACCTCTTCTTCCAGGTTCTTCTTTTTCCCCTAATTCAGGAGAAACACATTAACCAGCCAAAATGTCTTGTAATTGACTACAAGGATTTAGAATAGGCTGAACTCACAACTCAAAACCCATCTTTAAATGCGGTCTTGCAGCAGGTCTGCAAAACTTGCAGTCTTCAACACCAACTGCTGCAGTAAAACTGATGGTCTCTCTTCCCAAAGAATTTTTTTTGCAAAACCACATAACCCCCTCTTAGAACAGCAGACTTCAACCTGAAATTTGGATCGCTGGCACCAGTTTAGCAATAAAAGATTAATCAGTTTCTGAGCCTGGACATCTGTTCAAACCTGCTATTCCTTTAAAGGCAATAATCCATTTCAATTCTACAACATCAGTCCAATTAATATCTACTTGTGAAGCCTTCACAGGCACTCTATAAAGTCATTGTTGACTTGAAAGCTCCACCTGCACAGGTTTTGGCATTCCAAATAGAATGTTTGTTTGTGAAGTTTGACCTAAACTAAACCCCCACAGTCTATACCTTTTAAGATATATTTTATCATAATTGTATCAACTTATTCCATAACTCTTGCAATATCTAATTAACACACCTGCATTAAGAATAAAAGATGTTAGAGGAAGTCACGTGATGGCGTAGTGGCCGGTAAGAAAATACCAGCCCTCTCCAGAAAAGTTAAAAAAAAAGTAGAGAAAAAACAAAGTCACTAACACAGAAACCATAACAAATTGAAAGTGAAAGTGTGGAGAAAATGGCAGCAAAGAAAGATAAACCAAAAACAACGGGAAGAAAAGAAGAAGGAAAGACGTCGGAAGAGAAAGGTGAAGGCCTTACCGGTACGAGGAAACCCGCCGTGGAGAGAGAAGCCCGCTCCCTAAGGTCAGTGGAAACCCCGAACTTGGGACTACAAAGATGGCTCACGGAGCCAAACAAAAGTGCGCAACCGCGCACAAGACAAAAACAACACCGACGGGAAGGGGGGACCAGCTGAGGAGTAAATCTCCACAGCCGAAACAGACAAGTATAACATGACAGCAAGACAGCAAGAGGAAAACATAGAAAATAATGGGAACAAGAAGGAAGAGAATAAAAATAAGAAATCAAAGAAACAATAGATGACCAACCCAGAGGAAGAAGACCAACACCAAGACACTTCTAATAAAAATAAGAAGACCAAAAATACCCAACAAAATAAAACAAACAACCCAACAAGAAAACCAGAAGAGACAGAGGTAAAGGACACAGATCCTGGAGTGGACTCAGAAGAAAAAGAGGAAGAACACAGAGAAATGGAAGATGAAGGGAAGGGCAAGACAATGGATATTTTTTTTTAAATATATGGAATCAGTAAAAGAATGGCAGTCACGAGAATTCAGTGAAATAAAAAGAAGAATAAAAAGTACAGAAGAAAAAATGAATAGATTAGAGATGATCATGTCAGATATAGGAAAAAGAGTGGACAAGGTGGAAGAACGAGAAATAATCATAGAAATGGAAATAGAGGACTTAAAAAAGAAATTAGAAGAATCTAATAAAAAAGTTAAAGAGACACAAGAGCTGTTAGCTCAGAAGATAGATATAATGGAAAATTATAATAGAAGAAACAATATAAAGATAGTGGGCCTTAAGGAAGATGAAGAAGGCAAAAATATGAAAGAATTTATAAAAGAATGGATCCCAAGGGTCCTAGGAAGACCAAAATTACAGGAAGAAATGGAAATAGAAAGGGCACATAGAACATTAGCCCCTAAACCACAACCACAACAAAAACCAAGATCCATTCCAGTAAAATTCCTAAGATATACAACAAGAGAAAATATATTGGAGAAAACAATGAGGAAAATAAGAGAAGACAAAAAACCAATGGAATACAAAGGTCAAAAAAATTTTTTCTATCCAGATATAAGTTTTGAACTCCTGAAGAAGAGGAAGGAGTTCAATGCAGCAAAAACGACCCTATGGAAAAAAGGTTATAAATTTATGTTAAAATAACCAGCGGTACTTAAAATAGTTATTCCAGGGCAACAAAACAAACTATTCTTGGATCCGGAAAAAGCACGAAAATTTGCAGAACAACTACAAAACAGACAGAGAGATGAAGAGATGTAACAAGAATAAAAATGACAACAAACTATATATATATATGTTTAAAAAATAGAGTATAAGTAAGAACTAAGAAGGGAAAGAAAGGGAAGAAAGGAAGTAAGGAGGGAATTAAGAGAGTGACCTTTGTTATATATGAAGATTAAAATCTTTTCTGGGGGGGGCTGGGTGGGGAAGAATAACAGTCACTGCGAGATCAGTTGACGCTTGCGAGTGTATTCGCAAATCCAAATGGAGAGGGGAGATGTGGTTGCCCGACAAGGGTCAAAGGGCAACTCAGAAAGGGGAGGGACTATTGGGGTTAAAGGAATTTTAGATATGAGAATAGTGGAAATATTTTATGTTTTAGAAATGTTGTCTTATAATGTGTTCAAAAAAAGAAAGCAGACATGGAGAAGAAGGGAAGGTGGTGATGAAGAAACGGAAAGGAAAGATAAACAAAGTATGAAATGGCTATGTTGAACTATATGACTTTAAATATTAATGGAATACATAACCAAATCAAAAGGAAGAAACTGTTAAATTTACTGAAAAAATAAAAAATTGATATAGCATTCGTACAAGAAACACATCTAACTGAAGTGGAACACAAGAAATTAAAGAGAGATTGGGTAGGACATGTAACAGCAGCGTCGTATAATTCAAAAGCAAGAGGAGTAGCTATATTAATTAGTAAAAATGTGCCATTTAAAGTAGAAGAGGAAATAATAGATCCAGCAGGGAGATATGTAATGGTAAAATGTCAGATATATTCAGAATTTTGGAATTTACTCAATGTATATTCACCTAAAGAAGAAGATCAAAAATTTATGCAAGATATCTTTTTGAAGATAGCAGATACGCAAGGGAACATATTAATAGGAGGGGATTTTAACCTTAATTTGGACTCAAACATGGATAAAACTGAAAAAAAAACTAACAGAAAGAACAAAGTAACCAAATTTATTGTTAAATCGATGCAAGAAATGCAACTTTTGAATATATGGAGGAAACAACACCCAAAGGAAAAGGAATATTCATATTATTCGGGTAGACACAAAACATACTCAAGGATAGACCTATTCCTGTTATCAGCCCACATTCAAGGGAGAGTTAGGAAAACGGAATATAAAGCTAGACTATTATCGGACCACTCACCCCTGTTATTGGCTATAGAGCTAGAGGACATCCCACCAAGAATGTATAGATGGAGATTAAACTCCATGCTACTTAAAAGACAGGATTTTAGAGAATTCATTGAAAGACACATTAAAATGTATTTTGAAATAAATAGGGAATCAGTGGAAGATAAGTTTATACTATGGGATGCAATGAAAGCGTTCATTAGAGGGCAAATAATAAGCTATGTAACCAAAATGAAGAAGGACTATAATCAGGAAACAGAGCAGTTGGAAAGGGAAATAGTAAATATAGAAAAAGAATTAGTAATGAAGGAAGATACAACTAAAAGAAGAGAATTGGCAGATAAAAAAATAAAATATGAAACTCTACAAACATATAAGGTGGAGAAGAACATAATGAAGACAAAACAGAAATATTATGAACTAGGAGAAAAAACGCACAAAATTCTAGCGTGGCAGCTTAAGGCAGAACAAACTAAAAGAATGGTATTGGCATTAAGGAAAAAGGACAAACAAATTACATATAATCCAACGGAGATCAATGAAAAACTTCAGGGAATTCTACAAGCAACTATATCAAACTAAAAACGAAGGGAAAGAAGACAAAATAGATGAATTTTTAACTAAAATTGAACTACCGAAATTACAAACAGAGGAGCAAAATAAATTAATAAAACCATTTGAAATAGAAGAATTACAGGAGATATTAAAAAAACTACCGAACAATAAAACACCAGGAGAGGATGGATTCCCAATAGAATTCTATAAAACATTTAAAGACTTATTAATTCCTCCCCTTCTGGAAGTAATCAACCAGATTGATAAAACACAAAGCATACCAGATTCATGCAAAACAGCAATAATTACAGTAATACCAAAGACGGGGAAAGATCCACTCGCACCAGCATCATATAGACCAATATCTCTACTTAACACAGATTATGATAATAGCTAAACTATTAGCAAACAGATTGGCCGACTATGTACCAAAAATAGTAAATCTAGACCAAACTGGATTTATTAAAAAAAGACGAACAACGGACAATATCTGTAAATTTATTAACTTAATTCATGCAGTAGCAGGAAATAAAACTCCAACAGTAGCGGTTGCTTTAGACGCAGAGAAGGCCTTTGACAGAGTAGAATGGAATTATTTATTCAAAGTACTACAAAAATTCAGCCTACCAGAGCAATATATTAATTGGATTAAAGCATTATATAAGGGGCCATTGGCAAAAGTGACAGTAAATGGATATATAATAAAGACAATTTAACTTAAGCAGATCAACAAGGCAGGGATGTCCACTGTCTCCCTCACTGTTCACGTTAGCTATAGAAGTAACAAACTGATAAGAACAGAAAATAAGAACAGAAAATAAAATAAGAGGGATAAAAATAAAAGAGAAGGAATATAAAATCAGTCTATTTGCAGATGATGTTATAATATACTTAACAGAACAGAAATATCAATAGAAGAATTACATATGAAATTGAACGAATATGGAGAAGTATCAGGGTACAAGATCAACGCAAATAAAAGTGAAGCAATGCCAATGAATGATGCGAATTTCACAAAGTTTAAGAAAGAATCACCATTTAGATGGCAAACACAAGCAATGCGATACCTAGGTATACAACTAAATAAAAATCTCGGCCATCTATATAAACTCAATTACCATCCATTAATGAAAAAATTACAAGACGACTTAGAGCATTGGAAAGACTTACCACTAACACTAATAGGAAGGATAAACTGTATTAAAATGAACATTTTCCCAAGGATACAATACCTATTTCAGTCATTACCAATTCACCTAACAGAAATTCTTCAAGGAGCTAAAGAAAATAATAAGGAAATTCTTATGGAAAGGGGGGAAACCAAGGATAGCACTAGATAAATTAACAGAATGGTACAAACAAGGAGGCTTACAACTACCAAACTTTATGAATTATTATAGAGCTGCACAATTAAGATACCTATCAGATTTTTATCAATCAAGGGAAAAACCAGATTGGACCAGATTAGAACTAGATAAAATAGGGGAGAAGATACCTGAACATATACTATATAAATGGGATGAAAAATTGGTGCAATGTAAGAATTCACCGGTATTGCATCATCTGCTCAACATTTGGAAGAAGATTCACATAGAAAGGAATAAAACAAATTACCAACTACCAAAACTAATATTGACGCAAAATCAACTAATCCCTTTCACAATAGATAACCTTTCCTTCAGAGAATGGGAGAGAAAAGGGATCAAAAGAATAGAAAATGGTTTTTCGGCAAATAAATTATTATCCTTTGAACAAATGAAGGATAAATATAATATAACTCATGATACAATATTTGCATACCACTAACTGAAAACCTACTTGAAGGACAAATTGGGAAACAGTCTGAGGTTACCAGAAGGAAGCAATTTTGAATATGTGATTACAGACACAATGATAATCAAAAAATTTGTAACAAACATGTACATTAAACTGCAAGAAAAGGAGAACGAAGAAACAAACGGTAAACCTAAACAAAAATGGGAACAAGATCTAAACATACAGATAAAGAATGAAACATGGGAAAAGCTATGCTCCGGAACGACGAGAAATACAATAAACACGAGGTTACGCATGATACAATATAACTGGATACACAGGCTATACATCACACCTCAAAAGTTAAATAAATGGGACCCAACAGTATCAGACAGATGTTTTCGCTGTAAAAAGGAAACGGGAACAACAATTCATGCAATTTGGACATGTGAGAAAGTGGAAAAATTTTGGGAAGATCTAAACCAGATGTTAAATAAATTCACAAAAAGCAATATACCAAAAAACCCCGAGATCTTCCTCCTAAGTAATATAAGAAACAAAGAATTTGGACTCGATTTGGATGGAGCACAAAAAAGATTTGTTATGATAGCCCTAGCTGTAGCAAAAAAATGTATTATGTCAACCTGGAAATTAGAAGACAACTTGAGAATACAATAATGGTACATAGAAATGAATAAATGTATTCCATTAGAAAAAATAACATATAATTTAAGAAATAACATTACAATATTCGAACAAATATGGGAGCCATACATGAAACACAATAGAGCAGGGGTGTCAAACTCAAATTGATGGAGGGCCAAAATTAAAAACTTGGACTAAGTCGAGGGCCGAACTATTTATTGAAAATTTTCAACAACATCTGCATGTTTTCTCTTCTTTCAACATATGTAATGTTAAACTTTAGGATATAATTTTAGGAGGATAATGTTACAGGTCAGGAGTAGGTAGCTCAAGTTCACCCTTTGCTTGACCTGAGGGAAACATATTTGGTCCCTGTGGAGATGTAGTCGGCATTCACAGGCTGTGTCCATTTTGGCCTGCATCAGGACTCAGCATTTCCTGCTCACTCCTCAGGCTCTAGGCCTCTATTCACCCTCGACCCACCATCCCTCTACCTGACCAGTCCTTTACCCAACCTCTACTCACCCCTCACTCCACTCGCTCTGCCTCTACCCACCCCATCCTATACACACCCCTCTTCTGCCTCTCCCCTCAACCTGTTCCTCCCTCTACCCGTCTCTCACCCTCTAATCACCCCTCCCCTACTCGCCCTGCCCCTCCCCTTTTACCTCTTCCCCATCCACCCCTCCTTCTACTCATCCCTCCCTCTAACTGCCCCTCGCACCACCATAACTTCCCCTGCCCATTACTCCTCACCTACATCCTCTGCCCACCCCTGCTTACCCACCCACTCAGGCCCAGCGCGCTGCCGATCAGCCTTTGCGGACAGCCACCATCTCTCTCTTCACGTGCAGGGCCGTCCCTGGGGTCCGCGCGGGTGCAAGCGCTGAAGGCCGTGACGACCGGGAGAAGTGCGCTCGCGCTGTGGAAGGGCCGTCCGGTGCCAGTCGCGCGGGGCTCGCGCTGCCCGGGGGCCGTGCGCCGCACTGCTTGACAGGTGGGAGAAATGACTGGTTGTGCGGGGAGCCTTCCAACTGGCTTGCCGGCTGATAACATCGACAGACTTCTCGTGTTACAATTTCTCGTGTTACAATGGGGAAGGATGTGCAATGAAGGGGGAGGATGGTGGGGGTGACATTACCAAAAAACAGCATCAGCTCTCGCTGCAGGGCAGGCCACCTCTAATACATTTTTGAAATGATCTTGCGGGCCAAATATAATTATATCGCGGGCCAGAGTTTGACATGTGTGCAATAGAGAAATCCTACCATGGACTTCCACCTCCTAAAATGACAGAAGGAGAAGAGAATGAAAAGAACTGACTCAGTAAAATTTCTTGTTTATTTTTATTAAGTGACAACATTGTTTAACGGGTTTAATGTATCTTATAGATTGAACTTCAAATAAATGGGAAAGGGGGTGAAGGAGGAAGGGAAGGGAGGGGGGAAAAGGGGGAGAAAACGACACTGTATATATTCAAGAAGAAAAATGTCTGTATGTATCTTGGTCAATATGGTTTATAGTGTGAAAAATAAAAAATTTTTAAAAAGAAAACATCACAAAACACGCTTTCTCTCCAAACAATCCAAGCCCAAGCTTCTACTTTTTTAAAATTTCACAGAAGTTCTTAGTTTAAGAAAATTAGTGATTGTGCAATGTTCTATACAACTTCCCCAGAGGAAGAGCAGAGGTTAGATGCAGATAAAAGCTCTCTCTGCAGTGTCCCATTACACACACCCAGCACAAGAAAGTGGGCATTGGGGATGCCCTGTATCTGGCCAACCGTATTCCATCTGTATGGAGCTATATCTATGCCATCTTCAATGTTCAAAGTTCAGATACATTACATTCTTTTTCCAGTGGGCCAGACAGAATTTCTACTTCTATCAGTAGTGCAAAACACTGTACTCAAGATACATATACAAAAGAGAGAAGTGTAAACAAAGAAAGAAACGTAAACAAACTGACTGTGTTATACAGAAAATAAATATTCAATAATAAATAATGTGCAATAAAAAAAATAAAATAAACAAAAAGAATAAAAGAGGATACTGTACTTACACTGAACAAACCGGCATGAATGTACAGTAAAATTCCTGGGAACCAGCACCTACGGGGATCACGGATGCTGGAAATGCGAATTTTCCAGCTGACTGAGACTCACTGTTAATAATGCCTCATGTACACCTGCATTAAGAATATACCATTTGAAAGACCAAAGTCAATGCAAGATGTAAGGTAAATTGAAACAAAAATCAGTATTGTTGCTTTAATTGTATAAAGTTCGCTTTAATCAAATCATTTCATAAGTTACAAATTTTAAAATCAAACCCTGATAGCTGGTGGTGTTACAGCTTTCCACTGACCACTATGCTAACTGTGCCCCCCTCAACCCCCACCGCAAGTTTACAGATAAAGCCTTACTAATAGACCTAATATTAATAAAGATATAGACTCTTACTCGGCAAGGATAGGGAGATGCTTTGGGAGAGTCACCCCAGCGACGAGTGGCATTGATCAGCTTTTCATCTCGATGTCCCGGTCAGGCTCTGGGCACAACCTGACTCACCTCCATGCAAGTGTACCGGTCAGGCCCTCGGAGCACCTTCCTTTAAATTCGAACCCAGGTAGTTGGCGGTTTAACAGCATTACACTACCCGCTATGCTGATTTTGCCGCCATCATAATTAACTCACCCTCCCCTAAATTTACAGATAAAGCCTCACTAATACACTTAATACTGGGATACTTTGGAAGAGTCGCCCCAGCGGCGAGCAACATTGGGTGTCTCCATTTTATTCAAACATAGCTTTATTGAAACTTTATTCAAACAGCTGCTGCAGGCGGGGCACGACTGGGGTGCTCTGCTGGATGAATATTTGCTCTCATCTTCACCAAGCAGTTTTCTTTGGAAAACATTTAGAACCATAGAACATTACAGCACAGAAGGAAGCCTTTTTGGCCCTTCTAGTCTGTCCCAAACCATTTTTTTTGCCTAGTCCCACTGACCTGCACCCAGTCCATATCCCTCCATACCCCTCCCATCTATGGACCTGTCCAAATTCTTCTTAAATGTTAAAATTGAGCCAACATTCACCACTTCAGCTGGAAGCTCGTTCCACACTCACACCATTCTCTGTGTGAAGAAGTTCCCCCTCATGTTCTCCCTAAACTTTTCCCCTTTCACCCTTAACCCACGTCCTCTGGTTTGTATCTCACTTACCCTCAGTGGAAAAAGCCGATCTACATTTACTCTGTCCATCCCCCTCATAATTTTAAATACCTCGATTAAATCTCCCCTCATTCTTCTACTCTCAAAGGAATAAAGTTCTAACCAGTTTAACCTTTCCCTATTACTCAGTTCCTGAAGTCCGGGCAACATCCTAGTAAATCTTCTCTGCACTCTTTCTATCTTATTGATATCTTTTCTGTAGTTGGGTGTCCAAAACAGCACACATAATCCACCAAATTTGGCCTCATCAATGTCTTATACAACTTTACCATAACATCCCAACTCCTGTACTCAGTACTTTGATTTACGAAGGCCAATGTGCCAAAAGCTCTCGTTACAACCCTGTCCACCAGTGATGCCACTTTCAGGGAATTATGTATCAGTATTCCCAGATCCTTCCGCTCTATCGCACTCCTCAGTGCCCCACCATTTACCTTTCTTGATTTGTCCTTCCAAAATGCAATGCCTCACATTTGTCTGCATTAAATTCCATCTGCCATTTTTCCATCTGGTCCAGATCCCTCTGCAAGCCTTGAAAACCTTCTTCACTGGTGCACAACACATTTACCACATTATCATCCAGATCATTCATCCAGATGACAAACTACACTGGTCCCAGTACTGATCCCTGAGGCACCACCACTAGTCACAGGCCTCTAGTCAGAGAAGCAATCATCCACCACAGCTCTCCGGCGTCTCCCATCCAGCCATTAACGAATCCAGTTCACTCCCTGACTATCCTCCCGTGTGGGACCTTGTCAAAGACCTTACTAAAGTCCATGTAGACAACATCCACAGCCTTTTATTCGTCAACTTTCCTGGCAACTTCCTTGAAAAACTCTACAATTTAAAACTTTTTAAAGACTTATTTAAAATTTTAATATTTTTTCTAAAATGTATTTATTTATTTCCTTAATTTTCTTTTTGCCAGTTGTTAAGTTTTTGGTTGATTGAATGCTGGATTATGGGGATTTACTGTATAAACCTTATTTATTTTCAGACACATTCTTTGGAAACATTTAATCATTGCTGTATCCACAGGCTCCTCTCCCTCCACGGAACCACCCAAAAGACGAACAATAATATCATAATTAACATCCCACCCCCCCCAAGTTTAGAGATAAACCCTTACTTATATACTTAATATACTTACTAATAAGGATGAAGACTTTTACTAAGCAGGGGTAAGGAGCCACTTTGGTGAGTTACCCCAGTGGCGAATGACATCGGCTGGCTCTTCATCCTGGGTGATGCCATTTTATTCAAACAGCTACTACGAGCAAAGCACAACCAAGGCCCTCCACTGGCTAAATATTTGCTCCCATCGTCACCAAAGGTTTATGCAAAACTTCAGAGAACACTTCCTTTCACAATTTAAAGCTTTTATTTAATTTTTTATTTTATTCGTATTTATTTTTTAAAGTTGTATTATTTATTTCCATTGTTTTGGGGTTTTTTGCTGGTTGCTTGAGTTCTGGATAACAGAGGTTTTGCAACACATTAAAAATGTGACATACACAATATATTTAAACTTTTTCCTCCTGTCAGACAGACAAAGAGTCACCATTAGGATTACAATGGAAGGCTTGGCTGAGGATTCTGAATGAAAAGCTAGTGGGTTCAACCCCTGCTCTTGCCCAAAACCTCCAAAGTAGCGCTGAGGGGGTAATTTATTGTTGGAGGTATTGACCTCCTGATGAGACTCCCTGCAGAAAAAAAACCCAACGTTCCCAGTGCTCTGAGTGCAGATATCCTTCAATCAACGCCCCTGAAGAATTAAATGAGAATAAATGCTAGAAACACCTAAAAGACCAGGCCACATCTGTGGAGAAGTAAACAGAAATAAAGTTTCAGGGCCATGACTTGCTGCCAGAGGAGGGAGTGGAGTCAGATACATCAACTATGTTTAAGAGGCACTTGGATATGCAAGATGTAGGATACTGACTTAGAGTTGGCAAATGGATTGGTGTTGGGCAAAGTGGTTGGCACTGATGTAGAGGGGGTGATAAATGACAATCATAATTCAGCTGTTATTTCATTGCTGCTTTGCATTGTAACAGTAACTGGACTTAACAGACTCTGGGCAGGTCCTGTGGAATTGGAAGACAGCAAATGACACTCCACTGTTTAAAGAAAGGGATATAGGCAAAAGGCAAGTAACTATAGGCCAGTTAGCTTAATGTCTGTAGATTGGAAAATGATTGAAGCTATCATTAGGGAAGAATCAGCGAAACATCTCAATAGAAATTGTTCCATATGGCAGATACAGCATGGATTCAGGAAGGCAGGTTTCTGACAAATTTACTGGGATTCTTTGAAGATCGAACAAATGCAGTGATTAAAGCGGAACATGTGGATGTTGTACACTTGCATTTCCAGAAAGTGTTCGATAAGGTGCCACATAAAAGACTTATCCATTGGTATGGCACAGTTAGCGCTGTGCTGTTACAACACCAGCAACCTAGGTTCAAATTTGGCGCTGACCGTAAAGTGTTTGTATTTTCTCCCTGTGACTGTGTTGGACTCCTCTGGCTGCTCTGGTTTCCTCCTGCCCTGCAAAAAACGTATGGAGTAGATAGGTCAATTGGTCACACGGGTGTGTTTGGGTGGTACATGCTCGTGGGCTGAAAGGTCCTTTTACTGTGCTGTGTGTTAACCTATAGAAGGTGGAGGGTTGGGAGAAATGGGTATTCCTCTGGTTGATGATCACTGGTGAGCGGAATGCCCCTGGGGTCGGTGCTGGGCCCACAACTGTTCACTATGTACATTAATGAATGATCTGGAAGAGGGGACCGAGTGTCATGTATCTAATTTTGTTGATGACGCTAAATTGGGTGGGAAACTAGTTTGCAGAGAGTCTGCAAAAGTGTATAGGTAAGTTAAGTAAGTGGGCAAAGGTCTGGTAGATGGTGTAAAATTGCAGTCAATTCAAGGTCCTCCACTCTGGGAGAAAAAACAGTAGGTCAGATTATAATTTTTTATATCGTGAAAGAAATTGTGTGGAGGGACCTGGGAGTACAAAAGGGTGGTTTACAGGTCATCAGGAAGGTAAATAGGACTTTGGCCCTCATTGAATTTGGGAACAGACAGGTTCTGCAACCACACGAGGGACTGGAGAGGCCACATCTGGAGAACTGTGTGCAGTTCTAAAGAAAGAATAGGCTGGCTTTGGAGGTGGTGCAGAGGAGGCTCAACAGGTTGGTTCTGGAGACGAGAGGATTACCCACGAGGAGACATTGAGTCATCTGGCCTGGACTTGCTGGAATTCAGGAGAAAGAGGGGATCTTGTGGAAATTTACAATTTTTAAAAAAAGGGCAGGAAAATTGTTTCCACTGGAAGATGATACAAGAACTTGGGGACGTAGACTCTAGATTCAGGGGAGTAGATTTAGGAGAGAGGAACTGTTTTTATATGTAAGTTGTACATCCGTGGAATTCTCTGCCCAAGGAATCAGTGGAGGCTGCACCATTGAATGTATTTCAGACGCAGGTAGATATGTACGTAGTAGGGGAATGAGGAACGGGTGGGTCATTGTGTCTGCGGCAATAACCTGAGTAAATGGCAGAGCAGGTTTGATAGCAGACACCCTCGTCCTGCTCCTTTTCTTGAATTCTAATGAGTGTGAACAATCGGGATGCCCTGAAAAACCTGTGACGATGCAGTTGGGCCCCTGCAGGGAGGGTATTCATCTGAGTGAGTTGATCCAAAGTTTAGTTAGTGCTAGTGTAGCAGTGGAGCTCAGTCACTGCCTGTAAGTGGTGAAGACGTTCCTTCCTCTCTGTGATTGAATACGCAGTCACCCCCAACGCCCCATGAGTGTGGTCTGACCAGAGACTAACCTCTGCATCACGGACACATTAAACCCCCTTTCAGGATTGTTTGGTTTCCCAGAGCATCACCAAATCCACACCAGGGAGGGTAGCTGCGTTCAGCCAGTGGCTGTCGCACTCTGGCATTCCCACTCCTTTCAGTGTGCCATTCGGTGGCACATCACAGGGAGCAGCATTTTCTCCACCCTGTCCTCCACTCATCCTCACAACCTTCCGACGTACTCTCCCTCTGTCCTCTCCTTTTCCTCCCACTTGCGCTGCTTCTGGCCCCTCCCTCCTTGACCCCTCCCCGTCCCTCTGACCCAAACCTCTCTGACCTCTCCCTCCTTGACCCATACCCCTCTGGGCAAAGGAGTTAAGGGTTATGGGGATAAGGCTGGAAAGGGGTACTGATGGTAGTGATCAGCCATGATCTGTAAAATGGCGGTGCTGGCTCGACGGGCCGAAGGGCCTACTCCAGCTCCTATTGTCTATTGTCTACCCCTCCCACTCCTGCTTCTTTGTCCCACCTATCTGACTTTCTCCCTCCCCTTCCCTGCTGCCCTATCCCTCCACCGTTTACACAGGCTATGTCCCTGAAACGAGGTTAAAAGTGTCCCTCTCACTGACCTAAACTTCCTTTTTGTGCCTAACAGCTGTTCCTCCACAGCTTGCCCAGCACCTTGTCTGTTTTTTGGAAGCTTTTGCACAACAAACAAATTTCTGGTGATTCCGCTGCTAACTCCTGCCATTGTTTGCTCGATGTGTTTCAGCCAACAGCAGTGGAAGGTGCAGGGCAGGTGAACAGGCACAGCCTGAGACCGCCTGTAGTCCTCGTCACTGAGGACAAAGGTGGGCGTTCTCGATGCAGACTCGGCCCCCGGTGCTCTCGGTGTCCCCAAGAGCAAGGGCGGGCATGGCAGATCAGGTCATCCAGCTGGCTGCAAGCTGTCCCACTGTGACACTGCTTGTGTTTCCAAGGTTCAGGCAGTCACTCAAATCAGCTGGCAGCTCCTGCTTCTCCCATACTGCTGCTGACCACTGGTGTTGCTTTCACGGCCAGCCACTGCATGGGTGAGGGCACTGGAGTTACATATCCTGGTTCAGCTTGGAAGATGGAAGGGAGGTCACTTTCTTGTTCTAACTCACCTTCTTCTCTTTTCCTTACAGCTTCCCTCGGTATGCATCCTTCTGTTCGCCAGCGTCAGATTGACTCCCAGCATGCTTCTGGCACACAGAGGTTGGTAGAAGGTTTTAATGCTGGCCAGAGTGAATCTCTTCAGTGGAGCAACAGGGCATCTCTCCGCCGTATGCAAAGCCTTTCCTATGTGTGTCCCTGTTCTGATGTGTTTGGACCTACCTTATCCTCCTCCTGCACTCACTCCCACTGCTTCCATCAACCCTCCCACTGTCCTTCGCTGGAAACTATTCCCGACCTCCCCCTTCCTGACGTCACCGCTGGGATCCGTGTGCGAACTTGGAGTCGTGGGTACTGCTCTTTTCCTTCTGTTCCTGCCTGAGTGATTGGCTTGCTTTGACTTACCACTCCAGTTTTAAGATTTCTGACTGTGGATGTGCGCTTGTGCCTCAGTGGGTGGATGTTTGGATCCTTATGCTTTCCTCCTCAGGTCCTGGCCTAGCTTGCTACAGTCTTTGAGGTGGTGGAGGCTCCCAGTATTGGGCAGGGCAGTGTCAGGAAATGAAAAAAACAAAGAAACATCACCAACTCAGCATTAGGGTTGGAATTATTTATTGTCACGTGTTCTGAGATACAGTGAGAGACTTTGTTTTGCCTGCCATCCAGGCAAGTCACCCTGTCCCTGAGTACAATGTAATGTAATGTTACTAAATGTAGTTAAAATGGGTTCAAGAGTAGCATTGTTGTCCATTGTACCTGCGCCCTTGGCAAATCTCTGGTACCCTGGACAGCAACTACTGGCATGCTGGGGGAACTCAGCAGGTCTTGCAGTGTCCATAGAAGGTAAAGGTATTCCTCTTTAATAGGGGGATTGAGTTTAGGAATAGAGAGGTCATGGTTACTGCTAGTCCTGCTTAGTTTTTTTTAACCAAAAATAGTCTTTATTTACAATAATTAATTTCAAAAGGAAAACTGTTCAAAGTCTCTTCCCACCCTTAGTTTCGTATCCATAGATCTCTATCTTGGTACATTGTTACGTTCATTTCTATTTGCATTATTACCATTATAGAACAATACAGCACAGTACAGGCCCTTCAGCCCTCAATGCTATACCAACCCTTATATTCCTTCCTAATAAAAGGTACTAAACAATCCCTACCCCATATTTCTTCCGATATATCTGTCTGAGGCTCTTAAATGCCCCCAATGTTTCAGGTTCCACCCTCATCTCCAGCAAGGCATTCCAGGTACCTACAACACTGTTTAAAAAAAACTTAGCCCTGATGTCTCCCCTGAACTTTCCTCCCTTCACTTTGTACTCATGTTCTCTGGTGTTTGCTGATCCTGCCCTGGGAAACAGGCGCTGGCTGCCACCCTATCTATGTCCCTTATAATCTTGTTGACCTCTATCAAGTCTCCTCTCAACCTTCTTCGCTCGAAAGTTAAAGGTCCCAGCTCCACTAACCTTGCCTCATGAGACTTGTTTCCCAATCCAGGCAACATCCTGGTAAATCTCCTCTGCCCCCTCTCCATAGCTTCCACAACCTTCCTGTAATGAGGTGACCAGAACTGAACACAATACTCTAAGTGTGGTCTCACCAGAGCTTTGTAGAGTTGCAACATGATCTCTCTACTCCTGAACTCAATCCCCCTAATTAATGAATCTTAACTATCCTATCAACATGTGCGGTGACCTTGAGAGATGTATTGATTTACACCCCAAGGTCCCTCTGTTCATCCACAATCTTAAGTAACCGACCATTAACCCTGTACGCAGTCTTCTGGTTTGTCCTTCCAATATGCATCACGTCACACTTATCCGAATTGAACTCCTTCTATCGCTTTTCTGCCCATCTCAGCATCCTATCAATATACTCTTACAACATTTGACCACCTTCAGCTCCATCCACAACTCTCCCAACCTTCGTATCATCGTAAACTTACTGACCCATCCTTCTGCCTCTTTATCCAGGTCATTTATGAAAATCACAAAAGAGCGGGGGTCCCAGAACAGATCCCTGCGGCCTCTCCACTAGTCACCGACCTCCAGGCAGAAATCTTTCCTTCCACTACTACTCTCTGCTTTCTTCCAAGCCAACTTTTTATCCACACGGCCAAGGTTCCGCTGACCCCGTGACTTTCTGGATGAGTCTCTCGTGGGGACCTTGTCAAATGCCTTGTTAAAATCCATGTCGACCACATCTACCATCCGGCCCTCATCAATTTCTTTTGCTACCTCCTCAAAAATCTCAATTAAACTCGTGAGGCACGACCTTCCCTTCACAAAGCTCTGCTGACTATCCTTGAGAAGATTGTAATTCTCCAAATGCTCATAGATCCTGTCCTTCAGAATCCTCTCCATTAGTTTACACACCACTGACATAAGACTCACCGGTCTGTAATTCGCAGGATTCTCCCTGTTACCTTTTTCAAATAAGAGGTCTACATTTGCCATTCTCCATCCGTCCGGCCCTCACTTCCCACAGCAGCCTGGGGTATATCGCGTCCAGCCCCGGGGGACTCATCAATCTTGATGTTTTTAAGAAGATCCAAGACTTCCACTTCCTTAATCTCCACATTGTCCAGTACATAGGCTTCACTTCAACCTCACCCTTATCAAGGTCCTTTTCTCTTGTGAATACTGACACAAAGTATTCATTTCGGACCTCACCCACCTCCTCTACCTCCAGGTACATGTTGCCTCCTTTATCCTTTGTGGCCCCACCTTCATTCTCCTCATTCTTCACTTACACATAGGACACCTTGGGGCTCTCCTTAATTCTATATGCCAAGGCCTTCTCATGCCCCATTCGATCATTCTTAAGCTCCTTCCTGGCTACCATGTACTTATCATGAGCCCTTCCTGTTTCCTGCTTCCTATGTCTAATGTATGGTCCCTTCTTCCTCTTAACCTGTTCCTGACCTGTTTTGTCAGCCACGGTTCCTTTTCCTATCATCTTTTCCTTCCCCCAATGGGACAAACCTATCTTGAATCCAGCATAAGTGGTCCCTAAACTTCCTCCACATGTGCTTTCACCCTTAAACAAGTACCTGCCTCATCTCTTCATAATTAGTCCTTCCACAGTTAAGCACTTTCTCAGTTTGACTGTTTTTAATCCTTGTCCATAGATACGTTGAAGCTCAGGGATTTGGGATCACTCTCACCAAAATGCTCCCCCACCGAGAGGTCGCCCCCCCGACCAGGTTCATTCCCCAGATCCAGATCCAGTGTGGCCTCTCCTCTCGTCGGCCGGTCCACAGACTGTGGTCAGGAATCTTACTGAACACACCTGACAAATTCAGCCCCATCCATCCCTCTTGCAGTCAGGAGGTGCCAGTCAATATGAGGGAAGTTGAAATCACCCATCACTACAACCCTGTATTTCCCACCATTCCAAAATCTGCCTGCTGATCTGCTCCTTGGGGTCCCGAGGACTATTTGGGGGCCTATAGACGACTCCCAGCACAGTGAGAGCTCACTTCCTGTTTCTGACTTCCACCCACACCGACTCAGTCGACCCTCCCTCTGTAGCCTCTTCCCTTTCTATAGCCATGATAGTACCCTGCCCCCCCCAACCCCCCCCCCCCCCCCCCCAACAAACGCACGTTTTCTACCTGCCATCCTATTCCTTTTAAAACACTGAAACCCTGGTACTTTCATCAGTCAATCCTTCCCGTCCTCCAGACAAGTCTTTGTAACGGCCACATCATAGTTCCACGTTCTGATCCATATTCTAAGTTCATACCCTTTATTCCTAGTACCCCTAGTGTTGAAATAGACACATTTCAACTCCTACAGCTTGCTATATTTATATTTTTTCCCCTGCCTGTCCTTCCTTACCAACTCAGAGCTCATAGTATCATGCTTTTGTCCTTCTACCCTAACCTCTGCCCTCACATTCTGATTCCCACCCCCCGATGGGAACCCTCTCCAACAACTCTAGCAAATCTGCCCGCCAGAATATTGGTCCCCCTCCAGTTCAGGTGCAGCCCATCCTGTTTGTACAGGTCAGACCTTCCCCAGAAGAGATCCCAATGATGCACAAATCTAAACCCCTGCCCCCTGCACCAACTCTTCAGCCACACATTCCTGCCACATCTTCCTGTTCCTAACTTCTGTGGTGCGTGGCACAGGCTGCAATCCTGAGATTACCACCCCCCACCCCCCACCCCTCCGAGGTCCTCCTTTTTAAATTTCTCCTAGCTCCCTATGTTCCCTCTTCAGGACCTCTTTATGTCATTGGTCCCCACATGGACCACGCTATTTTGCTGCCCCTCCAGAATGCTCTGACCTCGATCAGAGACATGCCTTACCCTGGTGCCTGGGAGGCAACATACCATCCGGAAGCCTCGATCTCATTCACAGAACCTTGTCTAACCAACAAGTCCCCAATTATCATTGCTCTCCTGTTCCCCCCCCATTGTGGGATCTTCTTGCTTCTCCACCCTCCATTGCTTGAGGGATTTCCTCTCAGTCTCAGCTCCTCAATGCCTGGTAATGGGAGGACTCCAGACTGAGGTCCTTCCCTATAGTGCCATTGTGTTGGCTGCGCCAAGCCTCAATGCGTCCCTCAGCAATATTCCTGCATCCTGGAATGTGCCAGTTGGCAGCATTCCCTCACTGATGTCTCTGTGCTAAAAGACCAATAGGTTTCAGGCAGACGAAATGGGGCTTTCACCAAGTTGATGGTCTTCCAGCAGTTCTGGATGTCTGACTGTGTATATATGTGTGTGTGTGTGTGTGTGTGTGTGTGTGTGTGTGTGTGCCTGTCTGCATGTGTTCCTCAGAATCTGTCTGTAGGTGTTCCAGTTTGTGTGTCTGCTCATGTTTCTGTGTATTAGTCTGTGCGTATTCCTGTGTATAAGTCTGCGCGTGTTCATGTGACTGTGTCTGTTCCTGTGTTTCTGCACGCGTCCCTGTGTGCCTGTATGTGAGCGTGTACCTATGCGGCTGCGTGTGTGTGTGTTCCTGTGTGCCTGCATGTGCTCGTGTTCCTGTATGTGTGCATCTGCACGTGTGCCTGTGTGCCTGTGTGCGTGCGTGTTCCTGTGTCTGCCCGCGCGTTCCTGTGTGTCTACATCCACCCATGTTCCTTGTGTCTGCGTGTGCCCGTGTTCCCACGTGTGTGCACCCGTGCTCTTGTTTGACTGTCTCAGAGTTCTCCTGCTTTGCCAGGAGTCGTGTCGACATGAAGTGTATCTGTGTTGGGGAATGCCTTTCTGTGCGCTTGAGTAAGTCTGGGATCTGACTGGAGTTAGTAATCTTGCTGTGTTGAGCGCACTGGCTGCTGTGTGGGTTTGGTTTTGCCGTGTACCTAACTAGCAGGGTTTGGCACCTCTCACTACCTTTTGCCCTGTCCTCTGCTTCCAATTTAGGGCGGACATTTTTTTCTGGTTTAGCCTGCGTGAAGAGACAGGGATGCCCTGAATTCTGCAGGGCACCAGAAATATTGGTGGGCGTGCAAATTATGAATGTTTCTCATCTACTTCAACATTCACTCCTGTGTTTCATTGTTAAGCAACAATTGGTTAAATCACCCATGACGCCAACGTCCTGTTTAGGACGTTCCGTGCATGAATGTGTTGACCAGCCAATCGGATGCAGAGGGCAGGTCATGTCATGAAGCCTCCAGAAATCCTAACTAGGACAGGGCTGAGCCAGGGTAGAGGGTCAAAGTGGCTGAGGTGAGCACAACATGTGTACAGAGAGCAGATAGACCAGGGTTACCCTCGAGATACGAAGAGTGAGAGGAGATCTCTTAGAGACAAAAGATTCTGACAGAACTCGATAAGTTAGATTCAGGAAGAATGTTCCAGATGTTGGGGGAAGTCCAGAATGAAGGGTCACATTCTGAGGATGAGGGGGAAGCCATTTAGGAGAAACATTCACTCAGAGAGTGGTGCCCCACCCCGACCCTCTGCGCAGGCTGGAGAAACCCAGCCGCTCACTCAGCATCTATGGGAAGTAAACAGCAGTTGACGTTTTGTGTCTGAGGTCTTCCTCGGGGATGTTAAAAGCAGGTTGACCGTGGAATAAAAAGGTGGGGGAGGGCCACAGGCTGACAGGTAAGAGTGTGAGGTGTATGCAATGGAAGGGTAGAAGCTGAGGGGAGAGGGCAGAGGGCTAGCTCTCTGATAGGAGGTGGGGAGCTGGAGGAAGGGAAGGAGAGGGACCAGAAGAGGAGATGGACGGAAATTGGACAAGTTGATAATGAAGCCATCTCATTGGAGGCTGCTGAGATGTTCTCATTTGCTGGTGGCCTCGATCTGGCAGGACATGATGCCAAGGACAAACATGACGGTGAGGAAGTGGTGAGTGGAATTGAAGTGGTTGGCCGCTGGGAGGTCGTTGCTGTTTCAGCGGACGAAGCAAAGGTGCTCAATGAAGCCGACTCCCAGTCTTCATCCAGTTTCCCCGATGGAGAGCAGGCAGCATTGGGAGCCCCAGATGCAGTGAAGGAGCAAGTGGATGTTGTGAACTTGAATTTCCAGAAGGCGTCCATGGGGGTAATGTATTGGCATGGATAGAGGTCTGGTTAACCAGTGGAACATAAAGAGATGGGATAAACAAATGTTTCTCTGGTTGGTGATCAATGCTCAGCAGAGTGCTGTTCACTGTACACTGGATTTGGAAGAAGGGACAGAGTGTGGCAGATCTAATTTTGCTGATAACATTAAATTGAGGGGAAAAATGGATTGAGGAAAGGGTGCAGTGAGATATGGGCAGGTTAAATGTGTGAGCAGGGTTCTGACAGATGGCATTCTGTGTTTGTAAGTTTGAGGTGATCCATCCACTTTGGAAGAACACTAGAAGTATTTCTACTGTGGGCTTCCATGAATACTCACATACTGCAGAAGGAGCATATCCCTGCCCTGGCTGCCATTTCCACTGTCTATGAAATGCCAAATTAAAAATAAGATAACCTGCCCTTACCAGAGCCTTCTTGCTGAATCTTTTTACGCCATAAGACATCAGAGCAGAAATAGGCCATTCAGCCCATCAAGTCTTCCCCGCCATTTAATCATGAACCGATCCATTTTCCAACTCCGGCCACTGTCCGGCCTTCTCCCCATAACCTTTGATGCTTGGCTAATCAAGAACTGATCAATCTCTGACTTAAATACACCCAATGACCTGGCCTCCACAACCACCTGTGGCAACAAATTCTACAGATTTACCCCCCTCTGGCAGAAGAAATTCCTCCCCATCTCTGTTCTAAGTTGTTCCCTCTTGTCCTAGATTCTCCCACCATGGGAAACAACCTTTCTACATCTACTCTGTCCACACCTTTCAACATTTGACATGTTTCAATGAGATTCCCCTCTCGTTCTCCTAAAATCCCATGAGTACAGGCCAAGAGCTGTCAAAAGCACCTCATCTGATAACCCTTTCATTCCCAGAATCATCCTAGTGAACCTCCTCTGAACCCTCTCCAACATCAGCACATCCTTTCTTAAACGAGGAGCCCAAAACTGCTCACACTCTCCACGTGAGGTCCCACCAGGGCCTTATAAAGCCTCAACATCACATTCCTGCTCTTAGATTCTATTCCACTTGAAATGAACGCCAGCATCGCATTTGCCTATTTCACCACTGTCTCATCACCCTGATCTTAAAGTCCTGCAAATGGTATGCAGTCCAGGACATAACAAGCAAAACCCTCCCTACCATCGAGAACATCTACAGGGAACACTGCCATCGGACAGCCACAGTAATCATCAAGGATCCACACCACCCAGCACACGCTCTGTTCTCGCTGCTGCCATCAGGAAAGAGGTGTAGGTGCCACAAGACTCACCCCATCAGGTTCAGGAACAGCCGCGCCCCCTCCACCATCAGACTCCTCAACAACAAACTCAGTCAGAGACTCATTTAAGGGCTCTTCCTTGTACACTTCATTGATTTTTTTACTCTCTCTGTATTGCAGTCATTTTGTTTACATTCATTATCTGTCTACACGTCTATTTATTTACATGTATTTGCTGTGTACAGTTTATTTTACACTACTAATAAGTGGTACTTCTACCTGGCCTGCAGGAAAAAGAATCTTAATGGTATGTGATGTCATGTATTTACTCTGACAATAAATCTGATCATCCAAGTTTACCTTCAGGGTGTCGTGCACGAGGATCCCAGGTCCTTTTGCATCTGGGGATTTTCAATTTTCTCCTCATTTAGAAAATAATCTGCCCATTTATTTTTTTTCTACCAAAGTGCACGACTGTCCACTTTCCGACATTTCTGACATTTTCCACTTCTCTACCCATCTCCTAATCTGGCTAATCCTTCTTCTGCCTCCCTGTTCCCTCCACACTTCCTGCTTCTCCACCTCCCTTCCTATCATCGTCAAGATTTTGGCCACAAAGCCATTCATTCCATAATCCAAATCATTAATATACAACATGAAAAGAAATGACCCCAACCCTGACCCCTGTGACACCACTAGCAATAGGGCTAAGGACAGAAGAGATAAAGCAGGAAAAGTTAGGTTAGGCAGCGAAAGTAAAAAATCAGAAAGAGCAAGGAGGGTGAAAAAAGCAAATCTGAAGGCTTTATATCTTAATGCGAGAAGCATTCGGAACAAGGTAGATGAATTAGCTGTGGAAATTGAGATAAACAAATATGATTTGATTGGGATTACAGAAACATGGCTGCAGGGTGGGCAAGCCTGGGAACTTAACATCCCGGGGTATACAATATTTAGGAGAGATCGGCAAGAAAGCAAAGGGGGTGGGGTAGTATTGATGGTGAGAGAAGGGACCGACACGATTGACAGAAAGGATATCAACTCGGAAGATGCGGAATCTATATGGGTAGAACTGAGGAATAGCAAGGGGCGGAAAACGATAGTGGGGGTATATAGGCCTCCAAATAGTAGTGTAGAGGTGAGGGAAAGCATTAAAAGAGAAATTAGAAAGCGTGCAATAAGGGAAGAGCCGTCATCATGGGAGACTTTAATTTGCATATAGATTGGACTAGTCAAATTGGTAAAAATGCTGAGGAGGAGGAATTCCTTGAATGTTTACGGGAAGGTTATCCAGACCAATATGTCGAGGAACCAACTCGGGAGCAGGCCATTTTAGATTGGGTATTATGCAATGAAAAGGGGCTAATCAACAATCTTGTTGTGCGAGGCCCTTTGGGTAGGAGTGATCACAATATGATCGAATTCTCACTCGACATGGAGGGTGATGAAATTAAAACCGAGACTAAGGTCCTGAATTTAAATAAAGGGAATTATGATGGTATGAGACGGGAGTTGAGTAAGATTGATTGGGTGGTGTTTATGGGGGAGTTGACTGTGGATAGACAATGGAAAGCATTCACAGATCTAATGGAAGAATTGCAGAAATGGTTTATACCGGTTTGGCATAAAAATAAACCAAAAAATGTGACTCAACTGTGAATAACAAGGGAAATTAGAGACAGCATTGGGTCCAAAGAGAGAGCATATCAATTGGCCAAAAAAAGTACCAAATCTGAAGACTGGGAACAGTTCAAGATGCATCAAAGGAGGACAAAGGGATTAATCAAGAGAGCAAAAATAAATTACGAAAGTAAGCTTGCGGGAAATATAAAAACCGACTGCAAAAGCTTTTATAGATATGACAAGAGGAAAAGATTGGTGAAATCCAGAGTAGGTCCCTTGCAGTCAGAATCAGGGGAATATATAATGGGGAATAAGGAAATGGCAGACCAATTAAATTCTTTCTTTAGTTCTGTTTTTACAAGAGAGGATACAAATAACCTCCCAAGGATGTTGGGAAACATAGAGACTAATGCAAGGGAGGAACTGAAAGAACTCAGTATCTCTAAGGACATGGTCTTGGGAAAATTGATGGGATTGAAGGCAGATAAATCCCAAGGGCCTGATAATCTACATCCTAGGGTACTTAAGCAAGTGGCCATTCAGATAGCAGATGCTTTAAGAATTATTTTCCAGAACTCGATAGACTCAGGATCAGTACCCATGGATTGGAGGGTAGCTAATGTTACCCCACTATTTAAAAAGGGGGGTAGAGAAAAAGCGGGGAATCATCGGCCGGTGAGCCTTACATTTCCAAAATGTCTTCGATAAGGTCCCACATAAATGACTGGCATACAAAATCAAGGCTCATGGGATTGGTGGGCAAGGTATTGATGTGGATTGAGAACTGGCTGGCAGATAGAAGACAGAGAGTTGGGATAAACGGCTCATTTTCTGAGTGGCAGGCGGTAACCAGTGGGGTCCCACAGGGATCTGTTCTGAGACCCCAGCTGTTCACAATTTACATTAATGATCTAGATGAGGGGATTGGATGTAATATCTCCAAATTTGCAGATGACACTAAGCTAGGAGGGGTTGTGTGCACTGAAGAGGGGCTCAGGAAGCTCCAGCGTGATTTGGATAAATTGGGGGACTGGGCAGACACATGGCAAATGCAGTACAATGTGGATAAATGGGAGGTTATCCATTTTGGTAATACAAACCGGAGGGCAGACTACTATTCGAATGGCAATAGATTGGGAGATGGGGAAGTGCAGAGAGACCTAGGGGTTCTTGTGCACCAGTCACAGAAGGCAAGCATGCAGGTACAGCAGGCGGTTAAAAAGGCAAATGGAATGTTGGCCTTCATATCAAGAGGGTTTGAGTAGAGGAATAAGGTTACCTTACTGCAGCTGTACAGAGCCTTGGTGAGACCCCACCTGGAGTATTGTGTGCAGTTTTGGTTGCCTTATCTAAGGAAGGATGTTCTTGCAATGGAGGGAGTGCAGAGGCGATTCACCAGGCTGATACCTGGAATGGCAGGAATGACTTAGGAGGAAAGATTGCGCAAATTGGGATTGTACTCACTGGAGTTTAGAAGATTGAGGGGAGATCTCATAGAGACATATAAAATTCTGGCAGTACTGGACAGAATGGATGCAGATGGGATGTTTCCAAGGATGGGAAAATCCGGAACCCGGGGCCATGGTTTGAGGATAATAAACAAACCATTTAGAACTGAGATGAGGAGGAATTTCTTTACCCAGAGGGTGGTGAATCTGTAGAATTCATTGCTACAGAGAGCAGTAGAGGCAGGTTCATTGAATTATATTTAAGAGGAAATTAGATCTATTTCTTCAGTATCAGGGAATTAGGGGTTATGGAGAGAAGGCAGGGCAGGGTACTGAACTTTAAGATCAGCCATGATCTCATTGAATGGCGGAGCAGGCTCGAAGGGCCGAATGACCTACTCCTGCTCCTATCTTCTATGTTTCTATGTTTCTAGGCAGCCGTCCAGAATATGATCCCTGTATTCTGACTCTCTGCTTCCTGCCAATCAGCCAATGCTTTCCCCACACTGGAACAGTTCCTGTTAGACCCTGGGCTCTTATCTTGTTCAGTAGCCTTTTGTGCGGCACCTTGTCAAAAGGCTTGAAAATCCAAATACATAACATCTACTGCGTCTCCCTTATTTAGCCGGCTGGTCACTTCCTCAAAGAATTCCAACAGGTTGATCCAACAAGATTTTCCCTTGAGGAACCAAAGCTGGTTTTGGCCTCTCCTATCATTTGCCTCCACGGACCCGGTCACCTCACCCTTGACAATCGACTCTAATATCTTCTGTTTTATCTTGTATTTGTATGTGTTGAGTTCTTAAGACAACACATGGATGAAGGAAAATGTTCTTTACTTTAAAGTTGTTGTAAACAGCACCATGAGGCTACGTCTCCATTACAGATCTGCACACCGTGTGTCTCCTGCTCTGTGTCAGCCCCTGGTGGCAGCCAAGTCTAATCCAACAGTAAGGTCTTGCTAGTTGCATTGCAATCACGATCACTACCGTTACATCTTCCCAACCACCGACATCAGGCTCACTGGCCGATCATTTCCTTCCTGCTGCCTCCCTCCCCTCTTGAATCGTGGGGTGACATTTGTGATTTTCCAGACCTCTGGGACCAGGCCAGAATCTATTGATTTCTGAAAGATTATTCCCAACACCTCCACAATCTCTACCACTCCCTCTTTCAGGACCCGAGGGTGCGATCCATCTGGTCCGGGAGACTAATCCACCCTTAGATCACCAGCTTTCTGAGCTTCTTCTCCCTTGAAATAGTCGCTGCACTCACTTCCCTTCCCTGATCCCCTTCGGAATCTGGCCCACGGCTCGTGTCTTCCACAGTGAAGCCTGATGCCAAATATTTGTTTAGTTCCTCGTCTCCCATTATTATTTCTCCAGCATCATTTTCTTGCAGCCCTAAATCCACTCCCACCTCTCGTTTACTCTTTTTATACTTGAAAGAGTTTTTGTATCCTCCTTGATATTATTTGTGAGCCTAGTTTCATCTTCTCCCTCCCTGAGAGATTTTTCGTTCCCTTCTGCAAGTTTTTAAAAACTTCCCAGTACTCGATCATCCCACTCATTTTTGCTTCCTTGTCTGCCCTCTTTTTTGCTTTCACGTTGGTTTTGATTTCCCTCGTCAGCCACTGTGGTGACATTTTTCCATTTGAATATTCCCCCTTTTCAGTCTGTATTTATCCTGCACTTTCCCCATTTCTTACAGAAACTTCACCCATTACTGCTCTGCCCCTTTCCCTACTCGTGCCCCCATCCAATCTACTGTGGCCAGTGGAATTACTCCACTGACATACCGACACATCTGGCTTTAGTTTCTCTCTGTTAAATCTCACATTGAACTCAGTCTAATGTGATCACTGCCCCCTAATGGTTCCTTTACTCGAAGCTTATTAATCATCACTGGTCCATTATACAATACCCAATCCAGTATAGCCGATCTCCTTATGGCGTTGTCTTATCTCACTGTTCATAAATGTGAGATCATCCTCTCTGGAAGAAACACTAGTCGATCAGATCATAATTTAAATTAGTGAAAGGCTGCAGCGTGCAGTTACGCAGAGGGAACTGGGAGTGCTTGTGTATGAATTGCTATAGATTGGTTAACGGAGTAACAGATAGTCAAGTAGGCACCTGGGACGAGGACTTCGTTGCTAGAGAGATGGGATTTAAGAGCAGGGAGGTTCTGCTGCAACTGTACAAGGGTCTTGTGAGGCTGCATCTGGAGAACTGCGTCCAGTTCTGGTCTCCTCACTGGAGAAAGGATAGACTGGCTATGGAAGGTGGTAGAGAATAGGTTCACCTGGATGATTCTGGAGGAGGTTGACCATGAGGAGAGATTGAGTTGGCTGGGACAGAAACATATCAAATTTTGAAAGAGATAGATAGGATACAGACATAAATCTAGAAGGCTGAGACTAGAACTAAGGAACACAGGGAGAAGGCCTAAGGGAGTAGCTTCTCAGACTGAGATGTGAAGGAATCATTTCCCTGAGAGGAGTGGACCTGTGGAATTCTCTGTCCAAGAAAGCAGTCGAGGCTGCCTCATTTCATGTATTTCCCACACAGGTAGATTTTTGTAGAAAAGGAGAATTAAGAGTTAGGGTGACTGGGCAGGAAGGTGGAATCTCATTAAATGGTGGAGCAGGCTAGACAGACTGAATGGCCAAATTCTGTTCCTATTTCTTATCTTCCCAGCCTGGGTGCCTGACTATCTACCGACAGATTTCTTTCTCACGATTCTCCATGTGCTGGGTTTATCTGCCACTTACCCGCAGAGCTGACGCAAGCATCAGCTGCCCTTTGCCTTGTAGCTTGTACTCAGAGCCTGGAGTTCTTTCTATTCTGCTTTCTGAATTCCACTGAACTTGAAACCTCTGGGTCTACCTGCTATCTCCTCTCCTTGCCCATCTGTCAGGAGCCCAATTCAAGATTACCCACTTGTTCCTGCATCCCATTGCAGACAGGTTGATGGGATGGAACCCTGAGGGTGGAGGGAGGGCATGTCTGACATTCAGGGTAGCAGCGCCATGGCTTTGTGTGGGGAGAGCTGAATTGAAGGAGAACGCAGTCACATCTGAGAAGTGATCACTGCTTAATCCTCTCCTTAGCACCGCATGTTGTTAAAATTCAGCCAAGCTTCTGATTGGGTTTGCGTGGGTGTGGAGGGGGAGATTAATTTTGGGCGGAAGCAATGAGGAGCTTTCTGTAATGCACGGGCTGGCATTCCTGCAGTCTCTCTAAAGGGCAACTGGGAGAATCTAAGAAAATCCAAGGACATTGTGACTGGTATTCCAGGATGAAGCCCCACACTTTCAGAGAGGAAGTACTCATGTTGTCAGCTTGGCTATTAGTGTGCAAGACTTTTGCCTCTGTCTGGCACAAGATTAATCCCAAATGGGGTATGAGTTCAGTCGTGTTCACACCTTCTACACAGTTCTGTGAGAGGGCTCTTTCTGCATGGATCTGTTGGTGACCCTTCCTCGTGGCGATCACAGCCACTTTCATCTGATTTTCTTGGTTTAAAACAAATATTTGAAAGTGTTCAACAGGAATGGCTTGTACACCAGTGTGCTGTGCTGGTCTGCGCTAGATTCATTTCAAACGTTCTCCTTGTGACATGGGCTTGATGTACTTTCTCTATTCTCTTCCCACAGGGAATTAAACCACTCCGACTCCGAGTCTTCCATCTCCCAGTCCAGTGATCTGCAGCGACTCCCTGGCTCCTCAGGGTCTCCTGGTGCCCTCCCACACAGTTCCGGTTCCCGATCTATGCTGTCCAAGCCTTCCTCTTTGCTTAAACTGACAGAAGAGATCACTCCCACCCAGAGCACAGCCTCGGACTTGAGCACCCATTCCCCGAACGGCAGCAGCCAACAGTCTGAGAGGCTTGGGCCCTTGTGCTCCGAGAGCATCTCGGACAGTCCCCTGGCCGCAAGGCAGCCCCACCCGAGCCGAGGTCTGGAGAAGTCGGCCAGCCTGGGGGAGATCCATCGAGGCACAGAAGGCTCGGCCATCAGCCCATCTGAGTCCTCGCGTTCGCTCAGCCCCACCTCCACCGATCCTGAGCCCCTGGCTGTCGAGACAAGAAATAGCGCCAAGGCTACAAAGATCCCGCAGCTGGCATCCAAAAAATCCCCGATGGAGGAGGACAGTCCATCAACTGGGGAAGAGACAGAACCCAATCCCAACAAGAAGAAACCAGGATTCAAACTCTTCAAGAAGAAGATCAAGTAAAGTGATATGGATTGGGGACATGGGGAAAGCCAGCCAGGTCAGGACTGAAGCAGAGGGCGGGAGAGGCCCAACGCAAGGGATTCTCCACTCGTCTTTGCTCAAGTGATTTGTCAGCTGTCTTTGTCCCCAGGGAGTGGATTTTATTTAATCTTATTTATTTTACAGACTGGTGTTCCTATTCCGGTGGTTGGAGCAGCGAGGACCTGCTGTTCCAGGCCCTTGCAACCTTCTTCCTCTCTTGCTGCATGCCTTCTCTTCCAGTGCTGGTGTCGGCCCCTGCCTGAGATGCATCAGGTCAGCATGCAAGTGCCAAGCTTCTGCGAAAAAAAAACAAGCAAAAAAAAATCCCCCTCCTGGAGGTTTGATTCCAGTTGGAGAGATGTGTAACAGAGCTGCTTCAGAGGTGGGAGCTGTGTAGTTCGTGAATCCACTGGTTTAACTGCATCTGCAGTGAATTGAACAGGCCAACTCCGGTTAGTGCCCAGGGCTGGGGTAGGGGGAAAGTGTGCAGCCAAAAGCTGGCCAGTCAATTCATACTTTGTACACCGTCCAGTCACATACACTCACATCAGCAGATCAGATGTGATCCTCTGCGGATGTGCTGCTGGGTGAGGCCAACTGTTCAGATATACCTGGCTGTACAGAGTTGGGGTTAAAGAATGGCCCCATTGTACATTGTTCAGGTTAAGGACGCAGCATCCATCCTGTGGACTTTGACTCTTATCAGAGACTTCCCCTTCAAGTGACTGCACCCTCCCCCTAGGAGGAATGAAACATAAAAGTCTGCAGACGCTGTGATTTGTAGTAAAAACACAGAAATGCTGGAGAAACTCAGCAGATCTCTCAGCGTTCATAGGAGTTAAAGGTACCCTCTCACTGAAATTCAGAAGGGATAAAATGTTAACCTGAACTGGGCCACACATTCCTCTAACCTCTACTCTCCTGTGTTAATCCCCAACCTTTACAAAGTGATGCTATTAATTCCTCCCCGTTTGTTCACTTGCTTTGTGACGTATTAATCCACCCTGACACTTACTCAACATTGTTAATCACCACCACTCTCTCACCCCCCCCTATACTCCTAACCTGCCTCCATCCACCAGTGCTGACCATTTCACCTTCAACAGATGCTCCCTGCCCTGCTGAGTCTTTTCAATTTTTTCTGTTTATTTCAACAGCTTTTGCAATTTTCTGTATCACTTTTAACTGACTCCTTCTCTGTTATCTCATCCTCTGTAATGTATTTATTAGGCTCCTAACTCTCCCCCTCATTTAATCTGTTTCTAATCCTCATTGCCATCTGATTTATCCCCTCCCATCTGGTTTATACCCTCCCATCTGGTTTCCTTTATTTAAAACCAGTGGTTGTCAACCTTTTTCTTTCCACTCGCATACCATCTCAAGTAATCCCTTACTAATCGCAGAGCAAAAATAAATCACGAAGGTCTGCAGACACTGGTTGGAGTAAAAACAGGATGCTGGAGAAACTCAGCAGGTCAGTGTCCTTTATAGGAAAGATGAAAATTCATAACCCATGTTTCAGGCCTGAGCCTGTAGGCATGGAAAAATGTTATAGTTGCCCTGTGGTTAGTAAGGGAAGACTTCAGGTGGTAAGTGAGTGGAAGAAAAAAGTTGAGAACCACTGATTTATATCATTGGGACCACCAGCTGTTCTTTCTTTGAGTTGGTGAGTCACCCGTCCCCATCCCAGCCCCTCTCCGGTGCCTGTTACATTGGTGGATTTCTCGGCCTGTTACTTAACATTGTTATAGCCACTCCAGCAGTTCCTTACACTGTCTCCACACTGTGATCAGGGGTTTAATCTGCCTTCGCTGATTAAAGATTCATTGATCTATATTTTTGAACCATCTGCAGTAACCAGACTATATGGAATGTAAATGTTTGTACCCTAACGTCAGTAGTCATTCAAGGCTTGAGATCTCGACGCCAACCATGGGCCACCTCTGGTAGCTCTGCCTTTTCCGGGAGCTGCTAGGTGCAGTGACCCTGCTGTTTACTGGACGCCGTACTCTCCTGACCCCTGGAGGGTGAAAGTCAGTATACTTGCCTGCATATCTGTGTCTGTGTGCATGTGGGACGATATAATCAATGTGGAATTGCTCCTGCCGAGAGTCTGTGGTCTCCAGTGACCCTCTGGGACCCCGGTCGCTGAGTCTGACTCTACCGTCCTCAAACACGTGCTGCAAGGAGTAAATGGGAAGTGTGAGCTTCCCTCTGAATCATGTGTGGAGCTTCATTGTGTGTAGCAGAGCTGGAGGGGAGTGGTGGTCTCATCCAATGGGGGCTGCGAGACTACAATCCGTGCTGACTGTGCCCAAATCCAGCTGGGAATCTGTGTGGGTGTGCGCGCACAGAAGGGTTCGCTAACGGACCTGAAGTGTTTTGATATTGTGTGATTTCTTGGGTGTTCATCCAGCATGATCTCTGATTTGCCTTCGTCAGGCTGACGTCCAGTTCTCTTGGAGACATCAGGCGTCAGTTGAAATACAGCTGTATCCAGCTGCAACTCCATGGTCAGTCAGTGGCCAGGAGTGCTGTCAGTGTTTTATGTATGCCAAACCTGTTATCCTGTTCATAACCCAAGGTAGAGTGGTGTGAAGCAGTTTCATCTCCTGGCTGGGGGGGTGGGGGGGATCAAGGGATGTTGAGCCAAAATGTTGGAGAATCCCTGGGATTGGTGAGCTGCATGCTCTGTTGGTGCATGTGTCGATGTGCAGTCTGCATGCTGTGATGTGGGGGGGGGGGGGGGGGATGCAGTCTGTGCCCTGTGTCGGGGCACCTGCAGCCTGCGTGCTGGGAAGGGAGGAGGGGGGAGTGCAGACTGTGCCCTGTGTCGGGGCACCTGCAGTCTGCATGCTGGGAAGGGAGGAGGGGGGAGTGCAGACTGTGCCCTGTGTCGGGGCACCTGCAGCCTGCGTGCTGGGGAGGGGGGAGTGCAGTCTGTGCCCTGTGTCGGGGCACCTGCAGTCTGCGTGCTGGGGAGGGGGGAGTGCAGTCTGTGCCCTGTGTCGGGGCACCTGCAGTCTGCATGCTGGGAAGGGAGGAGGGGGGAGTGCAGACTGTGCCCTGTGTCGGGGCACCTGCAGTCTGCATGCTGGGAAGGGAGGAGGGGGGAGTGCAGACTGTGCCCTGTGTCGGGGCACCTGCAGCCTGCGTGCTGGGGAGGGGGGAGTGCAGACTGTGCCCTGTGTCGGGGCACCTGCAGTCTGTGTGCTGCGATGGCAGGGTGGAGAGCGCAGTCTGTATCTGCAACAATGCGCGTGCAGGCTGCTTGCGGAGAACACTGCTCAGTCTGTTAAATTGTGCTTGTGCAGCTGACTGCACTGCCCTGGACAACCCACCCCCACCTTTCCACCACCATCCCAGTAACATTGGGCATTGGGGAGTGAGTGGTGAATCAGAGGAGAGATTGGCAGGTGTGGGCCCCAAACTAACTGAAGACCCACCATTCTCTCTCTGGCCAAGGGGCGGACTTGGTCTCTCCGCTCCCCACCTCCAGCTCTTTCTCCACCTAGGTTGCTTCATCCTTCCCACCACCTCCACCTCACCAAAACCTCAACCCTACGCCCACCTCTGAGCTTCTCCCTTAACCTCTCCCCAGCAATGCACCCACACACCTCAGCTGCCTGCATCCTCCCACTCGCCCCACCACAGTCTATTCCAAACAGGCGATGCACCTTTCCTCCCTCCCTCTCCCCTACCCATCCCCTCCCCCCACTCGGGTCCCCTCCGCACCCACACTCCATACCCATCCCCTTCCAATCGTCCTCCATACTCTCCTCCCCCATTCATGCCCCCCCATACTTGTCCCCTCACCAATACCCACCCCTTACTCCCTTACCTGTTCCCCCACCCTCCCCATACCCTTCCTTTCCCCATATCCATCCCCTCCCCATACCCAACCCTACCCCATACACATTCCCTACCCCATACCCATCCTCTTACCCATTCCCCCATACCCATCTCCCCATATCCATCCTCTACCCCATACACATCTCCTCTCCCTTACCTATTCCCCCACCTTCCCCATACCCGTCTCCCCATACCTATCCCCTCCCTCATACCCATCCACCCCATACCCATACCCTCCGCATCCACCCCATACCCATCCCTGCTCATATTCATACCCTCCCCATACCCATCCCTTCCCCATACACTTCCCCTACCCTTATCTGTTCCCCCACCTTCCCTATGCTCGTCTCCCCATACCCATCCCCTCTCTTATCTGTTCCCCCACCTTCCCCATACGTGTCTCCCCATACCTGTCCCCTCCCCTATACCTACTGCACATACACGTCCCTACTCAATACCCATCCCCTCCCCGTACCCACCCCCTTCCCACCCTCCCCCATACCCGTCCCTGCCTCCATACCAGTCCCCTCCCCACCATACACATCCCCTCCCCCATACCCCTCCCCTCCTCCATACCTATTCCCTACCCCCATACTCATCCCCTCCCTCCCTCCCTGTGCACTCCCACCTTGTGTGCATGTGTGTATCTGTGTGTGTGTGTCCATGTATGCGTGGTGGGTGTCTGTGTGTGTGTGTCCTTGCATGTGTGTCCGTGTGTCCATGCACGCATCCATATGTGTCTGAGCATGCGTTCCGTTCGCATGTCCATGTGTGTTTGTGTCTGTGTATGTTCATGTATCCATGTGTCCCTGTGCGTGTTTATATCCATGTATCTGTGTGTGTCCCTGTGCATGTTTATGTCCATGTATCTGTGTGTCCCCATGCATGTGTATGTCCATGTATCTGTGTGTCCCCATGCATGTGTATGTCCATGTATCTGTGTGTCCCCATGCATGTGTATGTATGCGCGCACTCTGGTTACACTGAAGCTTGTCATGCTGTATGATCTGTGTTGGGTCATGCCCTGCTGAGCTCACAGCCGGACAGCCTGTGTATTGGTACGATGTGACATGCCCTTGAGTTGGAATCCCTCTCCCCAAACGATGCTGTGTGTAATTTTCAAGTCAAATGAAATAACTACTGTGTCAACTTTCAACTGGTCTGTTTATTTTTTAAAAGTGGTTAATAATGACTGTTGGCCTGGTCCGATTACTAGTGAAAGAGTCGAATGTCTAGTCTTTATTTGGTCACCGAGCGTTACTCAGCAGCCGTGTGTGTCTGTTAGCTGTGGTCTGTAGAAGGCACTATCCCCCATGCCCTGCACTTCCCATCCTCCAGCCCTGCATGGGGTCTGGGTTGAGTCACTGTTCTTAGGAATAGTTCGGAGTGTGTCACGTGGAGCAGTGGAGAAGGAGATTTGCTGTGATCCCCAGACTACTCTTTGAGTTTGTTTATTTCTCCTTTTCAATGGACTGTTCAGACCAGCCAATCTCAACCTCTTTTCCGCTGTAACCTCTCCTGGTCAAAGTATATGGGGCCTCCTTCCCTGTCAAGTGCAGTTGGTTTCTTCCGTACTTCTCTCTTATCGACTACATAAAACATATTTTGCAATTTCAATCCATGCCCCCCCCCCCCACCACATAAATGTAAAATACAAAAGTCTGCAGACCCCACGGCTGAAGTAAAAACACGAAGCTGGAGAAAATCAGCAGGTCAAACAGTATCCCTTATATAACAACGGTAAAGGAACAGAACCGACATTTCAAGCTTGAGCCCTTCATCGAGGTCGGCAGGCACCCAAACAAAAAGGTGGGGGGGGGGGAGCATGGTCCCAAAGGCAGGAGGGTGGTTGGGAGGGAGAAAACTGGAGGGGGGGGGGAGGCTCTGGGAATAGAGGGGGAAGAGGGTGGAGAAGACAAAGGGAAAGCAGGGATCCCCGTGTGGCCTTCTCTACATTGGAGAGACAGAGATCGCTTCGCTCTGTCCACACCAGTTACAGGGATCTCCCAGCGCTTCACTCCCATGCTCATGTCTGTCTGTGGCCTCGTGTACTATCCCTCCAAGACCACCCGTAAATTGGAGGAACAGCACTTGATATTCCATCCAACCAGATGCCATCAATATTGACCTCTAAATTCTGCTAACCTACTCTCCATTCTCCCTCCCTTCCCTTTCCCCTTGTCTTCTTTCCTCTGGCTCTCCACCCCCTCCTCTCTCTATTCCCAGAGCCATCCATCTGTTTATATTTGCAATATAAAGGACGTTGTTTGACCTGCTGAGTTTCTCCAGCATCATGTTTTTACCTCCCCCTTAAATGTGCTGTGGACCTGGGGTGGTTATGGCCCCTGTTGTGTATGGATGTTTTAAAACACCAAGAGGAAATGAATTAAGATACCCTCCTTGTTCAGGATCCCTGTGTGGTCCACTGGTGCTTAAAACTGAGGCCAAGGGCCCTGTGTGCACTGGTTCTGGATGTGAGAGACTGGGGGGGGGGGGGGGGGTGAGTGCAGGTAATCAACCCATAAACACCCCTCAATGATCTTTGTGGACCTGACAGCGGCCCAGAAACAGACCATCAAGGAAGGTCCACAACTGAACGCTGACCTCTGGGTATGATTTCTTTGGGGCTGAGGAGCAAACTCTTCAAACACTGGAACAGGGCTTGCAACCTCATGCGAACCATAGAACAGTACAGGCCCTTTGGCCCTCAGTGTTGTGCCAGCCCATATATTCCAACCAAAAAATAGACTAAACCCTCCCTACCCTGTACCCTCTATTTTTCTTCCATCCATGTCCCTGTCTTTTTCTTTCTTCTTTTTCTTTGGCTTGGCTTCGCGGACGAAGATTTATGGAGGGGGTAAATGTCCACGTCAGCTGCAGGCTCGTTTGTGGCTGACAAGTCCGATGCGGGACAGGCAGACACGGTTGCAGGGGAAAATTGGTTGGTTGGGGTTGGGTGTTGGGTTTTTCCTCCTTTGCCTTTTGTCAGTGAGGTGGGCTCTGCGGTCTTCTTCAAAGGAGTTGGCTGCCCGCCAAACTGTGAGGCGCCAAGATGCACGGTTTGAGGCGTTATCAGCCCACTGGCGGTGGTCAATGTGGCAGGCACCAAGAGATGTCCCTGTCTAGGAGTTTCTTAAATGCCCCTAATGTTTCAGCCTCCACCAACATTCCTGGCAAGGCATTCCAGGCCCCCACAACTCTGTAAATAAACCTTACTCCTGATGTCTCCCCTTGGCGTAGCAGTTAGTGCCCTGGTTACAGCAACAGCGATCCGCCTTTGAATGCCAGGCTGTCTGTAAGGAGTTTGTACATTCTATCCATGTCTGAGTGGGTTTTCCCCATGGTCTCCAGTTTCTTCCCACTGTTCAAAAAACATACTGGGGTTATAGGTTAATTGGGTGGCACGGGCTCGTGGGCCAAAATGGCCTATTACTGTGCAGTATGTTAACATTTAAAAAGAATTAAACTTCCTTCCCTTTGTGCACATCCTCTGGTGTTTGCTGATCCCGTCCTGGGAAACAGGCACTGGCCATCCACCCTATCTATGCCTCTTAGAATCTTGACGATCTCTATCAAGTCTCCTCTCATCCTTCTATGCTCCAAAGAGAAAAGTCCCAGCTCTGCTAAACTTACCTCATCAGACTTGTTTCCTGATCCAGGCAACATCCTGGTAAATCTCCTCTGCACCCTCTCCATAGTTTCCACATCCTTCCTGTAAAGTAGGGGTCCTCAAATGTTTTAGACCATCAACCCCTTAATGGAATCCTTCATCCCTCATAGAACCCCAGGCATGTACAAAAAAAATTAAGTAGATCTTCATTAAATACTTGAAAATAAAGCAACAGCTTTACAACAGGGGTGGGCAACCTTTTTTTTAACTCAAAGTGTTCCCTATGCCATTAGTGCTGTCATTAGTAAGGGATTGCTTAAGGTGGTATGTGAATTTGAAATGAAAAGTTCCCACCCCTGCTTTATAATAAGCAAGAAAGTGATTACAATAACATTAAAAAACACCTTTGTTTCTGGCTGGAAGATGCCAAATGGAGCAGGGCCCAAAATCTTCTGCATCGGCTGCAGCCGGAGTCAGTGACTCCATTCTCAAAATTAGGTACAGAGCCATCCGTGTCGAAGAAGCCACTTTGGGAGGCTGGGTTGGAACAGACAGCTCAGGCTTTATAATTCATTTGACCACTAAAGTTTAATCGACCCTCTTTCAACCCCCTGGCATATTTTGAACCTTTGGATAGTCCCATTGATCCCCATGGGTTGATATCGATCACTTTGGAGACTCCTACTATAATTTGGAACACAGGCCTTTACAGTCAGCATAAACAGCTGGTGGCCCACAACTGTAAACCAAACAGCACCCACCTCCCCTCATTCCCAGTCCACAGTACAGTGCGTGGGAGGGCAGGAACACAGAAAGACTTCCACTGGGGGCCTCCTCACTGCCATATGGCAGAACAGACCATCACAGCCTGCTGCCCTGTCCTGAATATCTAATAGAGGGAGCTTTATTAGCTAATCTGCCCTGCCCCTACTCTTGATGTATGAGGTGATGATGCAAAAGGAGCTCAGCCCATGCCCAGGAGTGTGTGATGGAACAGTGAGGAGGGAGCTTCACTCTGTGTCTGACTCTGGGAGTATGTGATGGGATGGTGCGAAGGGAGCTTCACTCTGTGTCTGACCCTGGGAGTGTGTGATGGGATGGTGCGGAGGGAGTTTCACTCTGTGGCTGACCCTGGGAGTGTGTGATGGGATGGTGCGGAGGGAGCTTCACTCTGTGTCTGACCCTGGGAGTGTGTGATGGACAGTGTGGAAGGAGCTTCACTCTGAGTCTGACCACGGGAGTGTGTGATGGGATGGTGAGGAGGGAGCTTCACTCTGTGACTGACCCTGGGAGTGTGTGATGGGACGGAGTGGAGGGAGCTTCACTCTGTGTCTGACCCTGGGAGTGTGTGATGGGACGGTGAGGAGGGAGCTTCACTCTGTGTCTGACCCTGGAAGTGTGTGATGGGATGGGGTGGAGGGTGCTTCACTCTGTGTCTGACCCTGGGAGTGAGTGATGGGACGGTGTGGAGGGAGCTTCACTCTGTGTCTGACCCTGGGAGTGTGTGATGGGACGATGTGGAGGGACCTTCACTCTGTGTCTGACCCTGGGAATGTGTGATGGGACAGTGTGGAGGGAACTTCACTCTGTGTCTGACCCTGGGAGTGAGTGATGGGATGGTGAGGAGGGAGCTTCACTCTGTGTCTGACCCTGGGAGTGTGTGATGGGACAATATGGAGGGAGCTTCACTCTGTGTCTGACCCTGGGAGTGAGTGATGGGACGGTGTGGAGGGACCTTCACTCTGTGTCTGACCCTGGGAGTGGGTGTGAAGCTGATGAGAGGATGTTACAGGGTCTGCGAAGTAGAAGGTTATATTGAGAAATATCCACCCTCCCAGCATCTTGGGGCGGTGTTGTCTCATCACTCCGCAGGATAGCGGTCTCATTGCTTTGCACTGAACGGAGACGCTACTGTGTGTCAGCCTTGGAATAGGGGAGCCTGTGGTGTGAATCTCCAACTCTGTGTGTGACTCGAGTGGCTGCAAGTCGCGCTGTGTCCGCCTGCCTGCCTGTGTAATGCATGTGAGGGGAGCATGACCTCTGTGAACTCCGAGCCGTCCCTTCTCTCCACGACTGCTTGTGCAAAGTGCTGGATTTATACGAGGAGAGCATTGCTCAAACAAGAAGGAGTGTCCCCCACCCCCCTGTTCACAGGGGCAGTGAGGAAGGCGGAAAATCTCCCTTTCTGGGGTGCTGTGTCCTCGCCAGATCCGTCCGTGGGAGGGTCGGGAATGCTCCACGGCCGCGCTCTGGGCAGGAGGTGGAAGGGCAAGGGGTCGTGTTCGAGGGAGGGGTGAGTGGAGATCATGTCCTGGGCGAGGGGTTCTGCAATCACCGTTCACTGATCTCCCTTTGTCTTCTGTCCCCGCGCTGTTTGTGAAGAGAAGAGGAAATCTTTGTAAAATGGAATAAAATAAAGCTGTAAAGTTCTTAAACTGCTGTACAAATCCTTTCACCATTCGAGGAGAACAAGAAATCGTTCCGATGTAAAGGCACTGGCATTCATGACTGCTGCCTGTGACCCCACCCCCCCCCCCCTCTGCACCAGTCCCGGGACCCCCGGCCAGGCGCGGCTACGGGATCACTCCGCGTGTCCTGCTCAGCTCGGCTCGGCAACTGCGTCTTCTCCGATCTCTCTCTCCATCATTGGCTTTTAGTCAGGCTTTTAAAACCTGCACAGGTTTTTAAAAGACCAGCAGCTCGTTTGTTGAATTAAAAAGAGGGGACAGCGTGACGGATTATGTTATATTGTATATAGATATGTTTTAAAGGAGATCAATTGTGGTTTTTTTTTAGTTGGGTCACAAACAAACACAAACACTTCACAACACAGATCTCATTTAAAATGCCAGAGCCCTGCTCAAGCCAGACAGTCCAGGCTCCGAGTGCCTTTGTAAAGACAATGGAAACCTTGGTGAAGGACTTCACAAGTAGGTGTTAATTGGACATGCTGTGGAGTAATTAATTATTGTTTTGGAAAGCAACAGATGAACGGACTCAGAAGATTGGGTCTGGTGGCGTAGTCTATCTGAATGAAGTTTGTTGTTCTAAGAGGGTAATGTGGTTTTCTCTGAGAAATAATTCATTTCTACAGTTCAGCAGCAGCAGCTGGGACTGGAACAGGACAAGCTGGAAAGCTTGTGGTAAAAGCCCATTTTGAAGATGGGCTGTGAGTTCTTAGTTCAGCCTGTTCAAAGCCTTTGTGGTCTATACAAGAGAAGAGGACTGGCTGTCTAATGTTTCACTTGAAATAAAGACCTGAAAGAAAGAGGTGATCATCTGGAAAACCCTGATGGGGCAAGTTTCTTTGGAAAGAGACTGACCTCTCTCTGAAAACAGACAAGAACCTTTTTGAGCGGTAACCATTTACCTTTCAAGCACCAAAGGCTGGCGAAGATTCATAAATGTTAAATTCTGTGCACAGTATAAGAATTGCCAGATATCGTGAACTTGGAGGAGTGAGAAGTGAGAATGGACCAAGAATCAGAACTTTCCTGAACAGATACGCATTACATACACATACACTAGAATTAGAAGGGAGTTAAGTTAGGTTAGTTAAGTGAATGGTAAGTTGGAGTTTGATTCTGTTTTCATGTTTAAAGAAAATTAAAATTAACTTTTGTTTAAGTTACCATTTTTCTGTTGCTGCTGGGTTTGGGGTCCTCTGGGCCCATAACAACAGAACTACAAAAGGTAGATAATAACTATTCAAAGTGATCCGAGTGGGGGAAAAGGGACTTTGCAACTGTGCAGACGGTCCTTTTGTGGTGTGGCAGCAGTCGCTGATCAGTGTAACAAGCCTGACCGCTGCTGGGGAAAAACTATTCTTGAACCTGGAGGTGCTGGTTGTCAGGCTTCTGTACCTTCTGCCCAAGGGGAGCAGTAAGAGGAGGTTGTGACCGGGGTGATGGGGGTCCTTCATGGTGTCGGCTGCCTTCTTGAGGCAGCACCTCACGTGGATGTCTGCAGCGGGTTGGAGGTCGGAGCCTGTGATGGAACTGGCTGTGTTTGTTACATTCTGAAATGTCGACCATTCTTTTTCTCCAATGGGTGCTGCTTGACCTGAGATCCTCCACAGAGTGTGTTTGGCTTCAGATTTAAGCTTTTTTTAAAATCTCATCCCTTTTTCGTGCTCTGTCGTTGGAACAATTGTGTTCAACGGCCACTGGTTCCTTGACCCTGTCACCCAGAAAGCCTTGCTCATCTCTGTGTCCCAATTACCAAGTCTTAGCTAAGTACATATCTCCTGTCTGCTGTGAATCAGAGCTAGTCACAGTCCAACAGTTGCTGCTCCTCTCTGAAAGCCCATCACTCCCGACTGCATCCCAACTTGTCAGTGAGAGGCATGGCCACAGGGCATCCTACATCCTGTCTCCACCTGCACATCTCAATAGAGCCGCTGTTGGAGGTTGATGTGATGGTGACCAGTAGCCTTGCCCGCTTCAGTCTTCTCAGGAAGTGCAATCACTGTTGCCCCTTCCTGACAAATGAGGAGATGTTGAGTGTCCACAATAGGCCATTGGTTCAGTGAACTCTAATGGACTTGGTGCTCTCCACTTTCTCTTCTGCAGAGTTGTTGATGTGTAGCGGAGGGTGGTTGTTCCTGGTCCTCCTGAAGTCCATGATCATCTCCTTCATCTTGTCCATGTTGAGACTCAGGCTGTTACTCTTGCACCGTCTCATGAGATTTTCTACTTCTTCTCTGTAGTGTGACTCGTTGTTGTTGCTGATGAGGCCAACGACCTTTGTGTCATCTGCAAACTGATAACACTGTTGGAGCTGGATCTAGTGCTGTGTATGTGGGTCAGTACCATGAGCAGGATAGGATGAGCACACGGCCCTGACATGTACTGCAAGGTCTGCCATCACTGGCCCTGCTACAATAGAGCCAAAGACCACAATAATGCCTGCCCTTTAACCATAAAATCAGATATAGGAGCACGTGGGCCACTCAGCCCATCAAGTCCATTCCATCATGAGCTGATCCATTCTCCCACTCGGCCCCATTCCCAGGCTTCTCCCCATAACCTTTGACACCCTGACTATTCAGATACCTATCAAACTCTGCCTTAAATAACCTATTGACTTGGCCTCCACAGCCACCGGTGGTAGTACATTTTGGAGATTCCTCACTGTCTGGGTAAATAAATTCCTCCATATCTCTGCTTTTAATGGATGCTCTTCAGTCCTGAACTTGTGCCCTCTTGTCCAAGACGCCTCTGTTGTGGGAAACAACTTTGCCACATCTACTCTGTCCAAGACTTTCAGCATGTAAAATTCTTCTACGAGGTCTTCCCTCGTTCTTGTGAACTCCAAGGAGTCCAGTCCAAGATCAGCCAGATTTCCTCACATGCTAATCTGTTTGATTCAGGAATAATCCTTGTGAATGTGGAGAGCGTCCAAGTGTGTGAGCGGCCCAGTGTAGGAATGGGACTTAGAGGCTTTGGCCGACGGGGCTTCAGCAAGCAGAGGCTGAGGATGAGCTTGATTCCAGTGAGGTAAGACCAGGTAAGATATTTGTATTTAAATTAGGAAGAGTTCATGCAGACAGCAGCTAGGGGAATGGATACTCTGATTGCAGGATGTGGGAAACCTGGGACAGCTCAATTGTCCTTGACGACTACACCTGCAAGAGTTGCATTCAGCTGCAGCTCGTGGGAGATCAAGTTAGAGAACTGGATGAACTCCAGATCATTTGGAATGTCAAGGCAGTGATGAGGAGCTTCAGGGAGACAGTCGGCCCCAAATGTCAGAAGACAGGTAACTGGGTGACTGCCAGGAGATGGAAGGGGAAGAGCCAGACAGTGCAGAAAACCCCTGTGGCCATTCCTCTCAACAATCAATATTTTGTTTTGGATACTTTCGGTGGGGGGGGGGGGGAATGATCTACCAAGAACAGGTTGTGGTGGTCCTGTCTCAGCTCAGAAGGGAATGGAGGAGAATAGGAGAGTGATGGTGATTGGGGACTCATTGTTAGACAAGTGGGGAGGAGGTTCTGTGAATGAGATCGAGGCTTTCGGATGGTATGTTGTCTCCCAGGTGCAAGGATCAGGGTCGAGTTCACAGCATTCTGGAGGGGGAGGGTGAGCAGTCATATATTGTGGTCTATGTGGGGACCAATGACATAGATAGGAGTGGGGATGAGGTCCTGAAGAGAGAATAGAGGGAGTTAGGAAAGATGATAAAAAGCAGGACCTCAGGGATAGTAATCTCAGGATTGCTGCCTGTGCCATGTGCCAGAGAGGAGAGGAACAGGAAGATGTGACAGATGAATGCGTGGCTGAAGAGCTGGTGCAGGTGGCAGGGGTTCAGATTTGTGGATTATTGGGATCTCTTCTGGAGAAGGTCACCTGTGCAAACAGGATGGGCTGCACCTGAACTGGAGGGGAGTTTTCCTGAGCTGTTGGGGAGGGTTTAAACTAGTTTGGTTGGGGTGGTGGGGGGTGGAAATCAGAATGTGAGGGCAGAGATTAGGGTAGGAGGGCAAAAGCATGATACTATGAGCTCTGAGTTGGTAATGAAGGACAGGCAGGGGGAAAAATATAAATATAGCCAGTTAGAGGAGTTGAAATGTGTCTATTTCAATGCTAGGGGTATTAGGAATAAAGGGGATGAACTTAGAACATGGATCAGTACATGGAACTATGATGTTGTGGCTGTTACAAAGACTTGTCTGGAGGACGGGCAGAATTGGCTGATGCAGGTACCGGGGGCTTAGGGGGTTTTGAAAAGAATAGGATGGGAGAAGGTGGGGGGTGGGGGAGTAGAATTACTGGTCAGGGATAATATCACAGCTGTAGAAAGGGAGGAGGTTGCAGGGGGAGGAGTCATCTGAGTCGGTGTGGGTGGAAGTCAGAAACAGGAAGAGAGCTCTCTTGGTGCTGGGAGTCATCTATAGGCCCCCAAATAGCCCTTGGGACCCTGAGGAGCAGATCAGCAGGCAGATTTTGGAATGGTGGGAAATACAGGGTTGTAGTTATGGGTGATTTCAACTTCCCTAATATTGACTGGCACCTCCTGACTGCAAGGGGGATAGACAGTAGGTGCAGGAGTAGACCATTAGGCCCTTCAAGCCATTCAATGTGATCATGGCTGAACATCCACAATCAGTCCTCATTCCTGCCTTCTCCCCATATCCCTTGACTCCACTATCTTTAAGGGCTCTATCTTACTCTTTCTTGAAAGCATCCAGAGAAGTGGCCTCGACTGCCTTCTAAGGCAGAACATTCCACACATCCACAACTCTCTGGGTGAAAAGATTTTCCTCAACTCCATTCTAAATGGCCTACCCCTTATTCTTAAACTGTGGCCTCTGGTTCTGGACTCCCCCAACATCGGAAACATGTTTCCTGCCTCTAGCATCCAATCCCTGAATAATCTTATATGTTTCAATCAGATCCCCTCTTATCCTAAATTTCAGTGCATACAAGCTCAGTTGTTCCAATCTTTCAACATGTCACAGTCTCACCATCCTGGAATTAACCTCATGAACATTTGCTGCACTCCCTATTAGCAAGAGGGATGGACGGGGCTGAATTTGTCAGGTATGGATTCCTGACACAGTGTGTGGACCGGTCGACGAGAGGAGCGGCCACATTAGATCTGGTTCTGGGGATTGGAGGCGGACCTCTCGGTGGGGGAGAGTGACCACAACTCCCTGCGCTTCAGCAAGGCTGTGGAAAAGGATAAAAACAGTCAAACTGGGAAAGTGTTTAACTGGGGAAGGTCTAATTATGAAAGGATGAGGCAGGAACTAGTGAGAATAAATTGGAAACAGATGTTCAAGTGAAAAACCACAGAGGTAACGTGGAGGAAGTTTAGGGACCACTTGTGTTGGGTTCAGGATAGGTTTGTCCCACTGGAACAAGGAAAAGATGGTAGGAAAAGGGAACCATGGCTGATGAAACAGACCAGGCAATGGGTTAAGAGGAAGCAGGAAACAGGAAGGGCTCATGAGAAGTATATGGTAGCCAGGAAGGAGCTTAAGAAAGAACTTTAGAGAGCTTGAAGGGGGCACGAGAAGGCCTTGGCATGTAGGATTAAGGAGAACCCCAAGGTGTTCTATGTGTAAGTGAAGAACAGAAGGATGAGGAGAATGAAGGTGGGGCCACTAAAGGATAAAGGAGGCAAAATGTGCCTGGAGGCAGAGGAGGTTGGGGAGGTCCTAAATGAATACTTTGCTTTAGTATTCACAAGAGAAAAGGACCTTGATCATGGTGAGGTTGAAATTGAATGGGCCTGTGGGCGGGAAACTATGGAGATTAAGGAAGAGGAAGTGTTGGATCTTCTTAAAAACATCAAGATTGATAAGTCCCCGGGCCCAGACGTGATAAACCCCTGGCTGCTGTGGGAAGGGAGGGAAGAGATAACTGGGGCAGTAGCTATGATCTTTGAATCCTCTTTGGACACAGGGGAGGTGTCGGAGGATTGGAGAATGGCAAATGTAGTTCCATTGTTTAAAAAAGGTAATAGGGAGAATCCTGGGAGTTATAGTCCAGTGAGTCTTACGTCAGTGGGGTGTAAACTAATGGAGAGGATTCTGAAGGATAGGGGCTATGAGAATTTGGAGAAGTACAATTTATTCAAGGAGAGTTAGCATGAGCCTAATTGAGTTTTTTTAGGATGTTACAAAGAAATTGATGAAGGTCAGGTAGTAGATATGGTCTACTTGGATTTTAACAAGGCATTTGACAAGGTCCCCCACGAGTGATTCATCCAGAAAGTCATGAGGCTCAGGATCAGTGGAACCTTGGCTGTATGGATAAAAAAATGATCTTGTAGGAAGAAAGCAGAGAGTAGTAGTGGAAGGGAAGCTTTCTGTCTGGAGGTCCAGTGACTAGTGAAGGGGCCACAGGGATCTGTTCCGGGACCCCTGCTCTTTGTGATTTTTATAATCGACCTGGATGAAGAGGCAAAAGGATGGGTCAATACATTTGTGGATGACACGAAGGTTGGAGGAGTTATGGATGGAGCTGAAGGTTGTCAAAGGTGATAAAACGATATAGACAGGATGAAGAGTTGGGCAGAAAAATGACAGATGGAGTTCCATCTGGATAAATGTGAGGTGATGCATTTTGGAAGGACAAACCAGAAAAGGCTGAGTACAGGGTTAATGGTCGGTTACTTAAGATTGTGGATGAACAGAGGGACCTTGGGGTCCAAATCCATACATTCCTCAAAGTCACCGTGCAGGTTGATCGAGTGATTAAGATAGTATATGGGATGCTGGGCTTCATTAATAGGGGGATTGAGTTCAGGAGTAGAACAACTCTACAAATCTCCATTAAAACCACACTTGGAGTATTGTGTTCAGTTCTGGTCACCTCATTATAGGGCTTCATTAATAGGGGGATTGAGTTCAGGAGTAGAACAACTCTACAAATCTCCATTAAGACCACACTTGGAGTATCGTGTTCAGTTCTGGTCACCTCATTATAGGAAGGATGTGGATTTTCCAGGATGTTGCCTGGATTGGGAAACTAGTCTTATGAGGCAAGGTTAGCAGAGCTGGGACGTTTCTCTTTGGATGAGAGGAGACTTGATAGAAGTCAACAAGATTCTGAGAGGCATAGATAGGGTGGACAGCCAGCACCTGTTTCCCAGGGCAGGATCCGCAAACACCAGAGGACGTGTGTACAAAGTGAAGGGAGGGAAGTTTAGGGGAGGTGTCAGGGGTAAGTTTTATTTTTTCACAGAGAGTTGTGGGGGCCTGGAATGCCTTGCCAGGGATGGTGGTGGAAGCTGGAATATAGGGGCAGGCACATGGATAGAAGAAAAATAGAGGGTTACGAGGGTTTAGTACTTTTTAAAGGAATATATGGGTGGGTACAACATTGAGGAGTGAAGGGCCTGTTCTGTATTTTATGTTCTATATTCTCTGAACGACACACCTTTTCTTAAACGAGGAGCCCAAAGTTGCTCACAATTTAAAGCCTCAACATCACATCCCTGCTCTTAGATTCTATTCTTCTCGAAATGAAGGCCAGCATCGCATTTGCCTTTTTCACCACCAACTCAACCAGCAAGTTTCCCTTCAGGGAGTCATGCACGAGTATCCCAGGGCCCTTTTGTATCTGAGGATTTTCAATTTTCTCCCCATTTAGAAAATAAGCTGCCCATTTATTTTTTTCTACCAAAGTCCACAACTGTCCACTTTCCGACATTATATTTCATTTTCCACTTTTCTACCCATCTCCTAATCTGGCTAATCCTTCTGCTGCCTCCCTGTTCCCTCCACGCTTCCTGCTTCTCCACCTCCCTTTGTTTCATCTTTAGATTTTGGCCACAAAGCCATTCATTCCATAATCCAAATCATTAATATACAAATGAAAAGAAATGACCCCGACCCCGACCGCTGTGAACACCACTAGCAACAGGCAGCTGACCAGAATATGATCCCTGTATTCCGACTCTCTGCTTCCTGCCAATCAGCCAATGCTCTCCCCACACTGGAACGGTTCCTGTTAGACCTTGGGCTCTTGTTCAGTAGCCTCATGTGCGGCACCTTGTCAAAGGCCTGAAAATCCAAATACACATCTACTGCATCTCCCTTATCCAGCCGGCTGTTCATTTCCTCAAAGAATTCCAACAGGTTGTTCCAGCAAGATTTTCCCTTGAGGAACCAAAGCTGGTTTTGGCCTCTCCTATCATTTGCCTCCACATACCCGGTCACCTCATCCTTGACAATCGACTCTAATATCTTCCCAACCACCAACATCAGGCTCACTGGCCGATCATTTCCTTCCTGCTGCCTCCCTCCCTTCTTGAATCGTGGGGTGACATTTGAGATTTTCCAGTCCCCTTTGGAATTTGGCCCACAGCTCATGTCTTCCACAGTGAAGCCTGATGCCAAATATTCATTTAGTTCCTCATCTCCCATTATTATTTCTCCAGCATCATTTTCGAGTGGCCCTAGATCCACTCCCACCTCTCGTTACTCTTTTTATACTTGAAGGAGCTTTTTGTATCCTCATTGATATTATTTGTGAGCCTAGTTTCATCTTCTCTCTCCCTGTGAGATTTTTCATTACCTTCTGCAAGTTTTTAAAAACTTCCCAGTCCTCGATCATCCTACTCATTTTTGCTTCCTTGTCTGCCTCTCTTTTGCTTTCACGTTGGTTTTGACTTCCCTCATCAGCCACTGTGGTGACATTTTTCCATTTGAATATTCCCCTTTTTCAGTCTGTATTTATCCTGCACTTTCCCCATTTCTTACAGGAACTCCACCTGTTACTGCTCTGCCCCCTTCCCTACTCGTGCCCCCATCCAATCTGCTGTGGCCAATTCCTCTCTCATGTCACTGGAATTCCCTTTATTCGCTCATGTCAGTAAGCAGGTGATGAATCTCTGATGCAGGAGGAGGAGAGTGAGAGTGTCAGGATCACCCGTGTGGCAGTGAGCCCTGAGAAGGTCAGCGGAGTTTGGCCGGTGGTGTTTGGGGAGTTGAAGAATGCAGTGTTGTGTCTAGTGAATAAAAGAAAATCGACTTCACGGTGGTTGAAAGAAACGAGTGAGTGTGTTCTTTATTTGTTTGTAAGCTGTGGGAAATCAGTAGTGTTACAAGTGGTGACCCTGTGAGTTCACATGACCTTCTAATTTAAAATGGATAATGAATGAGGATAAATTCCTTCGAGGAGCAGACAGGGAGGTCAAACTAAAGACCCCCCCCCCTCTTTGTTAATAATGCACCAGCATGGTTCATGATCCTTGAACTGTGTTTCTCTGCCCTCAGTGTAACGAGTCAGAAGACAAAGTGCAGTTACTTGTGGAGCGCCTTCCAGGACAGGTTGTCCTAGTGAATCCGGATGGTCATATCCCATATGCTAGGATTAAGGCAGCTATTCTGTAGTGAACTCGGCCATCTAGGGAGATTTGTATTGCCCAATAACTAGCTGATGGCAGCCTAGGCAATAGGCAACCCTCACAGATGTTCAGGAGATGGTGCAGGCGAACTGGAACAGATCCTGTCGAAGGTGATTTTTGGAAACGGAGGTTCCTTCGATGTTTACCTCGCATTTAACCATAGAACAATTACAGCATGGAAACAGGCCATTTGGCCCTTCTAGTCCACACCGAACTAATGTCTTTCCAATGTCCACTCTTGATCATGCCAACCTCATTATGGCCACGACCTCTGCATTGAAGATAGGATTGGCTTCTTTCCCCCAGTCAACAGGAGCAAATGAAACTGGAACAACTGTTGACTGCGCCTTGTGAAGCACCAGCACCTTCTCATGAACTCCTTCCAACTTGGTTGGAATCGTGGTAGTGGAGGACATGGTAGAAGCAACATATTTGTTGGAATCACTGCTGCCTGGTCCTGTCAGCCACCTTATGACTTCTACATATGGCAGTGGGAAACGACCAGGCCCAGCAGTAGAGGCAACTGCTGCCCATAGGCATGTCAGGTGCCGTCTTTTTCTCAAAGACCATCTCATGGGTGTTCAATTTCTTGTTGATTCTGGTGCAGTGATTTCAGTGGTTCTTCCAATCACAGAGGAACACAGACACCCCAATATGTCAGGTGTTCTTTCAGCTGTGAATGATTCTCAAAATCAAACGTATGGCCAGAGGACACTCATGTTGGATTTTGGTCTCAAGAAACCTTTATGATGGGTTTTCACGATTGCAAACGTGCCAAATTCTATTTTGGGAGCAGATTTCTTGTCACATTTTTCTGTGTTGCTAGATTTGAGAAATCACTGCATCGTGGACCACAGTCCTTGCGTGCAAGTGAGCTCCATCTGTCATCCCACCAATGATGTTGGCCACCTGACCAGCCTTCATCCTGGATCCTGGCCTTTCCAAGCCTTGCTCAAGTTCCCCTCACCTGGTGACCTCATCGTATCGTCACACAGATGTTAAACATTCAGTAACCCACTATACAGAGACTCGGCATACTCCGGTGGTAGCGTGGGATCGGAGATTACCCCCCGGACCGGCATAAAATTGCAAAATCAGAATTTAACCACATGCAAGAGTTGGGCATAATTGACAGACCTGACAGCTGCTGGGCTTCACTGTTGCTATGGTTCCAAAAAAATCTCCTGGCGATTGGTGGCCTTGTGGAGATTGTTGTGCCCTGAACCATTCCACCGTGCCTGAATGTGACATCTTCAATTTACATGACTTTTCAGCAAACCTCCACAGCAAACATATTTGTGAAAACGGATTGAGTCCGTGCTCACTATTTGATTCCAGTTGAGCCCTCTGGTGCCATGAAGACAGCGGTAATGACCTCTTTCAGCCCGTCTGAGTTTCAGCGAATGTCATTTGGTCTACAGAATGCAGCTCAGATACAGAATGCAGCTCAGATACAGAATGCAGCTCAGATACAGAATGCAGCTCAGATACAGAATGCAGCTCAGATACAGAATGCAGCTCAGATACAGAATGCAGCTCAGATACAGAATGCAGCTCAGATACAGAATGCAGCTCAGATACAGAATGCAGCTCAGATACAGAATGCAGCTCAGATACAGAATGCAGCTCAGATACAGAATGCAGATCAGACATTCCAATGATTTTGTGTTGGTTTACATCGATTATATTCTGGCCCTAAGTGTGGATGAAGAGAAGCACAAGGCACCCCCCTCCCCCCACATCTCATGGTTTCTGAGGCTTGATGAACCTGGCAATGTGATTGATCAATCCCAGTAAATGCGTTTTTGGTGCTGCTGGTCTTATACTCTTGGGACATAGAGTTGCACAACATGGTATTTTGCCTGATGAATCGAAAGCGCAAGAGATTCGAGAATTTCCTGCACCCGTTACGTTTGGCCAGTTGTGACATATTTTAGTCACGATGAATTTTCATAGCTGATTCCTGCCAAACGCTGCAGCATCTACATTACGCCTCACTGAACTACTAAAAGGATCCAATGAGTCCATGTCTGACAGACCATTAAGTCTGGGAGATGATACTGTGCTTGCAAATGCCACATGCTTGTACATCAGAAGCCCAATGCCTTACTCCCTCTCATCTCAGATACGTCTGTCAGTATCAGAACAATGAGTCCATGGGCAATTGGAACCTCTAGCGTTTTTTTTTCAGCCAAGCTGTCACCAGCTCAGACAAAGTACAGAATTCTTGGTAATAATCTTCCTACATTTCTACAACTTTCTTTTAGTTTTAAATTACCAAATTCTTACTTTTTTTAGATAGTTGCAGATTACCGACTTTCTCCATTCTCAATCTTCAAAATTCTTGCAGGATCCTGTTATAAATTTGATGGAAATAATTTACAATCTTCAACCATCTCAGAAATGGGTAACAGTGACCGTATTTGATGTTCTGCTAAAATCAAGGCAAGTTTCAGTGGATAAAATTGAAAAGACAATGGGAGCAGGACCTGCATGTTTCTATTTCTGATGATTCTTGGAACTCTGTTTAAGTTGGCCAACACATCTTCTCTATGTGCCAGTCACTCTCTGTTACAATTAAAGTTGTGCTTAGAGTTGATATGTCTAAAGTTAAGTGATCTCATATTTACCCTAATATCAGCTGCTTCTGTGCCAGATGTAAGAATGAGGATGGATCATTAATTCATGTTTTGGTCATGTCTGACCCTTGCCAAGTATTGGGAAGAGCAGGGTCAGCGCCAGAACAAACGTTAGAGGGGGCACTAGCATGTTGGATGGGGGGGGCGCAGTGGAGTGTTCATAAATTTGCTCAGCGAGTGGGGTGTGCCACTGACCTGTCGACAGTGGGGGGGGGGGAGGGAAGTGCTATTGGATGCCTTGATCAACTTGTAGACCGGGGAAAAGGGGGCATGCAATTGGATGATGGGATCTAACTGACATTAATGCCGTCTGCCCCTCCAATATGGGAGATGAGGGCCCTGCTTTTATTGCATCAAGTGTCACTAGACACTACTGATGCTTGATGCATACTGGCCAGGGATAGGTGGAGGGTCACTAGTGTGTGTCAACCTCAACACTAGTGACGTAGGAAGGGGCAGGGTGGGTCTGATGGGTGGCGATGGTTGTGACCATATGGGGGGGAACAGCACCTCGTTTGGGGGAGAAATGCCTGTGGATGCCCCCCACTCCCCCACCCACCCCCGGCACCAACCCTGGGGAAGAGTTTTCTGTACTTTATCGATAGTGATTAATGTAAACCTTGCACCAGACCCATTGGTGGCCTTGTTTGGGATGGTTGAACAGAAGGTACTGAAATTGTCTTCATCTCAATGCCACGTACTAGCCTTTCCTCTCTCATTGCGAGATGAGTTATTTTGATCTGATGGAAAGATGCTGCCCATTGGAACCTTGCCATCTAATCCCTCTGTTCAGATCATTTTAGGGTGATGACATTTTACTGTCTCAACTCCAAACCAAATTTGATCTTTTACATCTTTGATGGCCAGACGTGCAATTCTTATTAAATGGAAAGACAATTCTCCATCTACACAATGGTTCAGTGATGTTATGACTTGTTTAAGTTTAGAAAAAATTAGATATGCTATCAAAGATTCAAATACTAACTTCCAAAAGACGGGGATAATTACCATAACCTAAAGAATCTGGGTGTTGAGATGTTTTGGCGCTGTGTTGTCTGGTTCGAGGCTGGTGTCACTTCATTCCCATATATCCTTTTATAACGTTGTTTCATGATCGGGGTTTCGATTTACAGGGTTCTTTTAGTTTCTTGTTTCTTTCTTTCTTTTGGTTTTGATCATATTACAGAGAATTTGTTCAACTGTGAATAATGTAAACGTTGATCAACTGATGATCAGAGGAGGAGAAGGAACGAGAATGTAAACCTTCTTGTCAAATCCAGTTTTACTGTTAAGACTGTGTTCTGGATTTCCTTATTATAATAATATTGTATAATGCTTTAATGTCTTCTTTCTTGAATCTTGCAGCCCTTTGTTTACATTGTAAAACACCAATGAAATATATTTTAAAAAGAGAAAGGTTCTGTCTACACTCTTTGTTATTTTCGATTAAGAGCTTTATTGAAGAGAGAAATTAGGACCAGATCTGGCTTTAAAAGATTTAGAACAGTTAGTTGTTGATGGAACTGTTAAGAAGTTTATCTCAATCGCATACATGACGTTACAAGAAAAAGCACCTAAATTAGGTTTGTTTAAGTCGAAAGAAAGATGGGAACAAGATTTAAATATATCAATAGACCATCAGGTTTGGCAAGATTTATGGAAAGAAGTGATGTCTAATACAATAAATGTAAGATATAAATTGCTTCATTGTAACTTTTTACATCAATTGTATATTAAGCCTCAGAAATTGAATAGATGGAAATCGGATACATCAGATCAATGTTTTAGATGTGGAAAGGATGTTGGAACTTTTGTTCATTCTACATGGTTTTGTTCATCCTTTTTGGATTTCCATTAGTAAGTTCTTGCAACGGATTATGGGTGTTGCTTTCCCGTTAAATCCTGAATTGTTGATGGGAAATTTTGAGAATATAACTCCTTCTCTATCTATCATATTTTCAATTTGAAATTTGTTAAATTAGTTTTGGCAATAGCAAGGAAATGTATTACTGTTACTTGGAAATCTGGTGTTTCATTAACATTAGGAAGATGGTGAACAGAGAGAGATTCAAAGTTGTATCCCTTTAGAAAAAGTTACATATAATTTGAGGAGTAAATATTCTGTGTGCTCAAATAATGGGATTAAAATTATAAACAGTTCCTTTGGATCCTCCGAACCGGAGAAGTCTTTCCTTAAAAATAAATAATTTCTTTGTGAAATGTTTTTGGAATCTTTGAGTGTTTTCTGAAGCATCAAATTCAATATCTAATCAAATTCATTGCATAATTTAGATGTTTTGCTATAGTGGGGGTAGGAGGGAGGTTTTAGTCAGGGTCTCGATGGGGTTTTTTGTAGTTTTTTTTCTCTTTTTCTTTATATAAATCAACATGTATTTAATTAAGTTTTATAATATATGATCTTTGTAATTTGTTAATATATGTGTTGATCTTAAATAAGAAGCAAAAAGGAGAGAGTTGCGGTCCCACCCACTCATTGTTGATGGGTACTCGATACGATGCCACATTTAACCTTGGTGAAAATACGATGCCCACATGTGGCTTGAATTTAAACGTTTCTGACCTTTGGGAGTCTTTTTGGAATTATTCTCGCAGCCTCTAATAACAGGAATTGGGATCAGGTTCTCGGTGAATCTTCTGATCATGTGTTTCTTTGTATTTTTGCTGGCAGTTTGTCTACGTTGCCATGTAACTTTGGGATGGTTTGGGGTTTTGATTAGTTATCGTGTTTTTTTCGATTTACCTTTGAATAATACTGTTGCATAGAAACATATTGTGGTTCTCTGGTCTAATACAGTTTGTATTAGCTTTAAGCATCATTTCTTTATTAGATATAATATCAAATATATTTATATACAATTCAGTAAAAGTATTGAAAAAGAAAGAGAACTCCTGGCCATCGGCCTCGCAGGGAAACATTTCTGCTTTTTATTGGAAGGTTGTCTTTTCACCGTTTTGTACAGACCACCAGCCTCTTACACATTCCGCAAGTACGAGCTCACATCTCTACTCACCCAGAGAGGTTCGGCACTTGGACTTCATTCTACAATTTTCATCGGACAAACGGCACATCCGAGGAAAAGTGAACCTCACGGCCGACGCCCTGTCCAGGTGCAACATTTAATGCCTTTCATATAACTACTGCTATTGATTTCACCGCCATGGCTTGCGCACAGCCCACAGACCCCGATCTCACCTGGTATCACCAGATCAACTCTGGTCTCCATCGACAAGATGGGACCCTGGCATCACTTTCATTTCGACACAGTTGACTGTGCCCATCAATGTAATGGGCAGAGTCCTCCATCTGACCAGGCCTTCCTCAACCTTCTGGAACAAAGGGACATTAAGCTTATACAAATAATACAAGTCCTTATCTACGTTGATCCCCAAGTACTTTATGCCTTCCCTCGGCCACTCGAACTCACTGTCACGTTCATTCTGATCTTAATCCCCATTTATCAGATGCGAAGGCTGAATTTGTGTTCCACCTGGACCACCATGCTTGGATCCCACCAGCGGCTCCATAGATGGTCTGAATAGTGCTGGGGACAAAGGACAACCCTGTCTACTTGACCTGTTCAAGGAAAACACTGGAGATATCTGCCTGTTTGTAATAATTTTGGCTTGAGGTTTATGGTAAAGAGCCTTGACCCAATTGATAAATGTCTGTACCCAGTGCAAATTTCTCCAGCACCTTGAATCCAACTCCAGTCTGTCGAAGGCCTTCGCCACACCCAGGTCCACCCTTGACTGTGCTGGATGAACAACACTATGCAGTCTGGCCATGTTATTCATTGATTGCCATTTTTCTACGAAACCCACCTGATCAGGGTTCTTTAACTTTGCCAGCCTGTTCACCAGTGCTTTTTGCAATAATTGTGTAATCTGCATTCAGCAAGGTGATAGGCCTGTACGAGGCAGGTTTCAGGGGGGTCCCTCTCTTTTTTTTGGGATTACAGTAACGATTGCTGTTGAGAAAGATTCCGGGAGGGTGTGCGTCTCTGCTGCCTGATCCACCACCTTCATAAGAAGGGGTAACAAGAGGTCCTTGACTCCTTGTAAAATTCAATGGGGAAGCCATCCTCCCCTGGAGACTTGCCCGCCTGTAAACAGAACACGTGCCATTTCATCCTTAGTAAATGGGAACTCAGCCCCTCTTGCTGCCCCTGTCCTAAATTTGGCAAGTCTAGTGGGTGCCAGAACTCATCTATTTTGGTGGGGTCTCCCCCCCAGACTCTAATTTCATTGAATTCTTTAAATACATCATTTATTTCTTTTGGCTTGTATGAGATCTTGCCTTCCCCTCTCTGAATCACGTTGATTGTTCTGGCGGTCTCCTCTGCCCTCACCTGCCAGGACTTTATGGACTTTCCCCCCAGCTCATTGTACTGTGATCTGGATCATAGAACCAACGTTTCCATCCTATATGTTTGCAGTGTGTTGTACTCGAGCTTTTTATTCACCATGTTTCTGTACTTCTCTTCTGTGCCCACCCGCTGATGGCCTTTTCCATTTGTGTCATCTCCAAATCCAGACCATTAACCTTTCTCATATACTTTTTTTTGACATTCTTGGTGTACCCAACTATCTGGCCCCTTAAATAATCCTTCGGTGTGTCCCATATCAGAAAGTTATCTTTAGTAGAGGGGCAGCTCGTCTTACAGAACAAATCTATCTGAGCTCTCAGAAAGCTACAAAATTCTGGTTTACCCAACAATGTCATGTTCAGGTACCATCTATGCATTAAAATTGATACCACCAAAGGCAAATGGTCCAACAGCAGCCGTGCCTTGTACTTGGCTTCCACTATCCTTCCCTCCAGTTGGGTTGATGCCAAGAAAAAAATCAATCTGAATGTAAGTGTTGTGTTGCACTGAATCTCACTCTTAGATTCAGCATCCTCCAGAGTTCTATAAGATTCAGCTCCTACATGAAGCCCAGAGTGGACTTCACCATTTTAGCCCTCATGACCTTTTTCTCCGATTTATCCATGACTGGATCCAGACAAAAATTGAAATTCCCTCCAATCATACCTTCTCCCCCTTCCCCCACTTCAGATTCTTTCAAAAATATATCCTGTATAAACTCTATCCTCAAATCTCCCCCTTGCTTGTCCTCATCCAGAACCCCTGGTATCCAATCTCTAACCTGATCAAATCATTCCCCTCTGCCCCTTCCTTAATCCCACAATTTTAACATTTTTTCTTCTGTTAACATTTTCAAACCTGTCTAATGTCTCAAGGATTTCCTCCCTTTCCTTGTGGCAGACATCCCTCCAGGTGTTCCACAGCATCCTCCACCCCTCTGTTCTGTCCTTCACATGAGAGACTCTCCCCTTCAGATCTGCCACTGCCTTCATTATCTCCCCCATTCCTTTAGTCCCTTTAATGTGGGCTCCACGACCACCTCCACCATGGCCCTTACTCACTCTTCAGTGAGTCCTCTCCTCTCCCTCTGACGTCTTCACCCATTGTGACAATGGGCCTTTCCTTCCTCCTTTCTCCTCTTCCACTGCTCTCCACATCGCTGCTCTCTGACCCCTCAGCCATCTCCTCTCACCATCCACCGCCTCCTCTCACCTGCTGCACCTGGGCCGCAGGTCGGGCCGCTCTCCCGGCGCCACCTGCGAACCCATTCCTGCCCGCTACCACCAGTCCTTGATCTCCTACACTGTCCCCGACCTGTTTGATGCCGCTGCTGCCGCCCCCTCCCACCGACGCGACGTCCTGCAGCCGTTGTTGTTGCTCACAGGCTCTTCACTGCCTGCCCCACCTGACTCTGGATGACTCTCTTTTGATGGAGAGTCATCTGTGATCTCCTCCTGCGGCGGCCTTGAGTGGGTCTTCGCCACGAGGTCCCGGGGTCCCCACGTTCTGGGGCTGCACATTTCGCTGTCTTTTTTCTTTATCCTGCTGGAAAATTTATTCTAAACTTTCCTTTAACTGTTTTTTTTCTGATTTTTCTATAATTTTCAGAGGAGCTCTGGAATTCCACTCCTACACGCCATCCAACATCAGGTGACCTCCAGTTACGGAGCATTTTACATCGCCTCATGTTAAACGGGATACTGGATTCTGGACAGGTACCCGCTTGCCGTGTCAATGCTCTAAAGTGTCCAGACATATGAAATCCAAGCTGGGGGATTTTTTGTTCCGGATTCCCATTTCCAGCATGTGTACCTGGACCTGGAAGGCCCACTTCCGCCATCTCGAGGATACAGATATCTGCTCACGTGTGAAGACTGGACCACCAGGTGGCAGGAGGCCATTCCTATCTGACCTCTCTGCAGAAACGGCTGCCCAAGCTTTCATGGGATGTTGGATTCCAACTTTCAGTGTTCTGGTCACCATCACAACGGATCGAGGGTCTCAGATCGAGTCGGCGTTGTTCCGAGTTCTCACTGATCAGGGCACTATAAGTATTCACACTATGACAACCATCCGCAGGCCAATGGGCTTGTTGAGTGTTTCCATCAACAAATGAAGGCAGCATTAACAGCAGGTGGTGATACATCTACGTGGAGCGAGCGTTTGCCCATGGATCTCTGTGGAGTGTGTACAGATGTTAAGGCAGATCAGTGGTGGAGCTCGTAGATGGCATCACGTTAACCTTGCCAGACGAGTTTGTGAACCCGAGTCCAAGCTCAACATTCTATGACCTGGCCAGTGATGTTGACCATCTTCAGGAAGAGATGAGATGGCCTCACCTTCAGTGTACGTCCCGAATGATTTACAACACTGTACTCGTGTGTTCCTCCAGCATGATGCTGTTTGCAAACCACTTCAGGCCATTTACGACTGTCCTTTTTCAGGCCTTGTGTCACCACCCAATGATGGACAGGAATGGAAAAGGCAACACGGTTTCCATCGACAGGCTGAAGCCAGGCTTTACCGACGGTCCACGCTCTGCATTGGAGCCGGGGTCAGAGGACCAGTCGCACCCTTGCCAGTCAGACCTTGCATCACCTGTCTTGTACTATCGTACAAGGTCGGGCCAAACCGTCTGCCCTTCGGACCATTACGTAGCAGGAAAATTCCAATCAGTTGCCTCCTTGCCTGGCTGGGAGGCTGCGTTGGGGGTTGGGGGGGTCTTATCACTGTTGCCTTTGTTTGAAAGCTGTGGGAAATCAGTAGTGTTACAACTTGACCGAAATACTGACACATCTGACTTTAGTTTCCCCTTGTTAAATCTCAAATCGAACTCAATCATATTGTGATCCCTATCCCTCATGGTTCCTTTACCTGAAGTTCTCTAATCATCTCTGGTGCATTACACAACATCAAATCCAGTCCAGCCAACCCCCTCGTGCTCCAAAAAGCCATCTTGTCAGCCTCCTACAAATTCTCTCTCTTGAGAGCCAGTCCCAACCTGGTTTTCCCAATCTACTTACATGTTAAAATCCCCCATGACCACCCTAATGTTGCCCTTCTGACACGCCTTCTCTGTCTGCTGTTGAAAGTAGTTGTCCACGTCCCGGCTACTGTTTGGAGTATGTAACTGCCAACGGTCTGCTTCCTGTCATTGCACTGGCTCTCAGTTTATTAACTGGCACCTTGTCAAAGGCTTTTTGAAAGCCCACGGGTACTGCATCTGCATCATCTCATTCACCCAGCCTGCTTGTGGTTTCCTCTAACAAAATCACAGTCAGTCCAGCAGGCAGGATTTGCCCTTAAGGAAACCACGCTGACTTTGGCCTGTCCTGACGTGCACCTCCAGGTTCTCGGCCACTTCAGTCAACTCCAACAACTTCCCAACCCTGCTGTTGGGTGAACTGGTCTATAATTCCCTTTCTGCTGCCTGCCTCCCTTTTTAATTTACAATTTTCCAGTCCTCCTGAACCAGGCCAGGATCTATTGTTTGATGGAAGATCTGCACTAATACCTCCACATTTACTTAGTTCAGAACCCAATCTATTTGGTCCTTATTAAACTGGTCTCAAAGTTTTAATAGCAGGTTATTACTGGTTTCAGGAAAAGGCTCTTTGTTGTGTGAGATGGATAAGTTCTTTCCTCCCCACCATTACAGCAACTTTCTGTTCTTTACAGCTCTTAAAATGGTCACAGCAACCTTGGGACCATTCAGTTCCCCAGGCATTCTCTCTCTCTGGTGACCGTGACTGCACTCCCCTCTTCCCTGACACCTTCGAAGGTCCGATATACTGCTAATGTCTTCCTCAGTGAAGACAGATGCAAAATATTCCTTCATTTCCTCGGTCTCCCATCCCTATTCCTACCACTTGAAGACAGTCCCTCTCAAACTGGCCCCTCCACCGGAGGATGGCCCCTTTTATCCACTGCTGATCCTGTTGGAAGAAAAACTAACTCTGGCGACCCTTGGGTCCCCTCTTAGATCTTTCCCCGCTCATTTTACACCTCTGCCCTTTAGCTTTAGACTCCTTATCCCAGCCCAGACCTGAGTAAGAGCTCCCTCAGCCTCATCACTCCCATTCTTTCCGTGACACTCACTGTCTCTAAACTCCACAGCCCAGATTGTCTACCCTGGGTAGGGAGCGTGTGCTAAGGACAGAGTGGGTGCAAAAGGGATTCACGAGGGTGTGGCATCGGAGAGTTTGAGTGACACAGAGAGACAGAGGGAGGGGTTTACTGAAGTTTCGACAACCATGGGATAAGGTTTGAGGTGAGGGGGGTGATTTGAGAGGGAGCTTGTAAAGCATGTCGAAAGAATCAAAGGCTTGTTGATCCAAACCATCAACAAGAATGAACTGGTCTGGCGAGGAGGAATCCTTTAAGACCTCCCAGTAGGTGTGGCTACGCTCTCAGCCAATCAGTCATTCTACACGACCCTCTGTACATAGACACATTGGTGATAGACTCTGTACTGTCACAGAGCTGAGGGCACCTTTGTCACTCAGAGGGTGGTGGGAGTGTGGAGATGGGTGCAATAACAACGTTCCAGTCATTTGGGCTGATGTACAGAGAGGGAGGTGTTTGGAATCCAATGCAGCCACCTGTGATTAGCCCAGAATGCCCACATGGACAAGTGCCTCCTGTCTCTTCCCCTCATTGTGAGACAATGACGAACCTGCACAGGATACTGCGTGTGGTCTGAACAAATAATGGGCAAGGTTTGGGGAGGGGGGGGGGGCAGAGCGGACATTTCTGATGAGGTGTGAACAGGGTTGTCCAGGACTGTTTGAAGGACGTAGAGGTCAGATGTCTGCTCGTCATCTCCCTTGGAATCCAAGTGCTGCCCCTGAAGCCCCCAGAGTCACTGGCCCCATTTTCCCAGGAGATCCTCCCTCTGGCCTCAGAGCCCCCCAAATCCACGCAGACCACTAACATCTCTCCTTCATCCACAGGTAGACATAAAGTGGAGCTCAAAGATCATGCCCAGAGACTTGCCAGGGCTACTTACTGCATATAAGAAAGGAAGGTCCCAGGAAACATCAATAACAAGCACTTTGGAATGTTCCAGAGCCCAGGACCAAAGGTGTTCCTGCCTCCCTGTGGATCTCCTGCCTGACCAACAATGAGAGCTAGGGGCGACTCAGCAAGTCAGGGTAAAATCATTCAATGCTTTGGGTTGGGACCCCTTATTGAGAGGAGGGGGGATCATCCCTTCTCCCTTTAGCCTCAATAAAGGGTTTGCAATCTAATTCACTGACCTCAAGCGAGAGGTTACTGAAAAGTCCAAAGAATCGATGTAGCAGCAGTGGGGAAGAAAGGAACTCTCCTCATCCATCTAACTCAACAAAGGACCTTTCCCTGAAACCAATAATTACTTGCTATTAAAACCATTGAGAGCAATTTAATAACTTTTAGAGACTGAAATATTGCTTTTCTTGCATCCACAGTTCCTTCTCCCCTATACAGAAATAAAACCCTGCAGAGCTGACATCCTTTCCTGTTCCCAAGTGTGTGATGTGACAGTGTGGAGGGAGCTTCACTCTGTGTCCGACCCCGGGAGTGTGTGATGGACGGTGCAGAGGGAGCTTCACTCTGTGCCCGACCCCGGGAGTGTGTGATGGACGGTGCGGACGGAGCTTCACTCTGTGTCTGACCCTGGGAGTGTGTGAGGGGATGGTGTGGAGGGAGTTTCACTCTGTCTCTGACCCCGGGAGTGTGTGATGGACGGTGCGGATGGAGTTTCACTCTGCGTCTGACCCTGGGAGTGTGTGAGGGGATGATGTGGAGGGAGTTTCACTCTGTGTCTGACCCTGGGAGTGTGTGATGGGACGGTGTGGAGGGAGTTTCACTCTGTGTCTGACCCTGGGAGTGTGTGATGGGATGATGTGGAGGGAGTTTCACTCTGTGTCTGACCCTGGGAGTGTGTGATGGGACGGTGTGGAGGGAGTTTCACTCTGCGTCTGACCCCGGGAGTGTGTGATGGGACGGTGTGGAGGGAGTTTCACTCTGTGTCTGACCCTGGGAGTGTGTGATGGGACGGTGTGGAGGGAGTTTCACTCTGTGTCTGACCCTGGGAGTGTGTGATGGGACGGTGTGGAGGGAGTTTCACTCTGTGTCTGACCCTGGGAGTGTGTGATGGGACGGTGTGGAGGGAGATTCACTCTGTGTCTGACCCTGGGAGTGTGTGATGGGACGGTGAGGAGGGAGTTTCACTCTGTGTCTGACCCTGGGAGTGTGTGATGGGACGGTGTGGAGGGAGTTTCACTCTGTGTCTGACCCTGGGAGTGTGTGATGGGACGGTGTGGAGGGAGTTTCACTCTATGTCTGACCCTGGGAGTGTGTGATGGGACGGAGTGGAGGGAGCTTCACTCTCTGTCTGACCCTGGGAGTGTGTGATGGGACGGTGCGGAGGGAGCTTCACTCTGTGTCTGACCCTGGGAGTGTGTGATGGGACGGTGTGGAGGGAATTTCACTCTGCGTCTGATGTCCATTCCCTGAATTTGCTCAGGCTCCACACTTCGACTCTGCTCTGCATATGTATCCCAGGATCTCCTTGCTTCACTTGGTCATTGAGTACCTTTTGGCCGAACATTCCTGTGCAGACCATCTTAGCATTCTGGACTAGCTCCATTTACCCATCCACTGTCCACACCTCTCCCTGCAGCCTGACCCCTCCCTGTAGCATGACCCCCTTCATGCAACCCGACCCCTCCCTGCAGCCTAACCCCTCCCTGCAGCCTGACCCCTCCCTGCAGCCTGACCCCTCCCTGCAGCCTGACCCCTCCCTGCAGCCTGACCCCTCCCTGCAGCCTGACCCCTCCCTGCAGCCTGACCCCTTCCTGCAGCCTGACTCCTCCCCGCAGCCCAACCCCCTCCCCGAAGCCCGACCCCTCCCTGCAACCCGACCCCTCCCTGCAACCCGACCCCTCCCTGCAGCCCGACCCCTTCCTGCAGCCCGACCCCTCCAGACCCAGCAGCATCCTGGGGAATTTCCTCTGCACCCCTTCCAATTCACTGGTGCCCTTCCTACAGCTGGGTGACCAGAACCACAGACAGTGATCTCACCCACACCTTGAACACGTGTCACATCACATTCTCTCCTCCCGTCTCCCCATCTCCCGCTCCTCTCCTTCCCCAACTATCCTGCGCTCAATGCCCTGTTTTTTTGCTGGGTGACCTGAAAGTACCATCTGCAACCCCTGCCCAGCCCTTCCCTGCCCCTTGCCCAGCATCTGCTCTGCCCCAGGATTATCCCACAGGGAGGCTTCGCCATTGAACAGCAACACACCTGCACCTACCTGTCGCTCCCTCTATTGTCAACCCAGTCAGGTGGAACACAAATCCTGGCCATTCAGGCCCGCTGCTCTCTCCTACCCCTTCTCTTTTCCTCATCTACCAACCTGTCATTCAGAGCCCTGATCCTGGCCATTCAGGCCCACTTTTCTCTCCTACCCCCTCACTATTCCGGGGAAAAGTGCTTCTCAAGCTCTACTCTGATTTGTGGAATGTCCAGAGTTTCCAGTCAAGGGCAGTGGGTCATCAGAACCACACACAAAGTTCATTCCTGGAAGGGGGAGAGAATTCCTTCCTGCGGAATATGGTCGTATCCCGAGACACAGCTGAATGGATGAGAGGGCCACATTGAATGGGAGGACGTGGGACAGTTTGGGTTCCTTATTTACGAAAGGATGTGCTAGCATCAGTGAGGGTTCGTAGGAGGTTCCTGGATCAGCAGATGGGGAATGTTGGACAGCTCATGGACTGGTCTCCTCAGAGTTCAGAAGAATGAGGGGGGGCCTCAGAAACATTTAGAATGTTGAAAGGCCTGGACAGAGTAGATGAGGTAAAGTTGTTTTCCATGATGGGAGAGTCTAGGACAAGTTGGCATAACTTCAGGGTTGAAGGGCATCCTCTTAAAACTGATATGGGGAGGAAGTGCTTTAGCCAGGGAGCAGAGAACCTCTGGAATTTGCTGCCATGGGTGGTTGTGGAGGTCGGATCGTTAGGTACATTTAAGGCAGAGATTGATAGGTATCTGAATAGTCCGGGTATCAAAGGTTATGGGGAGAAAGCAGGGGAGAGGAGCTGAGTGGATCAGTTCATGTTAGAATGGTGGGTGGACTCAATGGGACGAATGGACTACTGTTCGAAGAGAGGGGAGGGTATGGGGAGGTTGGGAACTGGTGGGGAGGGGCATGTCTGGTGGGGGGGAGGGAGATGGAGGGTCTGGAGGAAGGGGAAGGGAGTGGGAGAATGATGGGTAGGGGAGGGGAGAGTCTGGGGTAGGGAAGGGTCTGGAGGAATTGCCTGGGGGGAGGGGAGGAGGAAGGAGGGGAGAGGAGGAGGAAGGAGGGGAGAGGAGGAGGAAGGAGGGGAGAGGAGGAGGAAGGAGGGGAGAGGAAGGAGAGGTGGGGGGCAGAGAGGGAGAGGAGGGGAGAGGGGACAGAGAGGGAGGGGAGAGGGGATGGAGGGGGAGAGGGGAGTGGAGGGAGGGGGAGGGAGAGGGAGAGGAGGGAGGAGGGGAGAGGGAGAGGAGGGAGGAGGGGAGAGGGAAGGGGAGGGAGGAGGGGACAGGAGGTGGGAGAGGAGGGAGGGTAGAGGGGGTGGGAGAGGAGGGAGGAGGGGAGAGGGAAGGGGAGGGAGGAGGGGACAGGAGGTGGGAGAGGAGGGAGGGTAGAGGGGGTGGGAGAGGAGGGAGGGTAGAGGGGGCGGGGAGAGGAGAGGAGGAAGGGGAAGGGAGGGGAGAGGGGCGGGGAAAGGAGGGGAGGGAGGGGAAAGAGGGGAGGGTCCATCGCGCTCCGAACCCCCTGCCATTGCCGTGCGGCAGCCGGGGACTTCGGGCGGCTTCGTTCCGCTCGGCTGGGGGATGGAGAGGACCAACGTGAGCCGCCTGCTGCAGGGTCTGTGCGGGAACGGCTCGGAGCCAGCGAACGGGTCGTGCGGAGAACCGCGGAGAGGAGAGGGGCGACCGGGGAGAAGGGGTGAGTGTGGTCGGGGACGGGGGGGCTCAGCCCACGGTCGAGGGAGCGATTCCAGCCAGCGGGGGCGGGGGTCCGGCGGCGGTACCGGTGAGCAATGGGGAGAGGGGGATAGGAGGAGGAAGAGGGAGGGATGGAAGAACGGACGGAGGGAGAGAGAGGGGGCGATGGAGGGGAAGGAGTAGGAAAGGATGGAGGAAGGTAGGGGAGAGGAGGGAAGGAGGAAGGGTCACCTGGTGATGGTGGGTGATTAAGAGAGATGCGAGGAGACGGGAGGAGAGGGGGTGTTGGTTGGAGGGGAGATGGTTGGGGGGGAGATGGTTGGGGGGGGATATGGTTGGGGGGGGAGATGGTTGGAGGGGGAGATGGGAGGAGAGGGGGAGAATGGAGGAGAGGGGAGATGGTTGGAGGGGAGATGGTTGGAGAGGTGGGGAGGGGGAGATGGCTGGAGGGGGAGATGGTTGGAGGGGGAGATGGGAGGAGAGGGGGAGATGGGAGGAGAGGGGGAGATGGTTGGAGGGGAGATGGTTGGAGGGGGGGAGGGGGAGATGGCTGGAGGGGGAGATGGCTGGAGGGGGAGATGGCTGGAGGGGGAGATGGTTGGAGGGGGAGATGATAGGAGAGGAGAGTGTTGGTTGGAGGGGGGGAGATGGTTGGGGTTGATGGAGAGAGGGGGGGACAGAGGGATGAGATGGAAGAGGTGGAGGGGGGGTCAAAGTGTCACAGCCGATCTTCAAGCTTCATTCTTCACCTTGGTGTCAACATTTGTGATATGTTTGGAGCTTGAATTAATGCAGGTGGGATTAGTGCAGGGCAGTGGTTCTCAAACTTTCTTTTCCCCATCTGTATAATCCCTGACTAACCACAGAACACCCATGGGTGGGATGTTACAGGTGCACTGTAAGTCAGGGATTACTTAAGGAAAAAGGTTGAGAACCACTGGTGTAGGGGCATGGTGGTGAACATAGACTTGATGGGCTGAAGGGCCCCTTTCTATGGTGTTCATCTCTGCCTCAGTGACTGTTCCTCTCCTCCTAGGTGCACTACTTCCAACAACGTCCAGGTTTTGTTTAGTTAAGATGTACCGGATTTTATTTCCGACAGAATGCCAATTCCAAGATGAGGGGATGTCTCCAGACCCTGCAGCGTCTTGGGGAAAAGGTTACAAACTTCCACCAAACTCAGCAGGGAGAGGTGCTTGGCAAAAGGGTAGAGAGGTGATTGTTGCCTGAGGTCTTGGTGTTGCTGGAAGCAGATCTAACAGCAATGTCGGCATTTTAAATTAAATCATTTGGTGAAAATTTAAAATAAAATTTCAGTCTAAGGTGAAGAGGATGAAGGATTAGGGTGGGATCCTTCCTCTACAGAGTTGGAGGTACAGGACAGTTTAACTCATAAACTTGTTGGGAAAGGGCTTCAAGATAAGAATGACTAACACATTGCGGAAACCAGAAGGCTGAGGACAGGGTTAATGGTTGGTTATTTAAGATTGTGGATGCATAGAGGGACCTTGGGGTCCAGATCCATACATCCCTCAAGGTCACACACAGGTTGATAGGATGATTAAGAAGGTCTATGGGATGCTGGGATTCATTAGTCGGCGGATTGAGTTCAGGAGTAGAGAGGACATGTTACAACTCTACAAATCTCTGGTGAGACCATACTGAGAGGATTGTGTTCAGTTCTGGTCACCTCATTACAGGAAGGATGTGGAAGCTGTGGAGAGGGGGCAGAGGAGATTTACCAGGACGTTGCCTGGATTGGGAAACAAGTCTTGTGAGGCAAGGTTAGCAGAGGTGCAACTTTTCCCTTTGGAGTGTAGATGAAGGAGAGGAGTCTTGATAGAGGTTGACAAGATCCTGGGAGACACAGATGGGGTGAATGGCTAGTACCTGTTTCCCAGGGCAGGATCAGCAAACACCAGAGGATGTGTGTTCAAGAGAAGGGAGGGAAGTTTAGGGGAGACGTCAGGGGTAAGTTTTGTTTTTACACAGTCAGTTGTGGGTGCCTGGAATGCCTTGCCAGGGGTGCTGGTGGAGGCTGGAACATTAGTAGCTTTTAAGAGACTCTTAGACAGACACACGGATGGAAGAAAAATAGAGGGTTACAGGGTAGGGAGGGTTTAGTATTTTTTTAGGAATATGTGGTTCAGCACAACATTGAGGTGCTGCAGTGTTCTATGTTTTCTTTCTTTGGCTTGGTTTCGCGGACAAAGATTTATGGAGGGGTAATGTCCACGTCAGCTGCAGGCTTGTTTGTGGCTGACAAGTCCGATGCAGGACAGGCAGACATGGTTGCAGCGGTTGCAGGGGGAAATTGGTAGGTTGGGGTTGGGAGTTGGGTTTTTCCTCCTTTGTCTTTTGTCAGTGAGTTGGGCTCTGCGGTCTTCTTCAAAGGAGGTTGCTGCCCGCCGAACTGTGAGGCACCAAGATGCACGGTTTGAGGCGATATCAGCCCACTGGCGGTGGTCAATGGGGCAGGCACCAAGAGATTTCTTTAGGCAGTCCTTGTACCTCTTCTTTGGTGTACATCTGTCACGGTGGCCAGTGGAGAGCTCGCCATATAACACGATCTTGGGAAGGCGATGGACCTCCATTCTGGAGATGTGACCTGCCCAGCGCAGTTGGATCTTCAGCAGCGTGGATTCGATGCTGTCGGCCTCTGCCATCTCGAGTACTTCGATGTTAGGGATGAAGTTGCTCCAATGAATGTTGAGGATGGAGCGGAGACAACGCTGGTGGAAGCGTTCTAGGAGCCGTAGGTGATGCCGGTAGAGGACCCATGATTTGGAGCCGAACAGGAGTGTGGGTATGACAACGGCTCTGTATACGCTAATCTTTGTGAGGTTTTTCAGTTGGTTGTTTTTCCAGACTCTCTTGTGTAGTCTTCCAAAGGCGCTATTTGCCTTGGCGAGTCTGTTGTCTATCTCATTGTCGATCCTTGCATCCGATGAAATGGTGCAGCCAAGATAGGTAAACTGGTTGACCGTTTTGAGTTTTGTGTGCCCAATGGAGATGTAGGGGGGCTGGTAGTCATGGTGGGGAGCTGGCTGATGGAGGACCTCAGTTTTCTTCAGGCTGACTACCAGGCCAAACATTTTGGCAGTTTCCGCAAAACTGGACGTCAAGCGCTGAAGAGCTGGCTCTGAATGGGAACTAAAGCGGCATCATCTGCAAAGAGTAGTTCACGGACAAGTTGCTCTTGTGTCTTGGTGTGAGCTTGCAGGCGCCTCAGATTGAAGAGACTGCCATCCGTGCGGTACCGGATGTAAACAGCATCTTCATTGTTGAGGTCTTTCATGGCTTGGTTCAGCATCATGCGTTCTCGCACCAACCCTCTATGTTTTATTTATCCATCCCACAAATCACCTTAACCAAATCTTGCAGATGCAGAAATATCTACACTTTCCCCTTTGTCATCCCTGGGCACTCGACATCGTACAATGTCAGCAGATGCATCAAAAATATGATCTTGCTGCCATCAGCCCATGCCAACTCCACACAGCCACCGTTCCATTGGTTCCTCCTCACTGTACACCTGCTGAGAATTCTGCTCCAGTTTATGGCAGCCCCTTCAATCGCCCTGTCCTTGGGTGCCCACAACTCATAGCAACTCCGTTTCTCTCTGCAGTTTGGTATAATCTCCTGCCCTCAGGGACCACTCAACCTGTTGATCTTCAGGAGTTGTGTATTGAATTTGTTCCCAACTATAAATCGTTCCAAAGAATGATTAACACTCTCTGTCATCCAATATTTCAAAGTTGTTTGACCATTTGCCAGAACCGACTGCCTCGATTTACCTACTTTTTGTTTGTTCAGATTTCAAAACGCATTCTAAACCTTGAAAGCAAAGTAACATTTTCTTGTGTTATGAGGACGGAACATTTCAGTACAGGACAGGATCTTCGGCCCACAATGTTGTACCTATCTCTACATCAATCTAACCCTCACGGTCCATAACCTCCCATGTTTCTAACATTCACATCGCTATTCCACCAGCCTCCACCACCACCCCTGTCAATGTGTTCCATGCACCCAACATGCAGGGCTGTACTGTGATCACTGAACACTACAGCACAGGACAGACCCTTCGGCCCCTGATGTTGTACCAACTCATATATTCCTTAAAAACTACTAACTCCTCTCTACCCCATAACCCCATTTTTCTTCCATCCATGTGTCTAAGAGTCTCTGAAATGCTGTCCAGCCTTCACCACCAGCCTGGCAAAAACCTACCCCGATGTCTCCCCTAAACTTCCCTCCACTTTGAATACACGTTCTCTGGTGTTTGCTGATCCTGCCCTGGGAAACAGATACTGGTCGTCCACCCTATCAATGCGTCTCAGAATCTTGATGACCTCTATCAAGTCTCCTCTCGTCCTTCTACGTTCCAAAGAGAAAAGTTCCAGCTCTGCTAACCTTCCCTTATAAGACTTGTTTCCCAATCCAGGCAACATCCTGGTCAATCTCCTCTGCATCCTCTCCACAGCTTCCACATCCTTCCTGTAATGAGGTGACCAGAACTGAACACAATTCTCTAAGTGTGGACTCACCAGAGATTTAGAGAGTTATAACATGACCCCTCTACTCCTCAACTCAATACCCCTATTAATGAATCCCAGCATCCCATGGGCCTTCTTAACTATCCTATCACCCTGTGTGGCCAACTTGAGGGATGTATGGATTTGGACCCCAAGGTCCTTCTGTTCATCCACTCTCCTAAGTAACCGAATTTGTCAAATGCCATATAGACTAGTGATTCCAAAAGTGGGCACTTCCCCCCCCATGGGTGGTGAGGGAAAAGGGGAGTGGCAACAGAAAGGGGGCAGCAGGGGGAGAAGGGGGGCAGCGACAGAAAGGGGGTGGGTCCGAACCTTCCGTCTTGTTGCTATTCAGTTTGCTGCGAAGTTTAATGAAGAAGCCAGTGCAGTGATTTTCTGCCCAGTCTCGGGGTGGCCCAAAGTGAGCAAAATAAACAGTAACAAGGCGTTCTCCCGAGAGTTGGTCTCAGTGGCCGCCGTGTTGTACTGGTGCCACTACCCACCTCAGCACCTCCACCAACCCTCTGCTCAGTGGAGGGGTCCACTTAGTGCTGTAATGCCCCTCCCAACACCCCCCGCAACATCCCCCCCCCCCCAGTGAAGTTGTATGCGGTGGGTGCTTGAGATGTGGCCCGGAGGCCAAGGGATGGCAGCCTGAAAAGGTTTGGGAACCACTGATAGACCAATATCAAGGGCCAAAGGGCCTGAACTATGCTGTACTGTTCTATCTACCTAGCACCCTAGTCCCGACCTTCCTTTCTCAAAGCCGTGTGGGGAGTGAGAGCAAATTGATCATCGTTGGTCTGGCAGAGACGGATGAATTGCCTTGAGGGTCAGTGTGGAATGTCTGTTAATCACGTTCTATCCCTGCAGGGTCTCTGATTGGGAAGAGGAGATGAGGTAAACAGTCAGCCATGAAGAGTGAGTGGTGGAGGAGTGGGTGGGTGAGAGTTGGCGGGAAGAGAGGGGACTGCAACGGGTTAACCCAGAATGTGGTGGAGTGGAGTGATGAATGATCCTCTTTGGCAGCAGGCACTGTGTGTGTTTAAATGGTGAGCGACTGTTAGTGTTCAAACAGGAGCATCAGGTGAAATTGTGCAGAGGCTGCCAGGGCAGAAGGTAGATGCTCTGAGGGGGGGGGGGGGGGGGGTTGGGGGGTGGGGGTGGGTGGTGTTCCTCTCTGGACGGCTGGAAAGTTCAGTGAGCTCGCCTTAGACTTGTACAAGTTATGGTGCCGTGTGCTGGAACTGCGAGGTGCTTGTGGAGAACGGCCCAGCGTGATCACTCGGGAGGAACCTGACGAAGGGAAGGTGAATGAACGGGGCTGCAGGAGCTAGACTTATTACCACCTTATCAAACCAAAATCACAAGATTACAAGACAAAGGATCAGAAGCAGGCCATTAGGCCCACTGAGTCTGTTCCGTAAACCTACATTGAGCTACTCTACACTAGTTGCAATTTCTGGCCTTTTCCCCATATCCCTTGATGTCCTTACTAATGAGATACTTCTTTTTTTTGTTTAAATAGTCCCAGTGATCTGGCTTCCACTGCTGTAGACGGCAGTGAGTTTCACAGATCTACGACCCTCTGGATAAAGAAGTTCTTCCTAATTTCTACTTTATATGGATTTTTCAGACTATGACCCTTTGTCCTCAATTCACCCACCAAGGAAAACATCTTACCCGCATCCACCCTATCTAAATCTTTCAAAATATGAAAAGCCTCTATGAGATCCCCTCTCATTCTCCTCTACTCCAATGAATACAACCCAAGAGCTGCCAAACGCTCCTCGTACGTTAGCCCTTGCATTCCGGGAATCATCCTAGCAAACCTCCTCTGCGTCACATCCTTTCTAAGATAGGGGGCCCAAAACTGCACACAGTTCTCCAAATGAGGCCTCACCAGTGCCCCACAGAGCCTCATCAACACCTCTTTACTCTTGTACACTCTTCCTCTTGAAATGATGCCAACGTAGCATTCGCTTTCTTCACTACCAATCCCACCTGGGCATCAACTTTTAGATTTCCTTGCACAAGTACATCCAGATCCCTTTGCACATCCGACGTCTGAATTTTCACCCCATTCAAACAGTATTCTGCTTGTTTGTTTCCACTGCCAAGTGTAAAACTGTACATTTCTCTATGTTGAATCTCATCTGCCATAATTTTGCTCAGTCTCCTAATCTGTTGAAAGAAGGCATGCAACACTCTAGCCTTCATTAGTCAGGGGTATTGAGATCCAGATCCATGAGGTAATGCTGCAGCTCTATAAACCTCTGGTGAGACCTCACTTGGAGAATTGTGTTCAGTTCTGGTCACTTCATTTATAGGAAGGATGTGGAAGGTATGGAGAGGGGGCAGAGGAGATTTACCAGGATGTTGCCTGTGATGGAGAATGTGTCTTATGAGGCCAGGTTAGCAGAGCTGGGACATTTTTCTTTGGAGAGTAGAAGGATGAGAGGAGATTTAATAGAGGTCGACAAGATTATAGGGTGGACAGTTAGCACCTTATTCCCATGGTGACAATAGAAAAAGACATCTGTACAAGGTGAGGGGAGGAAAGTTTAGGGGAGTGTCATCAGAGTGGTGGGTGCCTGGAATACGATGCCAAAGGCCATGGTGGAGGCTGGTAAATGGGGACATTCAACAGGTTCTTGGGCATATGGATGGAAGAAAAGTGGAAGGTTAAGGGTATGAGGTCGGGAAAGGTTAGACTGTTGAGTTGGTCACAACATGGTGGGCCGAAGGGCCTATACTTTGCTGGAATATTCTACTTGTAGCTATATAAAAATTTGGTTAGGCTGCACTTGGATATGGGGGCTTTGGACAGGGACAGAAGAGATTTAGAGCCATAGAAACAGACCCTTCAACCCATCTAGTCTGTGCCAAGCTACTACTCTGCTGAGTCCCATTGAAAAACAACTGGACCATCGTCCCCATATCTCTCCCATCCAGGTACCTGTCCAATCTTCTCTTAAATGTTGAAATTGAGCCCACATTCACTACTTCAGCTGGCAGCTCATTCCACACCCCCACCCCTCACTGTGTGGTTTCCCCTAAATGGTCCCATTAAACTTTTCCCCTTTTAGCTTTAACCCATGTCTTTTGCTTTGTATTTTGCCAGTAGAGAAAAGCCTGCTTGCATTTACTCCATCCACAATCATAATTTTAAATACCTCCATCAAATCTCCCCTCATTCTTCTACACTCCAAGGAATAAAGTCCTAACCTGTTTAACCTTTCCCTGTAACTCAGTTCCTGAAGTCCAGGCAACATCTTAGTAAATCTTCTCTGCACTCTTTCTGTTTTATTGATATCTTTCCTGCAGGTAGGTGACCAAAACTGTACACAATACTCCAAATATGGCTTCTTGTACAATTTTAATATAACATCCTATACTCAATACTTTGATTTACGAAGGCCAAGATGCCAAAAGCTCTCTTTACAACCCTATCCACCTGTGATGCCACTTTCAGGGAATTAAGTATCTGTATTCCCAGATCCCTCTCTTCTACCGCACTCCTCAGTGCCCGACCATTCACCATATATGTCCTTTCTTGGTTTGTCCTTCCAAAATGCATCCCCTCACACTTGTCTGCATTAAATTCCATCTGCCATTTTTCAGCCCATTTTTCCAGCTGGTTCAGATCCCTCTGCAAGCTTTGAAAACCTTCCTCGCTGTCCACAACCCCTCCAATCTTAGTGTCATCTGCAAACTTGCTGATCCAATTTACCACATCCTCCAGATCATTGATATAGATGACAAATGACAATGGTCCCAGCACCGATCCCTGAGGCACAGCACTTGTCACAGGCTTCCAGTCTGAGAAGCTACTCTCTGGATTCTCCCACAGAGCCAATATCTCATCCAAGTTCCAACCTCATTCTGAACCAAGATGATTAAACCTTACTGACTAGCCTCTCAAGGGAGACCGTGTCAAAGGTCTTGCTAAAGTCCATGTAGACAACATCCACGGCCTTTCCTTTGTCAATATTCCTGGTAGCTCCTTGAAAAATTCTATATGATTTGTTAAACCTGACCTACCACACAACAAGCCATGTTGACTATCATTAATCAGTCCCTGTCTAAACAAATACTTGTATGTCCAATCTCTTTTAGAACACGTTTTAAAACTTGCCCACGAATGATGTAAGATTCACTGGCCTGTTGTCTTCCAGATATTCTTGGAACCTTTGTTAAACAAGCAAACAACATCAGTAATCCTCCAGCTCCTTACCTGTGGCTAAAAACATATTGAATAAATCTGCCAGAGCCCCTGCAATTTCTACACTCGCCTCCCTCAAGGTCCGAGAGAATATCTTGTCAGCCCCAGGGGGATTTATCCACCCCTATTTGCCTCAAGACAAGCAAGTACCTCCTCCTCTTTATTCTGTACAGGGTGAATGACCTCACTGGCATCACGAGATGGGTGCGGACTGCACCAGGTGACAGCATCGGGGGGGGGGGTGTGGGGGGACACACCAAAATGACTGTCTATAAAGTTTTTGTGCAGTATTTCAGCAGAAACTGATTACTTTATTAAAAATACCCCTGTAGTTCGTTATAACAACAAAAACATTTTTCGTGAGCCCAGCTTACGTGTATCAATGTACCTACGAGGCTAAAACTCAATGATCATTTATGTTTTGAACCTTCTAATGCGCCCCAGTCAGAGCCGTCATTATTACCCAATGACAATGACGTTTTGAATCACGTGGTTCCGTCTGCACGCGCCGCCAGCAAGCGCTGTTGGTTTTGTTGCTGCCGGTATTTTTATAGTCATTGCGTTTGTCGAATTTTCTGGTGTTTTAGCTACAATATCGTGGTAATTAGTATTTGTGAACCTCGATCAATAAATTTTTGAGAATGAAGTAGTAATTAAAAGAAAAGAAGGAGAAAAATAAAAAAAGATTTGCTCGGTTACTAATAATGTTGTAACTATTGTGTATTTTGGCCTATAAGTTGACCTTCAAATAAGTCAGCTCCCCATTTTCAGCCTCATTTTCTTGCTTTTATCATATATTTGGCCTATGTCGACCCCCCCCCTCCAAAATCATGTTGATTGAGTGTGGCCAGAAAGTGGTTGTTATTGTGGAGCCTCCAGCAAAATGCCAAAAGTTATAAATGAGGTGAAGTTTTAAGTTAAAAGTCCAAAGAAGTGGCCGAGGCATCTCCTACCTGCACCTGCTGGAGGCGTAGGTTGGGGTCCCTTTTGGTGTTTCAAGGGTTGTCTACTGAGACCACGTTGAGCATTTTTTTGGTTGAATTTAAGGTCTCACTTTTGTATCTGGCGTATAAGACAACCCATGATTTTTGAGGGTTTCAAGGGTCGACGTATGCTGAAGTATACGGTAATAATGTTGTGATTCACCAGGGCAGCTCATTACACACCCCCACCCCTCACAGGGGTTAGAAAGATTTTACAAAACAATTTTGTTGTTAGTATTCACATAATCTAAGGACAAAGACATTTCTTACGATTCAGTGGTCTGGTACGGCAGAAGGTCCACGGGGGGGTGGGGGGGGGGGGCGGTGATACCATGAGTTACCAACTGTAGTGACACCACTGCTCAACCTCGTTGCTTGTCTTCCTCACAGCTATAGACTCCGGGTCTGTTTCCTGTGTAAATACAGATGCAAAAAATCCACGAAACCCTCTGCACAGACACCTGCTCATCAAGAAGAACAATTTTGACCTTTACTCTATTATCTGCAGAAACCTTTCCGATTTTCTTTCACCCTGTCTGCCAAAGCAACCTCGTGTCTTCTTTGGGCCCTCCTGATTTATTCTACCCCTCAAGTATCATTGGAGCCAATAGACGACCTGGTTCATGCTCTTCCCTGGGATTCAGGTTTTGGATCTTTGCGATCTGTCCTGTGAGAGAGGTGACCTGTTCAGCTGGGACGGATTGTTACTTGAACCAGAGACGGCCAAAGTCCAGGCTGGCAGGTTTATTAGTGTTGAGGTGGGGGGGGGGGGTGGTATTCCTATCCAGGACAGAGGCAGGCAGGGGAGAGGTTAGAAGTCAGGATGGAGGGTGATGAGAGAACGTTTAGGGCAGCGAGCGGGGAAGGACTGTGGGTTTAAATTGTGCCCATTTGTTGTAGAAGACATTAGTGAGGCCAAATTTGGAGAATTGTGTGGCGTTTTGGTTACCAAACTGCAGGAAAGATATCAACAAGATGGAAAGAGTGCAGAGAAGATTTACTAGGATGTTGCCTGGACCTCAGGAACTGAGTTACAGGGAAAGGTTCAACAGGTGAGGACTTTATTCCCTGGAGCGTAGAAGAATGAGGGGAGATTTGATTGAGGTGTTTAAAATTATGAGGGGGGTAGACAGTAAATGTAGGTCAGCTTTTTCCACTGAGGGGAGGTGAGATACAAGCCAAAGTACATGGTTTAAGGGTGAAAGGGGAAAAGTTTAGAGGGAGTGTGAGGGGGAAACCTCTCCATACAGAGAGTGGTGGGGGTGTGGAGCGAGCTGCCTGCTCAAGTGGTGAATACAGGCTCAATTTTAACATTTAAGAAGAATTTGGACAGGTATATGGATTGGAGAGGTGTAGAGGTATATGGACTGGGTGCAGGTCAGTGGGACTATGCAGAAAAATGGTTTATACAGACTAGAAGGGCTGAAGGGGCCTGTTTCTGTCCCGTTCTTTTCTGTGGCCCCATGGGTCGGGGGTTGAACTTGGGGCACAGGTAAACACGTGACACTGGGACGTGGTGACCATTTCAGAAACCTGGTTAAGGGAGGGACTGGACTGGAAGCCCAACATTCCATTGTGCAGGTGCTTCAGGGGGGGACAGAAGTGTGGGGGGGGGGTGTTTGTTATTGGTGAAGGAGGATGTCTCAGCAGTGGGCAGAGGTGGTGGTAGTGACAGGTCGACTGCTGAGGGTCCGTGGATAGAGCTGAGGGTCCAATAATTGACGAGGAAAGTCACAGGGAAAAGGTTTAGACGGGGTGGGATTTGGCAAATGTGTTCAGGACGGTTTCCTCCGGCTATATGTGGAGACCCACACGGGAGAGGGCAATGCTTGACCTGGTTGGGGGACTGGAGGGGTAAATTGAGGGTGATTGTGGACGAGCCTTTGGGACCAGTGACCATGTTCTCCAATGTTCAAGGTAGTTACAGGGAGAGACTGAGCGGGACCACGAGTTAAAGTTTGGAATTGGAGGGACAAGACCAGGAGTTGCTGCAGTTCACTGGAACAGGTTTCCCAGCTCAGTAACACCCGGCCCCCTTGGACTCCCAAGCCCGGCCACCCAATTGACCTCCAGCCCCCATACGTTTTTTGAATGGTGGGAGGAACCTGGAGGAAACCCACGCAGATACGGGGAGAAGGTACAAACTCCTTACAGACAGCGCCCGACCAGATCCGGGCCACTGGTGCTGGGTCAGTCATGCGCTCCCTACGAAGCAAACCGTGCTGCTGTTTGAAGGAAGTGGTGCGCTTTGAAACGTGTGTTGTTGATCCCAGGGGGACATGCATGCTCCTGTTAGAGGGAAGGGGCAGACAGGCAAGTGGAGGCAAGGTCGGAGGGGAAGGGAAATTCAGGCTCTGAGCATGAGCGAGGGGGCCACGCAGGGCAGGGAGAAGCGGCTGGGGTTGAATGCAGACCTGGAGGGGGTTGGGGAACTGAGGAGGAGGATTTAAACAAAGGAAAAGAGGAGGGAAAAAGAGGGGCAGGATTTAGTTTGGGCAGAAATAGGATAATCTGAAGATTTTATGTACAGAAAAGGGGAAATGGGTCATGAGAAAAACAGGACCCTGAGGAATCAACGTGGAGATGGACAAGGTCCTCACCCAGTACTTTTCTGTGGGGAAAGATACAAGGAGTGGGGAACTTGGGGCAGTCATGGGAGTGTCCTGATAACAGTCAGTGTTATGGTTGAGGAGGTGCTGGTGTATGAAGGTAGACAAATCTCCTGGGGCTGAGCAGATGGGTCCGAGCTCACTGTGGGAAGTGAGAGAGGACATTGCAGGTGCCCTGGCTGAGATGTATGGGTTGGCATTCAGTACAGGGGAGGTACCAGGACACTAGAGGGGGGAAAATGTTGTGCCTCTGTTCAAAAAAAGCTTCAGGGAAAATACTGGGGGCTACAGGCCAGAATCCTCAACGCCTGTGGTTGGTAAGCAACTGGAGAGCAGTCTGAGGGAGAAGATATGCGTACATGTGGACGGACAAGGGCTGGTCAGGGATAGTCAGCATGACTCTGTAACAGGGAGGTCACGGCCCCCAACTCAGATCGAGTTTGTTGAAGATGTGGCCAGAAGGTTGGTGAGGGAAGAGCTGTAGATGTTTATATGGAGTTCAGCAAGGCATTCGATAAAGTTCCACACGATAGGCTGCTCTGGAAGGGTAGATCACAGGGGATCCAAGGTGAGACAGCAGAATGGACAGAAAATTTGCTTCGTGTGAGAAAGCAGAGGGTGATGGTGGAAGGATGTTTCTTGGACTGGAGGCCTGTGACTAGTGGGGTCACAGGGGTCGGTGCTGGGCCAATTGCTCTGTCATCGATACCGATGATTTTGGTGAAAATGTTCATGTGTGGCGCCTGCTGCAGCAGCTCCACTAAATCAATGCCCCAGTCACAGTGGTCAGTCAAGAAGGTTTATTCAAACTTGCCTCTCTCTTAAAGTCACTTCAGGCCCAGCACCAGAAGTGGCATCATCAGGTCCTCGCAACACACGCGAACAGTGCGGGGCTTTAAGTGGAGACGATGGGAACCCCACGCCATCTTATGGGTAAGCCCCTAACCGCCCTGTGCGCTGCGATTCGGCCGCGGTGTTGCGCAGCAGTTTGGGAGTTTGGCAGGAGGTACATGTTTGGGCCCACTGCGCGACATCATACATATTTGGTTGCCGTGAGCTTGACCATTGCTCTGATTAAGGGATGGGACAGATTGTGAACTGCATCAAAAAGGCGCTGTCTCCAAGACGCGGGGACATCCAGCCTGGGATAGCCCATAGACGTGTCGCAAAGCAGACTTAGCCCACCCAGTTGTGGTGCCAAGTGTATGTCTAGGTTTGTAATGGCAGTTCTGTATGCCTGGACATCCGGGTCCACGGCCTGTGCACTCACCAAGTCAGAGACCTCATCGCCACCCTGGATATAATGGACTGCCTGTCTGGACAGTGCGCCAGCGACAAGATTGTTTTTTCTGAAACACGACGCACACCTGTAGTGAACTCAGAAATATACGACAAGTGATGTTGCTGGCATGGCCGACCGTGGGTCCGATATCTCGCTGAAGGCAAAAATGAGTGGCTTGTGGTCCGTGAAAGCAGTGAAATGGCAGCCCTCCAAAACATACTGGAAGTGTCGTGTGGCCAGGTGCAATACCAACAGCTCTCAATCAAATGCACTGTACCTCATTTCCGGTGGCCATGGGTGGCGGCTGAAGAAAGCCAGGGTGGCCACTGGCCATTGACAAACTTTGAGAACCATGCCCATTGCTCTATCAGAGCCATTGGTGGTGAGTGCCAGGGCGATGGCGGTGGGTGCCAGAGCGACAGTGGGATTAGGATGCGCCAGTATTACTGCATTGGCCAGAACATCTTTGGCGGTTGCAAACACAGACTCCGCCTCCACAGTCCAAGTAACTTCCTTGCCCTTCGTGGTGAGGAGTCGAGATAGTTGGCCAAGAATGTTGGCGGCTGCAGGAATGAAATGGTGATGGAAATTTACCATGTCCAAAAATTTCTGCCCTCCCTTAACCGTGGTAAGTTTTGGGCATCTACTTTGGTGGATAAGGGAAACGCACCTTCTGCCATGATCTTGTGCCCCAGGAAATCAATGGTCGCTCTGACAAACCGACATTTGGTGGGGTTGAAGGTAAGTCCAAGTTCATCCAGCTGCTGGAACAGGTGGCGTAAGTGTCGCTGGTGATCTCTTGATTGATGAGGAAAATGTCGTCTAAGTATATGTATGCGAATTCTAGATCCCTGCCAATAGCGTCCATAAGTTGCTGGAACATTTGAGCAGCATTTTTCAAACCAAATGGCATCCCGAGGAATTCAAAAAGCCCAAACTGAGTAATAATTGCTGTTTTGGGATTGTCCTCTGGATGGACTAGGATTTGATGATATCCCTTTACGAGGTCAACCTTGGAAAAGACATTGTGCAGACAGGCAGTGAAATCCTGTATGTGTGGAATGGAGTATCTGTCGAGCGTAGTTACATCGTTGAGCCTGTGGGAGTCGCCACAGGGTCTCCACCCACTGGTGTTCTTGGGCACCATGTGTAATGGTGCTGCCCACGGGCGGTTGGAATGTCGAATGATACCCAATTCCTCCATGGATGGAAATTCTGCCTTGGCCTGCTGCAGTTTATCTGCTGGGAGACGACGAGCCCTGGGGTAAATTGGTGGACCGAGGTGTCAATGTAACAGGCCATGCCGTGGGCCGTTGTTGAGGAATTGAATTTGGGAGAGAGTATGCCAGGAAATTCATTGAACAGGGCAGTGTAGGTGACAGCGCATAGAGTGTGCACCCCGAGTAGGGAGACTCGCCGTTTGCTGCTCGTCAGAGGGTACATTTGGAAGGTAGTGGCATTGACTTGCTTCCTTCGCTTAATGTCAACCAGCAGGTGATGGACTAGAGGAAATCTGCACCCAAGATGGGCTCCGCGACAGAAGTCAAGACAAAATCCCAATGGAACGCCGCCTCCCCTATCTTATTCATGACTCATCGCATGACAAAGATGGGGATGGAAGTTCTATTTGCAGCTTGAAGAGCCAGTCCCTGCCGCTTATGCGACTTTTCAAAGTGTTTGGGTGGGATCAAACTGAGTTCAACGCCTGTGTCTACGAGGAATTTGTACTCATGGGCTTCGTTGTGGAGATGGAGGAGGCCATTGCTCGTGCCAGCTGCCGAGGCCACTACCGGTGGCTGGCTTTCTAATTTCCTGATGAATTTTTGAACTTGGTGCCACAGCCGTGATAGGTACACGGGCGCATGCATCTGCGGGATTTCCCCCCCACCAGTGGTGGTAAAAACACCGTTCTCAGCACCTGTCAGAATGCTCGTCCCTCCTTGTTTCGACCGCAGCTACAGGTGGCACGGGAGCTGTCTCTGCCGAGAACACGGACTGTAGACAGGCGTACTCTCGCCTTGGTGTGCAGTAGAGTCTATCAGCCTTCCGGGCCATGCCAATAAGGTCTCAAAGAGAAAGCAATTGGAATGGCCATCTGCTGGTGCGAGCATTTCATTCATTAACTCGGACGGATTCCTGTCGCCCAACCCCTCCATATTCAAGAGCCATGTGCCCCGTTCATGCCTGATTAATTCCAGGGAACTGCCAAAACTTGGTGTTCTGGTTTTCTGCCAAGGGGTGGCCAATGAATTCACTCAGCTTAGCTGCTCTAGTGGTGCCCAGTGCTCCGACGATGAGTCTTCAGTGGTTAAGCCACGGAGGCGGAACTGGCTCTCAGCCTGGTTGAGCCATAAGCGAGGCTGGTGGGCTCAGAAAGGGGGCAGCTGAACACCTACTGTTACATCTACATTCGAGTTTCAGATGAATCTTGCTGTTGGGGTCACCAGTTGTGGTGCCTGCTGCAGCTGCTCCACTAAATCAATGCCCCAGACACAGTGGTCAGTCAGGAAGTACACCTTTCAAACTTGCCTCTCCCTTAAAGTCACTTCCGGCCTGCACACCCAGGACTGGAAGTGGTGTCATCACGTCCCTGTGATGCATGCTAAGAGTAGGGGGCTTTAAGTGGAGACGATGGGAACCCTACGCCATCTTAGGGGTAAGTCCCTAACCACCCTGTGCTCTGTGATTCAGCCCGCGGCGTTGAGCGGCCACTTGATCCGCTACGTGTATGATTAGCACATTAAAGTGTCTGGTATTTAGACAGTGAAGGTGGCGCCAGAGATCGAGGCAGGAGCTTTCTTTTATATTTTTATAGGTATTTAATATTTAAACAATTGAATGATACAATTATACAATGTGCAAAACATTTACAAATATAGGGAAAAGATTTCAAATATGAACATCTTGAAAGGACTGACACACATTGTTGTAAAATATAATGTCAAACAAAAAGACCCCCACCCTTGACCCAGAAAAAGGGAAAATAAAGTTAAAAGTTATTTTCAAATCAATCATACATTTCTTCTTTTTAAAAATGAAGGAAAAGGTTTACGATTGCTTTTCCTTCTCATTCTGTAAGAATTTTGATCAGAAGTTGAGACTGTTCAAGGTGTTGGTGAGGCCAAGTTTGGAATATTGTGTGCAGTAATTCCCAAATTATAGGAAGGAGGTCAATAAGGTAGAGAGGGTGTAGAGAAGATTTACGAAAATGTTGCCTGGATTGCAGCATCTAGAATACGGAGAAAGATTGAGTAGACTGGGTCTTTATTCATTGGAGTGTAGAAGGTTGAGGGGGGATTTGATCGAGGTATTTAAAATGATGAGGGGGGTGGATAGAGTAGATGTGAATAGGCTCTTCCCCATGAGGGTAGGAGAGATTGGAATGAGGGGTCATGAGTTAAGGGTTAGGCGGCAAAAGTTTAGAAGTAACATGAGAGGAAGCTTCTTCACTCAGAGAGGGGTGGCTGAATGGAATGACCTTCCGGAAGAAGTGGTTGCGGCAGGATCAATTATGTCATTTAGTAGGAGATTAGATGAGTACATGGATGTGAGGAGGTTGGAGGGTTATGGGCAGGAAGCAGGTAGATGGGACTAGTGGAGTTCACTTAAACGGGTGCAGACTAGAAGGGCCGATATGGCCTGTTTCTGTACTGTAATTGTTCCATGGTTATATATGGTTATAAGTTGTGTTATTCCCAGTTGAGTGTTTATCGGTCATATTTATCCAGTCTAAAAATGAAAAGGAAATCGGAACAAACTCCGGCAACAGGATCTTGATCAGTCGGGCAGGGGTGGATGATGTGATTCATTTCAGAAACTGCAGAGGCCTCGCGGAGATTTTTCCTCCATCTCTGTCCTCGAGTGGTGCCAAGGGGACTGAAGGAGGGTGGTGAGGTTATGTAACAAGGGCAGCATGGACAAGGCAGGGACCACAAGCTGGTGAGTTTGACATCAGTCGCTGAGGATCAGGATTTCCCAACGTTTGGGGAGTCGGGGACTGACGAGGCCGTCAGGGTGGATTTGTGTGAGGAAGGTCGTGTCTCGGATAGAGTGGTTCAAAGGGGTGAACAAGAGGGTTGATGAGGGTGGGGCAGTAGATGTGGGCTTTAGCAAGGCAGGTTAGTCTGGAAGGTTCAATCACATGGGATCCAAGGGGAGCTGACCCATCGGATTCAAACCTGGCTCAGGGGAAGGGGGCAGAGGGGAATGGTGGAGGGATGGTGTTCCGATGGAGGCCTGTGCCCAGGGATGTGGTGGAGGGATGGTGTTCAAATGGAGGCCTGTGCCCAGGGATGTGGTGGAGAGATGGAGGCCTGTGCCCAGGGATGTGTCACAGGGCTCGGTACTGGGTCCACGACTCTTTGTCATATACATTAATGGTTTGGATGGGACTGTAGTTACCTGATTGGTAAATTCACGGATGACACCAACATTGGTGGTGGAGTGGACAGCGAGGAAGGATATCGAAGTTTACAGCAGGATCTAGGTCCGTTGGGAAGGTGGGCCAAGGAGTGGGAAACAGAGTTTAACTCTGGCACATGGGAAATCAAACCAGGGGAGGACTTGCACAGTGAATGGCCAGGCCCTGAACAGAGTTTACAACAGAGAGACAGAGGGGGACAAGGACAGATTTCCTGAAAGTGGTGACTCAGGTGGACAGGGTGGGGAGGAAGGTGTTTGGCGCAGTGACCTTCACTAGGTAGGGTGTAGAGTAAGATGATCCAGGTGTTCGAGGTGTTGGTGAGACCACATGGAGAACTGTGTGCGGTTCTGGTCACCCAGCTGTAGGAAGGGGACCAGTGAGTTGTAAGGGGTACAGAAGGAGATTCCCCAGGATGTTGCTGGGACTGGAGGGGATCGGGTTGGAGGGAGGGGTCAGACAGGCTGGGTCTTCATTCCCTGGAATGTTGGAGGATAAGGGGTGTGAGGCATGAATAAAGTGAATGGCCACGGTCTATTTCCCAGGGTAGAGGCACAGGTTTAAGGTGAGGTGGAGGGATCCCTTCACTTGGGAGGGGGGTGGTATGTGTCTGGAATGAGTTGCCAGAGGAAGCTGTAGACATGAGTTCGAGGACTGCATTGAAGGCCATTTAAATGTCGTTTGTGATGTATGGAGAGGAGGGCTTAAAGATACAGACCAGATGGATGTAAATGGGAACATCCAGAGAGGCAACTGGATTGGCATGGAGGAGATGGGCTGAGGGGCCTGTTCTGAGCAGCATGTTTCCTCACATTCCACATTCCAGTGCTACTCGTCTTTGTCTTCCCCCCACGCACCCTCCACTCCCCCTTCCTGGGCACCCCTCCCTCTCTGACTCACCCCTTCCCTCCCTTCTCCTCCTGGTGCAGTCTCATCCCTTTCCCACTTCCTGACCCACCCTTCCCCCACCAACCCACCGCTCTCTGTACACCACCAGTACAGGGTCTTGACCCTCCCCACAGACACAGCTCGTTCCACAGACACTCGTTCCCGGCAGCATCGGGACCACTGTGCGGAGGGGCTGCTGTGCTGTGGGGAGTATGGGCGTCAGTGGGGGAGAGAGTGTCTGTGTAAGGGGGTGGTGTTAGTGGAGGGGAAATCTGTGGGAGGGGATATCAGTGGGAGGATGGTGTGTGAGGGTGGGTGTCAGAGGCAGGGTTGGGGTTTCACCATGAGTAGATGAGAGGGGGGGGTGTGGGGGGTCCCTATGGAAGAGGGAGGTTCTTATGGGAGTGGGGGCATCCTTATGGGAGTGGGGGGTGCGGTGGGTCCCTGTGGAAGGGGGGGTCATTGTGGGTCCCTGTGGAAGGGGGGGTCATTGTGGAAGGGGGTACATCTGGGAGGGAGTCTGTGGGAAGGGGTGTGGAGCTGTTGTGGGGGGCATCTGTGGGAGGGGGTCTTGGAGTGGGTTTGTGAGAAGGAGTGTGGAAGGGAATGGGGGTGTTAGTGGGTGAGGGGGAGGGGGAGGGGATATCTGTGGGAGGGTGGTCACTATGGGAGGGGGAGGGGGATCACCGTGGGAGGGGAGGTCACCGTGGGAGAGGGCACTTGTGAGAGGGTGTCTGGGAGTGGGTGTCTGTGAGAAGGGGTGTGGGGGGGGTCACTGTGGGAAGGGGTACCTATGGGAGAAGGTGTCTGTGAGGAGGGAGGAAGGGGGTGTTGCTGTAAGGATAGGAGGGAGGGGATGTCCTTGAGGAGGGGAGGGAGGGTGGGTGTGTCTGTGAGGAGGGGAAGGAGGGTGGGAGTGTCCGTGAGGAGGGGAGGGTGGGGTGTCTGTGAGGAGGGAAGGGAGGGTGGGGGGGTGTGTCTGTGGGGAGGGAGGGATGGTGTCTGTGAGGTGGGTGATCTTTTCCTCCCCCCCCCCCTGAGCAGCAGGTCTCCCTGTCCACCACAGATCTGGAGTACTCGGTGCGCATCCTGCTCTACTCCGTCATCTTCCTGCTGAGTGTCTTCGGCAACGGGCTTGTCCTCCTCGTGCTCATCCTGAACAAGCGCCTGCGCACAGTCACCAACTCCTTCCTGCTCTCGCTGGCCCTCAGTGACCTCATGGTGGCCGTCTTCTGTATGCCTTTCACCCTCATCCCCAACCTGCTGGAGGACTTCATCTTCGGGGAGGCCATGTGCAAGGTCACTGCCTACTTCATGGGTAAGTAAGGGGCGCGGGGGTCCAGGGGTCTGGGGACAGCTCAGTTCAGCGTGGGGCTCTGGGGGCAGAGGTCAGTGTGGGGGTCCTGGGGGGTCTAGGACTATTGCTCAGTGAGGGGCAGGGTTCCAGGGGTATCACTCAGTGTGGAGATGAGGGTCTAGGGGGCAGTGCTCAGTGTGGTGGTCTAGGGTCTGAGACCAGCACTCTGTATGGGGGATAGGGGTCTGGGGACCAGTGCTCATTGTGGAGTGGGGGTCCTGGTCATTTTGGGGGCATAAGCTGAGGTGTTGTGAGGAAGGGGGATTGGGGTGTTGTGGGGTTGGGGCTGTGCTCATTGCACTGACCAGCTCTCCTCTTGGGGCTGACGGCCTGTCTGGCTGTATGGGAGAGTCTGCGTCAGGCATGTGGATGGATGATGAGCCTGCTGGTGGGTGCGTGTGGGCCTCTGGATGCACTTAAGGGCAGGTGCTTGTTCTCGTCTGCTCCCCTGTCCCTTCTGCGTCCGGGACCCTGTCCCCATCCTGGACCAGATCCGTGTCTCTCTCTCTCTCTCTCTCTCTCTCTCTGTCTGAGTGCATGGTGTGGGTGAGACGACACTCTGTGTCAGACACACACTTTCCTGTCACACATCCCCAAGAGCCACACTTTGGGCCATGTTGGATGCACATCTCAGGATCGTCCAGTTCTCGTCAGGAGTTGGGGAGAAGTTGGACAAACCTACATTGTTTTCTCTGGAGCAAAGAGGTGAGACCTGATAGAGATATAACATCAGGAGAGGTGTTGATAGGGTGACAGTCAGAATTCTTTCCCCGACATCACACACCAGAGGCAGGACAACGTCTGCAGATATTGGGGATCCAGTACAGTCCACAGACATGCTGGAAAAGCTCAGCAGGTCATGCAGCATCCAATGGATGCCATCGTTTCGGGCCTTGGCCCTTCGCCAGGAACACAGGTAGACACCCATATAACCATATAACAATTTACAGTACGGAAATAGGCCATATCAGCCCTTCTAGTCCGCACTGATTTACGTGAAACTCCACTAGTTCCACCTACCCACACCCTGCCCATAACCCTCCAACCCCCTAGTTCCACCTACCCACTCCCTGCCCATAACCCTCCAACCCCCTAGTTCCACCTACCCACTCCCTGCCCATATCACCCAAAATCCTTTTACTTCCTCTGGATGCTGCGTGACCCGTTGAGTTTCTCAGCACTTTTAGATTTGGAATATCAGGTGTTAAATGTTAAATCTTTAATGTAGACCTCCAGCACAGTAACAGGCCCTTCAGCCCACGAGCCCCTGCTACCCAATTAACTACAACTGGTACGTTTTGAAGGGTGGGAGAAAACTGGAGCCCCTGGGGAAACCTACGCAGACACGGGGAGAACATACAAACTCCTTACAGACAGCGTGGGATTCGAACCCCGGTTCAGTCCCGATCGCTGGCGATGTGCTCACCGCGACACCAACTGTTCCTCCGATTTATGTGTGGCAGCACATGAGGCTGTGGCCAGACATTGGGGTGTGGAATGGAAGTGGGTGGCCACTGGGAGGTCCCAGACTGGGAAATATTCAAGGCAGAGGTTTGACAGGGGATGTGGGAGGCAGGTCTTTCTGCCCAGAATAAGCTGCCAGGGCAGTGGTGGAACTGATTTTAAAAGATGTTTGTCAGACATGTGAAGAGCTGTGGGGATGGAAGGGGGTCTGGACAGATGGATGCACAGTTTAAATGAACATCCTGGTCAGCACAGCCTTGGGGAGCTGAAGGGCCTGTATGTGTTGGATTGTTCTACGTTCTCTGGGTGAGAACCCTGAGGTCTGGGTTCTTGTACACGTGGAGAATTGTGAGCTCCTCATTTAAGAAAGGACGTGCTGACATTAGAGAGGGGTCAGAAGGATGATTTTGGGAATGAAAGGGTTATCACGTCAAGAGCATTTGACAGCTTGTGGCCTGTACCTGTTGGAATTTGGGAGACATTTTGAATGTTGAAAGGAGTGGACAGAGTAGATGTAGAAAAGTTGTTTCCCGTGGTGGGAGAGTCTAGGACAAGAGGGCACAACTTCAGGATTGAAGGGCGTCCGCTTAAAACAGATATGGGGAGGAATTTCTTCAGCCAGAGGGCGGTGAATCTGTGGAATTTGTTGTCCCAGGTGGTTGTGGAGGTTGGGTCTTTGGATGTATTTAAGTCAGAAATTGATCGGTTGTTGATTAACCAGGGATTTAAAGGTTATGAGGAGAAGGCTGTGCAGTGGGGAAATGGATCAGCTTATTATTGAATGGCAGGGCAGACTTGATGGGATGAATGGCCTATTTCTGATCCTATGTATATGGTCTGTCAATCCCTGTGTTCATGGGGAGGTGGAGTCTGTGGAATGCCTGTCTAGGGGGTTCCCAGAGAATGTTTGACCTGGGAAGGGGAGTGGAAGCTGGGGGCTTGCATACTGTTGATCCTGGTCCTAACACAGCCCATTCCTT